>NC_062213.1:84378615-84691960 GCF_902686445.1 Sciurus carolinensis
CTCTGTGTACAATGTTAACTGGAGGTGTCTGTCAATCTTCACCAAGTTAAGGAAGTTTCTATTTTCTCTTTATCATTAATTGATGTTACACTTTATCAAAACTGTTTTCTGCATCAATGGATATGATCATATAGTCTTTTGTCTTTAGTCTATCAATATGTTATATTTTATTTACTATTTTTTGAATTTTGAACCAAATTTGAATTCTTGGGTTAAAACCCTCTTGGACATTGAACACAATAATTTTTATATTCGGTTGACTACTAGTTGCTAATATTTTATTAAGATTGCTTGCTTGCATACTTAACAGGGAATTTGGACTATGAACATTTTTTCCTATGTTATCAAGATCAGGATTTTAAAACAGGGAAATACTGAATTCATAAAATCAGTTGGAAGTGTCCCCATTTTGTTTATTTTATGAAAGTAACTGAACTATCATCAAAAACAATGCTCCAAGTCCAATTACTGGAATGGTTATAAGGTCATTCAAATGACCAGTTTTATATAAGATGAGTGGTAGTTTGTTCATTTTGAGGAACTAATCCACTTAATGAAAGTTGTTACATTAATGTGTATGGAATGACTTGTAATTATACTTAGTATTGTCTGAAAATCTCTGGAGTTTATAGTGCACTATATCCCTTATTTGATTCCAGATATTAGTAATTTGTGTTTTCTATATTTTGATTTGTTTATGATGATAAAATATTTGTTAATTTTACTGAATTTTACAAAGTTTATTATTTCATAATTTCTTTTGTTTTTTCAAGGAGGTTTAATCGAATATTGATGTCTAAAGAAAATATTTAGTGCTATAAATTGTTGTCTCAGCACTTCTTTAGCAGTATGTCACAATTTTTAATAGTTTACATTTTTAATTTTATACAACTCTGCATATTTAAAATGTTTTGAGAACTCCTCTTTGACTCATGGATTATTTAGATTTAAATTGTTTCTATCTAGTTTTATCAGTTACTAAGAGATGCCATTAAGTATCCCTACTCTAATTGTGAATTTGTCTATTTCTTATTTACTTTGTCACTTTTTATTAAATAAGTTTTGATACTATAATTTGGTACACACATATTTAGGGTCATTATGTTATCCTTGTGGATAATTTTTTATCATCACAAATAATTCTTTTTGCTCTGAGAATAATCTTTAATCTTAACATACAAAATTGTGGTAAAAATAATAAAGTAAAACTACCATTTTAACCATTTAAGTGAAGAGTGTAGTGATATTATATATACTTACATTGTTCTGCAACTGTTAACACCATTCATCTTCAGATATTTTTCTATTTTCAATAACTAAAAGTTGACATTTCCTAAAGAATAACTATTTTTCCTTTGCCCTGACCTTCACAACCACCATTTTCCTCTTTGTTTCTGTTAGAGACCTCTTATAAGTGGAATCATACAATATTTGTATGTTTGTGATTGTTTTATTTTGCTTACCATAATGTCATTAAAATCATCATCCATGTTATAGCAAATGTCAGAATTTCCCCCCTTTTAAGGCTAATATTCTCTATTATAAATATATCATATTTTGTTTATCCATTTATTGTTGAATTGATATTTGAATTGCTTCCACTTCTATTACCAGTAATGCTGCTACAAACATGAGTATAGAGATATTTATTTCAGTTCATGCTTTCAATTCTTTTGTCTATGTACCCAGAGACAGAATTGATGGGTTGTATGGAAATTATATACCATTTTCCACAACAGCTATACAAATTTAAATTTCCACCAGTGATATACAATGATTCCAATTTCTCTACATCCTTGGCAACATTTGTTCTTTTCTTTTACTTTTTTTTTAATTAACAGTACTGTATATGAAATGGTGTCTAATCAATTTTTACTTGCATTTTCTGATGATTGTGATTCTGAGAATTTATTCATATACTTATTGGTCATTTTGGGGTTTTTTTTAGGTTTTTTTTTCAGTTGAAGTATTTTGCTCATATTTCAATCAGAATGTTTTTGTTGCTGTTATTGAATATGAGTTCTTTATATATTCTGGATATTAATTATTTATCAGATACATAATTTAAAAATAATTTCTTGCATTCTGTGCATGCCTTTTGATTCTGAGGATACTGTCCTATCATATATAAAATGTTTTAGTTTTGATGAAATCATTTAACAGTTTTGGTTTTATTGCATGTGCTGTTTGTTGGCTACATATTCAAAAAACTCCTGACAAATCCAGTGCTATAAAATATTCCCCATATATTTTCTTCTAAGGCTTTCATCATTTTAACTCTTATATTTAAGTCATTGATACATTTTGAGTTCATTTTTCAATATGGTATACAGAAGATTCTACCTTCATTCTTTTGCATATGAATTTTCTGTTTATACAGCACTGTTGAAAACTTGAATGTTCCTATCACTCTTGTTAAAAGCACTTGATCATAAATGTGTTGGTTTATACTGGGACTTTCTATTCTACTCTATGAGTCTGTGTGTCTGACTTTATACCAGTATCACTTTGTTTTGGTGACTATAAAGTTGTAGAAAGTATTGAAGTCAAAGAAGTGCAGTATCTCCAATTTTGTTCCTTGTCAAAATTGTTTTGGGTATTCAGAATCCCTTGAAATTATATATGAAGCTTTTGTCTCAACTGTGAAACATAATCTCAAAAATTAAAGGAAAGGTGAATATCTAAACTGCCACTGTTTGTACTTTTTTAGATTGTAATTTATGTTCCAAGGATTCTTCTGTTATCATTCCCTTTATGTTCAGAAGAACTCTTTTAAACACCTTTTTAGTATATGCTTGTTGAAGACAATCTCCTTGTTTTCTTTCTGAAATTTTTTTTAATCCTTTTTCATTTGATTTCAATGAGTGTAGAATTCTAGATTGACTGCTGTTTCTTTGCTTTGCTTTTTTTTCAGCATTTGACACAAATCCTTGTTTTTTATTTTTTGTTTTTTTTTTGTTTTTTCCCAGTGTATAACACAAATCAGTGGAATTTCTTTCTTTCCTCTAGGGTTTTAGAAGAGAAATCTGTTGTCATCCAAGCTACCTTTCACTTTTCACTAGTGCCCTTTTCTCTGTTTGCTTTCATAATTTCATCTTTTCATTAGTTTTCAGCAAATTAAGTGACTAGTGTGTGTTTACATGAATTTCATCGTGGTTGTCATTGTCATTTACTTATCTTGAATGTGTCAGTTGGGGTTTGCCAAATCTGGAAAATTTTCAGTCATTATTTTTTCAAATAATTTTTTACCCTTCATTCTTTCTCTTTTGTTTTAAATCCTCAGTTCCTGGAGAATCTGTTCATTATTTCTTAGTCTTTATTTGTGTGTCAATTGATTAATTCTCTTTCATCTTCAATTTCATTAGGAGTTTTCTGTGTCCTCTTCTCTTTGGTGTTGAGCCAATCCATTGAACTAAATTTTTTCATTATATGTTTTCAAGTCCAATTAAGATTTCAGTTTGATTTCCCTTTGTATCATCTCTATGATAGGAAAGACTATTTCTTTGCTGAGACTTGCTCTTTTTTTCCCATTGGTTTCAAGTATGCATGTAATTGCTCATTGAAGTATTTTTTATTATGGCTTTATTAAATTTATAAGGGATTATGTATCTTGATGTTGGTATCAAGATGATAGTCATCTTTCTCAATCTTTTGAGAAATTTCTAATTCTTAATATATAAAAATATATATCACATTGGAAATTTAAGGCATTTCCTTATAACTGAATAAGGTTGAACTCTAGCTTCCCCACTTGACCTTGGCTGGTGGGAATAGGGGTGGGTTGCAGTTTTTCCATGGTACTTTGCTAGAATTGAATGGTTATTGTCTAATTCTTTTTATACCTTGTAAGCTTATCTCTTTCTTTTTCTTTTCATTCTTTCTTTTTTTTTTTTTTTTTTTAACATAAGGGAGTTTATTCAGCAAACAGAGTCTCCCTGCAGGGTAAGAGAGAAAATGAGAGGAAAAGAGAAAGAGAAAGGGTGCATGCTAGAGAGAGTGGAAAGTGAGGAGGAGAAAGAAAGCAAGATAGGGGGAGAGAAAAACAAGAGAGAGAAGATGGAGGTGAAGCTATCTTTAAGAATCCTGCCGGGCTAACAGGGAATCAATAACAGAGAAGGATACTTGCAAGCTGACTGATGAACCAATAGCTAGCTAGGATGTTCACAGACTGACAGTAGTTGGAGGCGGGGAAAATGGCTGCAGCGGAATGAGCGGGGGGAGCAGCTTTGTACATTACATTCCCCTGTTTCTGTTTTTATAAGAAAATCTTTTGTTCTTCAATTCTTTCCTGCCTTATCTCTCCTTCCTGCGTAAGTGACTAGGACTGGTTTTGCAGGTGTGATGTAAAAAGTCCATTCTCCCAGGGTCAGTGTTCATCTTCCAGACTTCCAGAGACAGATGGCTTTCATGGACTTCATTTCCTCGATTTCACTGATCCCCTTTTCTATACTAACTGCCTGTCCCCAATTCTGGCTTAACTCCTTTACTGCTTTAGGGAAAGGGGGCAATGACTGATCTGGCTTCTTGGAGCTGGAAGTGGGTAGTGTGGGGCAAGCAGTTTGGAGTTCCCTTTTTAGAAATTGGATTAATCAAGGGGTCCATGGTAGAAGTCTGGTTGGGGAAGAACAGGTTGTACAGGCATCTGGGGGTGGGTGCTTCTATGAGAGAAGAACAAAAAGACATGAGTACTGAAATGAGATTGACACAATATAAATGTTGCAGAATCTGGAACATGCCAATGCATATCATGAAGGTGACAGAAGTCAATAATCCCTCACCAGGGCATGGAAGAACTGAGAAGTTGTTCCCATGACAAGGCCTAGCAAAGGCTGGAGACAACAAGGCCTTTATTTGGGAACTTTAACTTTGTCTAGGTTATCAGGAATGTAAACACAACATTTAGTAGAGATACTAGCAAACAGATTAAGCCTACCTGTGTCTGTAGGCCTTAAACTGACTAAAATTTCTGACTCTGGCAGTTTCTCTTGATAGTTATCAGGCACATTTGCCTAAGAATCTCTCTTTTGTAGCTTTTAGTCTTTATTCTAGTGGGCTAACACAAGTGTACATCTTAAGTTACATTTAAGTATTATTTCTTTTAAATGCCCAAGAATGGCTAAATTTTGGTTTTCACTGTTTTACTAGGTGTTGAAGATCAAGCTGGTCAAAGTGACCTGTTCCTGTCTGTTAAAGAGTCAACTGAGTTTCCACAGGGGTCACTCATAGAGAACTTAAGAGCAGCTTCTTAGCTCCACTAGTGCCATTGGTTAGGCAGGGCCTCCTCGATGAGGTGGCTTCCCTTGGAAGCATTAGGGGTGTTTCCCTTTTTCCATGACCCTCCTCTGCAGCAGGTGCACTGAGTAGCTTTTCATTCTCTAGTGGCCTCATCAATCTCCTTGATCAGGAGTTTGTGTGACCTACCCAGAGTTGTAAAGCTCCTTAGAGAAGTCTTCTTGTTCCCTGGTTTCAGGCTGACTTTCAGGGCAAGACCCAAATATGGACTTTTCTTGACCACTGTATTTAATCTCAATCTCTAAATTTGATCTTAACCATCAAGCAAGCCAGTCTCACCAGTCATAAAGTAAGAGTACTGGGCTTTAACTTCAATGTCAATAACTGTACAGTTATTTACCCCCCCTTTTTTTATGATTTCATTATTCACTTAAATTTAACTTGACACATAATCAATAGTCACAACAAATAAAATATATCTATTTTAATCCCAAAGTTAGCATCATACTAATGGGAAAATTTAGAGAAGTCCCAATTAAAATCAGTAGTTAGGTGAAAATATTGCCTGTCACCACTGTACAACATTATTTTAGAGTGGCAAACAACACACTAGAAAAAAGACAGAAATGAGATGTGTAAGGAAAGGACAGAGGTAAAATTATAATTATTTGTAAATATTATTTTTGCATTCTTGACAGACTTGAGACAGATAATACGATTAGGTAAGTTAGCTGGGTATGAAATTAATACTATATAGACATAATGGTCAAAATATCATATTGACACATATATCAAGATAATAATTAGAAGATATAGTGGACAAAAGACCCCTTTACAAAAGCAACAAGTTTTTCTTGGAAAAACTTAAGAAACGTGCATAATCTATTAAAAACAAACAACAACAACAAAACAACCTTTAATCTACAAATGAATTTCCAAAAGAAGTTTGGACAAATGAAAAGGCATATTAAATTCTTGGATAAGAAAACTCACTGTCACACAGGTAGATTCAGTAAAAAGAAAAAGATCATTTCATTTTAGGCAATCTGATTCTAAAGTCTATTTTTTTAAATTTATTTTTATTATAAACAAATGGGATACATGTAATTTCTGCTTGTACATGGAGTAACAGCATACCATTTGCATAATCATATATTTACATAGGGTAATGATGTTTGATTCAGTCTGTATTTTTTCCTTCCCCCCTACCCCTCCCACCCCTTTTCCCTCTATACAGTCCCATCATCCTCCATTCTTGCCCCATCCCACGCCCCATTATGTGTCATCATCCACTTATCAGCGAGATCATTCATTCTTTGGTTTTCTGAGATTGGCTTATCTCACTTAGCATGATATTCTCCAATTTTATCCATTTGCCTGTAAATGCCATAATTTTATTATTCTTTATACCTGAGTAATATTCCATTGTATGTATATACCACAGTTTCTTTATCCATTCATCAATTGAAGGGCATCTAAGTTGCTTCCACAATCTGGCTATTGTGAATTGAGTAGCTATGAATATTGATGTGGCTGTATCTCTATAGTATGCTGATTTTAAGTCCTTTGGTATAGGCCACGGAGTGGGATACCTGGGTTAAATGGTGGTTCCATTCCAAGTTTCCTAAGGAATATTCACATTGCTTTCCAGAGTGGCTGCACTAATTTGCAACCCCACCAACAATGTATGAGTGTACCTTTCTCCCCACATCCTGGCCAACACCTATTGTTGCTTGTATTCTTGATAATCGCCATTCGAATTGGGGTGAGATGGAATCTTAGTGTAGTTTTGATTTGCATTTCTCTTATTACTAAAGATGGTGAACATTTTTTTCATATGTTTGTTGATTGCTCGTAGATCTTCTTCTGTGAAGTGTCTGTTCATATCCTTAGCCCATTTGTTGATTGGGTTATTTGTATTCTTTGTGTAGAGTTTTTTGGGTTCTTATATATTCTGGAAATTAGTGCTCTATCTGAAGTATGAGTGGCAAACATATTCTCCCACTCTGTAGGTTCTCTCTTCACATTGCTGATAGTTTCCTTTGCTGAGAGAAAACTATTTAGTTTGAATCTATCCCAGTTATTGATTCTTGCTTTTATTTCTTGTGCTATGGAAGTCCTGTTAAGGAAGTCTGATCCTAAACCAACAAGGTGAAGATTTGGGTCTACTTTTTCTTCTATAAGATGCAGGGTCTCTGGTCTGATTTCAAGGTCCTTGATCCATTGTGAGTTGATTTTTGTGCAGGGTGAGTGATAGGGGTTTAATTTCATCCTGTTGCATATGAATGAATTTCCAGTTTTCCCAGCACCATTTGTTGAAGAGTCTATTTTTTCTCCATTGCATATTTTTGGCACCTTTGTCTAGTATGAGAAAATTGTATTTATTTGGGTTTATGTCCATGTCCTCTATTCTATACCATTGATCTACCTGTCTATTTTGGTGCCAATACCATACCGTTTTTGTTACTATTGCTTTGTAGTATAGTTGAAGTTCTGGTATTGCGGTACCCCCTGTTTCATTCTTCCTGCTAAGGATTGCTTTAGCTATTCTGGGTTTCTTATTCTTCCAGATAAATTTCATGATTGCTTGCTCTATTTTTGTAAGCTACATCATTGGGATTTTAATTGGAATTGCATTGAATCTGTATAGCACTTTTGGTAGTATGTCCATTTTGACAATATTAATTCTCTATCCAAGAACATGGGAGATCTTTCCATCTTCTAAGGTCTTCCTCAATTTCTTTCTTCAATGTTTTGTAGTTTTCATTGTAGAGATCTTTTACCTCTTTGATTAGATTGATTCCCAAGTGTTTTTTTTTGTTGTTGTTGTTTTTTAAGTCTATTGCAAATGAGGTTGTTTTCCTCATTTCTCTTTCAGCTGTTTCGTTGCTTGCGTTTAAAAATGCTTTAGATTTATGGGTGTTGATTTTATAGCCTGCTATTTTGCTGAATTCATTGATGAGGTCTAGAAGTTTTCTGGAGGAGTTTTTTGGATCCTCTAAATATAGAATCATGTCATCAGCAAATAGTGACAGCTTAAGTTCCTCTTTTCCTATTCCTATCCCTTTAATTTCTTTAGTCTGCCTAATTGCTCTGGCTAGAGTTTTGAGGAAAATGTTGAATAGAAGTGGTGAAAGAGGACATCCCTGTCTTATTCCCGTTTTTAAAGGGAATGGTTTAGTTTTTCTCCATTAAGAATGATGTTGGCCATGGGCTTAGCACAATTAGGCTTTACAATGTTCAGGTATGTTCCTACTATCCCTATTTTTTTCTAGTGTTTTGAGCATGAAGGGGTGTTGTATTTTGTCAAACGCTTTTTCTGCGTCAATTGAAATAACCATATGATTCTTCTCCTTAAGTCTTTTGACATGATGTATTAAGTTTATTGATTTATGGATGTTAAACCATCCTTGCATTGTAGAGATGAACCCCACTTGATTGTGGTGCATAATTTTCTTAATATGCTTTTGGATACGGTTTGCCAATATTTTGTTAAGGATCTTTGCATCTATATTCATCAAGGATATTGGCCGAAAATTTTCTTTCCTTGATGTATCTTTGCCTGGTTTGGGTATGAGCGTGATATTAGCTTCATAGAATGAGTTTAGTAGGGTACCCTTCTTTTCTATTTCCTGGAATACTTTGAGAAGTATTGGAATGAGATCTTCTTTGAAGGTCTTGTAGAACTCGGCTGAGAATCCATCTGGTCCTGGGCTTTTCTTGGATGGTAGGTTTTCAATAGCTTCTTCTACTTCATTGCTTGATATTGATCTGTTTAAATTGTGTATGTCCTCCTGGTTCAGTTTGGGAGGAGCATAGGTCTCTAGAAATTTGTCAATGTCTTCAGTAGTTTTTATTTTGTTGGAATACAGATTTTCAAAGTAGCTTATCATTATGTTCTGTATCTCAGTGGTGTCTGTCATGATATTTCCTTTTACATTTCGAATTTTAGTAATTTGAGTTTTCTCTCTCCTTCTCTTTGTTAGTGTGGCTAAGGGTTTGTCTGTTTTGTTTACTTTCTCAAAGAACCAACTTTATTTACCCCCTTTTATTAATTGGGATCTACATTATCTGTCCTATACGTGATGGCTTTTCAAGTTAATCTACAGTGTACTTCTGCAAAATATCAGACAACAGTTAGAGTTTACAAGGAAATACAAAATGGAATCACCAATAGTAAATCATTCAGTTTGTTCAATAGCTATCTTGAATTTTGGCTGAGTTATTAATTATATCCCCTGTTTGAGATCACAGTAATCCTTACAACAAACATCAAACTTTTGAACACAACTTTACATATATTGACTCCTGAGTCTTTCTGAACATTAGTTAACACAATTTAACATTATATCTAAAACATGAATCAAAGAAAGGCTGAGAGAGCTTTTAACTTTCCTTTGTGTGGCAAAGTGGCAAAATGCTTTCATATTTCACAATATTAACCTTTAAACAAATCAGGCTCTCACTAATTTTTAGAAATCCATTTATATTTAAATTTCTTTTATCTCAGTGTAACAAATTTTACATATACCCTATTGATGACAGGTCTTATAATAGAACATTAAATGATGAGTTTAAAATTACCATTACAGTCAAGTTTAATTTGGAGAATAGCAGCTTGATAAATTTTCTGCTTTAAAGGCTTGTATACCTGGAAAATATGAACACATTTATTATACAAAGAATAATGTTTTTAAGTATTTACTCCATGGAATAACTTTATAAATTAATAAGATGTCTCTAACAAACACATTTGAGTAATCCCATACATGTCAACTCTAATTCACTCATCTTATTGTAAAAAAAAAAAAAAAACAAGATATCAAACAAGTGTACCAACAGTATTTGCTGTCTCTTTCCTGTGGAAGAAAAGTCCTAGAAAAATTGATGTTAGACATTTTATAAACATCAATGTTTTATTAGCTTGACCACCTAGAGACTTGTGAGTTAATTTTAAAAACATTTTACTTCTATTAGTTTACCCAATTTAAATTGAACCTTTTTAAATCATGTGAATTAAAAGTATTTGGATCCATTTTTTAAATTTTAATTTTTATGCACACTTATATTTAATACCAAAGTAAAGGCTTTGTAATGTTTATCTCCATTGCAATGTAACAGATGTTCAAAAATAACTCTAGAGTTGGATAAAAAGAACTGATCAAAAATCATTGACCTAGGTATGTAGGATCAAAATTGTGAACTCAAAATACAGCATTTAAGAAAAACAAGAGTGCTAGAAGAAAAATGATAATGGCCATTAATTATAGCATGAGAAAATGGGAAAGAGAAGGGCAGAGAAAAGAGGAAAAGTGTGAGATAAAGAGTTGTGTTGCAGCCCAGGAGAAATTTAAAATGGACACTTTTTTTTTCCTTGGGTTTGAGACTGGTCTTCCACTGTGCCTTCCTCTATTTACATTTCAATGT
Source organism: Sciurus carolinensis (assembly GCF_902686445.1). Lineage (NCBI taxonomy): Eukaryota > Metazoa > Chordata > Mammalia > Rodentia > Sciuridae > Sciurus > Sciurus carolinensis. The sequence goes on from NC_062213.1 coordinate 84,389,275, forward strand.
AAGCCTTGACTGAGATCTGAAAGGGGCTAACAGGTTCTAGCAGAAACTTGATGCCTAGGGCATTCTAACCCTTTTTCCTGGTTAGTAATGAATTAGGTTTGGATGCAGAAAATTATCAAACTATCATCTCCCACTACTTGTGGGGAATGGGGCTGCTTATATCATACTCCTTACTGGGACATGTCACTGATGGTTGGGCTGGTTACTCCCTCCACACTGGCATATGTGGGACCTCGTGGCAGGAGGACTAGGTGGGCTGGGCTGGGGAATGGAAGCAGAAACAGCTGAGTCAAAGTTGGAGGAGGAGGAGGGATTAAGAGGAAGAGAAGAAGGAGGCATTCGAGTTTGCAGGAAGAGCCAAGAAGCAAGAAGGAAGAAACTTGAAGATAAGGAAACCCTTTCCATTTGCCCGCTCACTCACGGAAGCTGTGTGCCATTACCCAAAGGAATTTGGATGGCTTTAAGCTGGGGGTCAGGTGAAGGGTTGAATCTGCCAGAATGGAGGACCCAGATCCCATGGTGGAGACTGATACAGCTGAGTCTGTGGCCAGGGCTTCCCGAGGCAGAGTAGTCAACTGGAGATGAGAAGGCAGCACATAGATGGTGTCGTCACACAAACATCAATGTGGGGCCAGGCAAAAGCCAGGAAGAATTGAGGACCTGATATCAGGGTTTTTTGAGTGTGAGCGCAAGATGAACCTCAACCCTGAGAGAGAATCTCCACCATAAAATCAGGAATCCACCCAGCAGATAAGACCGACTAAGGGGCCAGCCGTAACTATAAAAGTTGTGGCTAGGGGTACCCCCACACCTCAGCTGTCCCGAGAGCCCTGGACACTGGACAGTCGCTTCTCAGGTCAGCAGAGGTGTGTTTAAGTGGTCTAGAGTGGGGACCTGTCTAAGGGAACCCACCAATCTGAAGTCCGGTGTTACATGCAAAAAGCTGAGTGTCCAGGCGAATGGAAGGTGGGGCTGTGTCCGGGTGTTACTGGGACGTCGGATGGGGCTCCACTTGCCTAAGAGGCAGTGGAAGGACCCATCCCGAGTCACGGCACCAATGTAAGGAATCCCATGAAAACCACGCCAGACATGGGAAATCACATAAGGGAGTTTATTAAGCAAACAGAGTCTCCCTGCAGGGTAAGAGAGAAAATGAGAGGAAAAGAGAAAGAGAAAGGGCACTCACTAGAGAGAGTGGAAGGCGAGGAGGAGAAAGAAAGCAAGTCAGAGGGAGAGAAAAGCAAGAGCGCTTATCTCTTTCTTGATCCTTTGGCTAGAAAGAATAAACATCAATGGGATTTTACTCCTATTATTTCAGTTTGGTTTCTGGATTCTCTGTATCCAATCTGGAATATAAAAGAAAAAGAAGACCTAAATTACTGCCATGTCATTTTTTGACTCCGTATCTGGTAACTTTTAGTCTATTCATATTTGTTTCACAAAGAATACCCAGTGCTTTCAGCAGGAGTTAGCAGGAGTTAGCAGGAGGAGCAGGACAAGCACTTCTCTCCCATTTTTCTAAAGGGTTAATTTATATTTAATGAGGTGATAATTTGAATGATTTTAATATTATTTCAGAACTGATTTATTTTTACTAATATATTACAAACTTTAATTTTTAATGATTACTGATCAAGCAATTTTTAAAATTTGGTCATAAAATTCCTTTTAAAATGTCCATGGTTCTCAAAAACATTGTTTATTTTCTGAAAAGTTTTTTAGTCTCCAACCAGTTCTTAAAGACATGATAATAATAGGCTTAATTTTATAAAGTTATTTTGTATGCAGAATTACAGGTTTATGCATTAACATTTTATTCCATTATCTGGTGTTTCATAATTATAGGACTGATTTCTTAAGTCTATTTCAAATATTGTGTTTAAAATTGCTCCCTCAGGCTCACTTCTATTACTTATAAACTTCCATTGGATTAATCTCAAAGTAGAGAATTGTGGTATGATTTAAAGAAAATCAATGCAAAGTCCGTTCACATTCTATAACTATAAACACAAATTAAAAACATTGGTGTAGGATGGAAAATTTAGCCAGATAATTCAATTTTTAATTATTGCAAAAGTAATACCAATGTAAGGGAAAAATTGTTTGCCCACTACCCCCATTTTCACACATTCAGAATCTGAGCATCGAGTTCATTAACTAGATATTGTGTTGTGTTCCTTATGAGTGATTCAGCTGTGCAAGTGCCATGTTTTTTTATCTCAAGGCAGCACAGTAGTAGAATTTGTTAGCAGAACTTGCTGCCAGTCAGCAGTATGTAAGGAAATTTAGCAGCCTCAGCAAAGTTAATTTCACTATTAACATATTAAATACTTTACTTACCACACCTACAGTTTATTGTCTCTCCCACTCCCCACTAGAATGTAAGCTCCCCAATGGCAAGCCTTTCATCCACAGAGGGTGCTCCATGCGCCTTTGTAAACATGGATTGAATAGTTGCATAAGTAAATGAGAAAAAGTGATTTCCCCTCCTTTAGGCATTGTACTACTTTTTAAAAATTATTCATGTTTTCCCTGAAAATTCTTTTGAAGAATGTTAGTGAAATAATTTAAAGGATGTCCTTCAAGTTGAATTTGTCTGATGTTTTCTCATGACTAGGCCAGCTTATCAAAATTTTGAGGATGTCACAAAGTTATGAAGCACCCTTCTCATTATGCCCTTTCTGAGTGACATCATATCAACATAATTTATTATTCATAATGATAAACTTGATCACTTGACTGCTGTGGTATCTTCCAGATTTCTCTATTGTGAAGATACTGGTTTTTTTTTTTTTTTTTTTTTTTTTTTTTTGTCTGTTTGTTTGTTTGTTGGTTGGTTGGTTTGCTTTGCTTTGCTTTGCTTTGGTTTTTTTCCTCTTTATACATATCATTCCTTAGAAGTGAGTCACTGTCTCTAGCCACATTCAAGATAGGTGAATTAAGGCATGATTCCTGAAAAGAATATCAAATAGTTCATAGACCTGTGCTGAAACTACAACAATATGTAATATGACATTTGGGGGAGATATTTTGAGGCTAAATAATTTCAGGACTCATCCATGGATCTCGGCTACTGCTAAAATGATGGTGTTTCAATCATTCCTAAGATAGTGAAATTCCACTTCCCTCATTCCTTCTAAATATATTATTAAGAATTCTTTGGTCACAAAGATATTCCTTTTTCCTCATATATTGATAGAATAATTTATTTATATCAATATGAACTCAGAAATATTTCTATTTCACTATTTGGGTTTTAATACAAATACATAATTATTTTGTTGGTTAAATTCTTAAAGTCTGGGGACTTTTTAGAGGTTGATGTCTATGTCCTTTTGACATGGCCCTATCACTTGATATTGCTTTTATATTTCCTTATTTTTCTTGAACTGAAACATGCTATGGGCACATCTTGTATTTTCCTTGTCCCAGTCTTAGAATTGGCCCTTTCTCCAAAGATTCCTCTTCTACATTGAACAGTAATGCTATAAACCAATACATAGATTCTTAGAGTTCCCATTGTTACTATGGTATTATCACTTCTAGTTCCACTCAGTGACAGAATATGGACATGGGTATGCATACAAATCCACATGTTTATTCATATTTGTGTATCAATTAATTAAATTGTAATTTTTCTACTAGTAACACACAGTTGGAAAATACAATCTAACAAAAAAGTAATATCATTTAAGATGACAACAGTAAATTTTAAAAATTTAGGAATAATTTTAAGACAACATGTGGTACAGTGAAACATTAAAAATTATAAAATATTGCTGAGGTAAAGAATGAAGAAATAAATGTGGAAGTACATGTTGTTTTTAAGTAAAAGGAACACTAAGATGTGAATTTTCCCCATATTGATCTGTGATTCAATAAAATTTCTTTGTAAATTTTTCTTATTTTGTAGCAATATATAAACTATTCAAAATTCATATGAAAAGTCTTAAAATAACCAAAATGATTTTGTATAGGAAAAAAAAAAATCACCATATACTACTAATTTTAAAATGTACCCAAATGTCTATAGTAGTCAAACCGCAGAGTTAATAACAAAGGGATAGATATATAGATCCATGTAGCAAAACAATGAATCCAGATATAATTACAAAAATATTTGCCAAATGACTATTGTTCACAAAGATGCCAAGAAAATTCCACAGAGAAAGAGTAGTTTTTTCAAAAAGTGCAAATAGAACAACTGTATATCCATATGGAAAAAAAAAAGAAAGAAAATTTAAAACTTATTTTACTTCAAAAATAACATTTAACTCAAAATTATATCATGTACTAAATGAAAATTATAAACTTAAGATAGAGGATATGAGAGTATGTTATTTCTTTGTTTGCAACTTTGGGACAAAGTTTGTTAAAAAGAACATAAATTGGTGAATCAGTAAAGATTAGTAATAAATTGGAGTTCATCTAAATTAAAAGCTTGTCCTATTCAAAACACATCACTAAAAAAATGAAAAACAAACTCACCACCAGGAGAATCTATTTGCAAAACATGTATCTAACAAAGGATTTTATCCAGAATATATAAAGACATCTACAATTCAATAATGAGAATTTAAACAGGTGGGAGTGTATCTCAGTAGTAAAGCATTTTCCTTGCATCCATGAAGCCCTTGGTTCAACCTCAAGCACTGGACGAAACAAATGGGGGAAATTGAAACACATTTTAAGTAGACAAAAATTTTCAAAGCCACTTCAAAAAGTAAGTTATCCAAGACTAATGTACATCATTAATCATTGAATAAATGGCCATTCTTTAGAATGATGAAAAATAAGAAAGACTGAACCTCAAGTGTTAGGGTAAATGTGAAAGCTGTAGCTTTCATATGCTACAAATAGAGGCCTGAATTTTCTTATGAACTTTGCAAAACTGTTCATTAATTTCTTATAAAGTTAATAACCTTATCATATGCTCCATCAACTTTGAGTTGTTTACTTAAAATAAATGAAAACATATGTCCATATAAATACTATAACAATGTTATTAGAATTCTACCCATAATAGCCAACCCCCCCCAAATAAAACTCTGACATTATCCAGGAGATAGTTGGATAAATGAATTGTATATCCATGCAATAGAAATTCCTTACTGGTAGAAAATAATGAACTGTATAGTCACAAGAAAAAGAATGACTCTCAAATATTTTGCTTGGCATTAGAAGACAGGCAAACTGCATAATTTTATTTTAAATAAATTCTAAAAGAGAAAAATCCAATCCATATATATCTAATTCAGTTCAATGTTAGCAGAGGGCCAATGTTGGTGACAAACTTCACAAGAAAAGTCTTTGGGTGTTCTAAATATTGTAATCTTTATTGTAAAATGTCATCAAAGTCTATGTTGTGAAAAGTCAAAAGTTGAACTGAGTGTGGTAGTATACATCTATAGATACTTAGTTCAAGCTACTCAGGAGAATGAGCAATAGGATTCATTAAGTCCAGAAGTTTAAGACTAGTCTATCCAACATAATGAAACTGTCTTAAAAAGGAAAAAAAAAAAAAAGCAAAGAAAAGGCAAAAATTATACCTAAATAAATTGATTTAAAACTCTAGTAGTCTCCAAATACAGAAAGTTATTTGGATACCTGGTATTTCTTATAATAGACATAAATAAAATTCCTACATAGCTATAGCTACAAATAAATAAGTGCACATATTCACACAAACTACACACACCTATAAATTTTAGTGCTAAAATGAAGTTAAAGTATTTTACAGGCATTTTTCTATGTTACTATGATTGGCATAGACTTTAAATACTAAATAAATTGAGCTCCAAAAGTTACTGTTAGGTGGAATGAAATATTGACACTTACTGTTCAAAAATCATCATTTCTTTTATGCTATCTAAATGAATAACTTTGTGATAGATGTCACACTTCTTATGTCTGTTTTCTTTATTGGTTTTCTATGTGATTATTTTGGGGTTTGTTTTTCTGTTTTTACTTCTAGGGAAGTCTGTATGGAAATTAATTACAGTCCTTCAATTTAAAAATTCTGGCATTATTCTAACAATGCAACTGATTTCAATGAATTGAATAGGAATACTGAAGTCTTTTGAAGTTGGGATAACACATACAAAAATAATTTTTCAAAAGGCAGAAAAATATAAGAATTTTCACTTTAATAGACCTTGACATTGTGGCTTTCTGGCTTAGAACTAAGATAGAGGCTTTCACATGTTGAAGACTAAAGAGAAATATCTGACACTGTTCTCTATCTCCTTTGTGGATTCCAATTAGGCCTTCCTCCCAGGTTTGTGTATAGGCAAATTCGATAGACATGCAAGTTACTCACTGAAATCCTTTGTGAAATTAGCTCAGAGTACAGAGTTGAGGACAGAGATCTGGAGCTTGCTTCACCTTTTATTTATCTGTATACTAAAGGCTAAAATATTTTAACCATGTATCACTACATATAAAAATATTTGAGGTTAGGAGAAACCATTTTGAAATTTAATAAACCACCCATGCTTTTATGGACTGAATGTTCATTTCTCCTCAAACTTCATATATTTTGACCTAACCTCCAATGTGATAGTTTAGGAGGTGGGAGGGTTAGGAGGTGATTAGGTCACCAGGGTGGAAACTTAGCAAATGGTATTAGTGCCCTTCTAAGAAGATATAGGAAAACTTCCCACCCCCTTCTATTACTGCCTGGTGAAGACAGCAAAATGATGGACTTCTGCAAACCAGGGAGCAGTGCTCTTGAACTTAGACTTCCAAGTCTTCAGAATGGTGAGAAAAAATGTTTGTTGCTTAAGCCATCCAGTCCTTGGTAAATGTTGTAGCAGCTGAACTAAGACATGCCTTTCTCTGTCTTTACTGATTTATTATATGATTAGAAATGATTCTAGGAAATTAGTCTATTGTGGTTTTGCCTTTACCAATGCACAGAATCTATTGTATCTTTGTTGAGGATATTGTTTGTTTATCTATTAGAAGAACAAAATTCTCCCCTCCCAGGTCTCTCATTCTCTGCCTCATTTCCTCCACAATATGGTCATCTTTCTGTATTTAGGATAAAAAACAACAGAGTAGCACAAACCTGGATCAGGAAACCTATATATTTTTTGTTCTAATTTTTCTGTGTATAAGTAATACCTTTTCATATCCTTAAATGTCAGACATCTCTGTTCCTCATTCTTATGCAATTCTGTATCCATATGCTTTCATTTTACTTTATGGACATTTGTAAAATACTTTTATTCTTCTGATTTCCAAATGGTGTATTTCACTAATCAGAGACACAGGGCAAAAAACAAAAATCTAAAGTTCAGAATATCCAATTATATTAATGTATTCATTGTATATTTTAAAGTATATATGTAAAATATATTTTTATTTATAGTTATATTTTTATATATTCATAAAATATACTCTTCAAAATGTAACTTAAGGAAGAATTAAACACTGAAATCATTTTTATCTTTTCAATTAATCAAAACAATATATAACAATTCAACATTATAACAATTCAGCATTAATCTATAACATATTTCAGCAAATGTTCATAAACAAAAATTCTCTTAGTTCTGTAAGATACACACACACACACACACACACACACACACACACATACAAGTAAGTTATAACTTGTGCTTATGAAAGAGAAAATTGTAATGGAGGGATTCTTGTGTTCAACATGGCTCCAAATGAAACAAAAGGGGAGCATTGTCATGGCAGTTTGGAGAAAGGAGGGAAACAGCAAGTTGGTAGGTGTCTTATAAGATTCCATTATCAGAAAAATCCTCGGTGTGTTCTAAAAGTTGAAACAGGCATGAATTCATAAAGACATGCTTATTAATTGAACTTTTACAGAGAAACACAATCAATGGAACATGCATATATATTTTATTTTTATAAGATTACTTTCAAGAAGTAAACATAATTTCACGAATCTAAGATGGCAGACTAGAGGGAGGCTGTATTCTTTTTCGCTGCAGCTCCCTTGTCGCTGCATAACTCCGGTTTCAAGCAGAGGATATCTGTTTCTTGGTGAGGTAGGTTTGCTGCTTATGGATCCCCTGCTGTTTACCCCATGTGTCTACTGTGATCAACTGCAGTCTGCCAGCATATCAATGCCTTTTTTGAGTGCAGATTGCTCACTGTCAGGAGCCTATCATCCGCCATTTGCCTGCCTCTTGCCTGTCCATTGCCTGCCTTACACCTATCCCTCACCCAATGCATAAGGGTCACCTCTCACAACAGTCAGCAAACTGATCGCCAACCACCAGTGGAGCACCAGCTGCCTGCTGTTGCCTGGAAGTTCACTGTTACAGTACCTACAGGTTTGATTACATGTGGCTGCCGCCATTGTGAAACAACCAGGCCCCATAGGACTGGCGGCCAGACTGACTGCTCCGTGCTGCCAGACCCCCAGACCAACTGACTGCGCCCTATCACCGGGACCCCAGACCGACAGATTGCACCTGGCCTCCAGGATCCCACAACCACACAAAACACACCTGACCTCCAGGACCCCTGCCTGACCAACCACACCCTGCCTCCAGGACTTCCAGCCAACCAGGTCCACACTCTGAGCTGTAGCTCCCCATTTGCCAACACATTTGGAAGCCAGAGCAGCCATCATGGATAATCCTGGAAGCTATAGCTCCAATCTTTAGGTGGGGCAAATCCAATCTTGAGACACCTGCTGGAAACTTGAAGCTCATTGTCAGGTACCTCTCATTCATCAGGCTACTGAAGACTGGGAGGTTTCATTACTATATGACTGTTATACTGTAGATTTTCTTTTTTTTCCTTATTAAAAAATTTTAACTTTTTATTTCTTTACTTTTCTTGCTCTCATTTCCTTTTGTTTACCTGTTCCCTTAGAGTCTCTTTCTCCCTTTTTGCATGCTAACACCCAATTTCTTTTGATTACACACTCACCCTTTCTATTATCTAGAACTTCTGTATATTCTTTTCTTATCCCATTAATTGCTACATCCTACATCCCTCTGCATCCTCTTTCTCCTCCATTAGAAACTGCAGACCGTATTGCCAATCTGTTTGTTTTACTGAGGAAAATATTTGAATCATTCTGTTTATTATGACAATATTGTTATTGTATTCATAGGGGCTATTTGGCCTAGGATTGCATAGTCTGAGTTGGGCACTGCTAATATTGATCTACCATTAAAGAAAAGATTTTAGAAACCTATAGGGCCACGATAAGTCTATAGGGGGAAATCTGCAATACCCCAGATCTGCACTGCTAGAGGGGAAGACACATGAACAACATGAAAAAACAAGGGAAGAAAATGATCCAAACAAATCTAGATTCTATATTAATAGAATCCAATGACAGTATGTTAGAAGAAATATCAGAAAAGGACTTCAGATTATACATGATTAAGATGATTTGTGAAGCAAAGGATGAGATAAGAGAGGAAATGCAGGTAATGAATGATAATACCAATAAGCTGACAGAACAACTGCAGGAAGCAAAAGATCATTTCACAAAGAGATAGAGATTCTCAAAAAAAAAAAAAAAAAAAAAAAAAAAAACAAATGGAAATCCTTGAAATGAAGGAAACAATAAACCAAATAAAAAACTCAATGGAAAGCATCACCAAAAGACTAGACCACTTGGAAGATAGAACCTGAGGCAATGAAGACAAAATATTTAATCTTGAAAATAAAGTTGCCTGAAGAGAGAAGATGGTAAGAAATCATGAACAGAATCTCCAAGAACTATGGGGCATCATGAAAAGACTAAATTTAAGAATTATTGGGATTGAGGAAGGCACAGAGATACAACCCAAAAGAATGAACAACCTATTCAATGAAATAATATCAGAAATTCCCAAACCTGACGAATGGAATGGAAAATCAAATACAAGAGGATTACAGAACACCAAATGCACAAAATCAAAACAGATCCACACCAAGACACAATATAATGAAAGTGCCTAACATTCAAAATAAAGATAGGATTTTGAAGGCCAAGAGAGAAAAGCATCAAATTACACATAAGGGGAAACCAATACAGATAGCAACAGACTTCTCATCCCAGACTCTAAAAGTTAGAAGGGCCTGGAACAACATATTTCAAGCTATAGAAAGAACATGGTTGCCAACCAAGAATCCTATACCCAGCAAAACTAACCTTCAGATTTGAAGATGAAATAAAATCCTTCCATGATAAAGAAAAGTTAAAAGAATTTACAAATTGAAAGCCTGTGCTACAGAATGTTCTCAACAAAATATTCCATGAGGAGAAAATGAAAAACAACAATGGAGGTCAGCAAAAGGAGGAACTACTTTAGAGAAAAACCACCCAAAGGAGAAACCGAACCAAGTTAAAAACCAAAAATAAACCAAATGACTGGGAATACAAATCATATCTCAATAATAACCCTGAACATTAGTGGCTTAAACTCATCAATCAAAAGACATAGCCTGGCAGAAAGGATTAAAAAGAAAGACCCAACAATATGCTGCCTGCAAGAGACTCATCTCATAGAAAAAGACATCCACAGACTAAAGGTGAAAGGATGGGAAAAAACCTACCATGCATATGGACTCAGTAAAAAAGTGGGGGTTTCCATCCTTATATCAGATAAAGTGGACTTCAAGCCAAAGTTAGTCAGAAGGGATAAAGAAGGACATTTCATACTGCTTAAGGGAACCATAAATCAGGAAGACATAATGATAGTAAATATTTATGCCCCAAACAATGGTGCATCCCTGTACATCAAACAAATCCTTCTCAATTTCTGGAACCAAATAGACCACAACACAATAATTCTGGGTGACTTTAACGCACCACTGTCACCACTAGATAGATCTTCCAAACAAAACCAACCAAATAAACCATAGAACTGAAAAACACAATCAATAACCTAGACTTAATAGACATACATAGAATATTCCATCCCTCAACAAGCAGATTCACTTTCTTCTCAGCAGCGCATGGAACCTTCTCAAAAATAGACCATATCTTATGCCACAAACAGTCCTTAGGAAATGCAAAAAAATAGAGATACTGCCTTGTGTTCTATCAGATCATAATGGACTGAGAATAGAAATCAATGACAAAATAAACAACAGAAATTACTCCAACACCCGGAGACTAAATAATATGATATTGAATAAAATATGGCGAACAGAAAACATCAGGGAGGAGATAAAAAAATTCTTAGAGGTCAATGAGAATGACCATACAACACATCAAAATCTCTGGGACACTATGAAAGCGGTACTAAGAGGAAAATTCATTGCATGGAGTGCATTCCGGAAATGAATGAAAAGTCAACAACTAAATGACCTAACATTATAGCTCAAAGTCCTAGAAAAACAAGAACAGAATAACAGCAAAAAGTAGAAAACAGAAAATAATTAAAATCAGAGCTAAAATCAATGAAATTGAAACAAAAGAAACAATTCAAAAAATTGACAAAACAAAAAGTTGGTTCTTTGAAAAAGTAAACAAAATAGACAAATCCTTAGCCACACTAACAAAGAGAAGGAGAAAGCAAACTCAAATTACTAAAATTCATGATGAAAAAGGAAATATCACAACAGGCACCACTGAGATACAGAACATAATGATAAGCTACTTTGAAAATCTGTATTCCAACAAAATAGAAACTACTGAAGACATTGACAAATTTCTAGAGACCTATGCTCCTCCCAAACTGAACCAGGAGGACATACACAATTTAAACAGATCAATATCAAGCAATGAAATAGAAGAAGCCATTGAAAACCTACCATCCAAGAAAAGCCCAGGACCAGATGGATTCTCAGCCGAGTTCTACAAGACCTTCAAAGAAGATCTCATTCCAATACTTCTCAAAGTATTCCAGGAAATAGAAAAGGAGGGTACCCTACTAAACTCATTCTATGAAGCTAATATCACCCTCATACCCAAACCAGGCAAAGATACATCAAGGAAAGAAAATTTTAGACCAATATCCTTGATGAATATAGATGCAAAGATCCTTAACAAAATATTGGCAAACCGTATCCAAAAGCATATTAAGAAAATCGTGCACCACAATCAAGTGGGGTTCATCCCTAGAATGCAAGGATGGTTTAACATCTGTAAATCAATAAACTTAATACATCATGTCAAAAGACTTAAGTAGAAGAATCATATGGTTATTTCAATTGACGCAGAAAAAGCGTTCAACAAATACAACACCCCTTCATGCTCAAAACACTAGAAAAATAGGGATAGTAGGAACATACCTGAACATTGTAAAGGCAATTCATGCTAAGCCTATGACCAACATCATTCCTAATGTAGAAAAACTGAAACCATTCCCTTTTAAAGCGGGAACAAGACAGGGTTGTACTCTTTCACCACTTCTATTCAACATTTTCCTCAAAACTCTAGCCAGATCAATTAGAGAGACTAAAGAAATTAAAGGAATAGGAATAGGAAAAGAGGAACTTAAGCTGTCACTATTTGCTGATGACATGATTCTATATTTAGAGGATCCAAAAAACTACTCCAGAAAACTTCTAGACCTCATCAATGAATTCAGCAAAATAGCAGGCTATAAAATCAACACCCATAAATCTAAAGCAATTTTACATGCAAGCGACGAAACAGCTGAAAAGGAAATGAGGAAAACAACCCCATTTGCAATAGCCTCAAAAAAAAAAAAAAATAAAATACTTGGGAATCAATCTAACCAAAGAGGTAAAAGATCTCTACAATGAAAACTACAAAACATTGAAGAAAGAAATTGAGGAAGACCTTAGAAGATGGAAAGATCTCCCATGTTCTTGGATAGGCAGAATTAGTATTGTCAAAATGGACATACTACCGAAAGTGCTATACACATTCAATGCAATTCCAATTAAAATCCAATGACGTACCTTACAGAAATAGAGCATGCAATCATGAAATTCAACTGGAAGAATAAGAAACCCAGAATAGCTAAAGCAATCCTTAGCAGGAAGAATGAAACAGGGGGTATCCCAATACCAGAACTTCAACTATACTACAAAGCAATAGTAACAAAAATGGCATGGTATTGGCACCAAAATAGACAGGTAGATCAATGTACAGAATAGAGGACATGGACATAAACCCAAATAAATACAATGTTCTCATACTAGACAAAGGTGCCAAAAATATGCAATGGAGAAAAAATAGACTCTTCAACAAATGGTGCTGGGAAAACTGGAAATTCATTCATATGCAACAGGATGAAATTAAACCCCTATCACTCACCCTGCACAAAAATCAACTCACAATGGATCAAGGACCTTGAAATCAGACCAGAGACCCTGCATCTTATAGAAGAAAAAGTAGGCCCAAATCTTCACCTTGTTGGTTTAGGATCAGACTTCCTTAACAGGACTTCCATAGCACAAGAAATAAAAGCAAGAATCAATAACTGGGATAGATTCAAACTAAATAGCTTTCTCTCAGCAAAGGAAACTATTAGCAATGTTAAGAGAGAACCTACAGAGTGGGAGAAAATCTTTGCCACTCATACTTCAGATAGAGCACTAATTTCTGAATATATAAAGAACTCAAAAAACTCTACACGAAGAATACAAATAACCCAATCAACAAATGGGTTAAGGATATGAACAGACACTTCTCAGAAGATCTACAAGCAATCAACAAACATATGATAAAATGTTCACCATCTTTAGTAATAAGAGAAATGCAAATCAAAACTACACTATAATTCCATCTCACCCCAATTCGAATGGCAATTATCAAGAATACAAGCAACAATAGGTGTTGGAGAGGATGTGGGAGAAAAGGTACACTCATACATTGCTGGTGGGGCTGCAAATTAGTGCAGCCACTCTGCAAAGCAGTGCAGAAATTCCTTAGGAAACTTGGAATGGAACCACCATTTGACCCAGGTATCCCACTCCTTGGCCTATACCCAAAGGACTTAAAATCAGCATACTACAGTGATACAGCCATGTCAATGTTTATAGCTGCTCAATTAACAATAGCCAGATTGTGGAACCAACTTAGATGCCCTTCAATTGATGAACAGTGGTATATATATATATATATATATATATATATATATATACACACAATGGAATATTACTCAGCTATAAAAATAATAAAATTATGGCATTTGCAGGCAAATGGTTTAAATTGGAGAATATCATGCTAAGTGAGATAAGCCAATCTCAGAAAACCAAAGGACAAATGATCTAGCTGATAAGCGGATTATGACACATAATGGGCTGTGGGAGGGGGGCAAGAATGGAGGAAGGAGGGACTGTATAGAGGAAAAAGAGGGGTGGGAGGGGTGGGGGGAAGGAAAAAAATAACAGACTGAATCAAACATCATTACCCTATGTAAATGTATGGTTACGCAAATGATATGCTGTTACTCCATGTACAAACAGAAAAACCATGTATCCCATTTGTTTACAATAAAAATAAATTAAAATAAAAAAAAAGAAGTAAACATAAAAATATTGGGATATTGTTTGACAAAATACCTGGGTACCATGGCCCAGCCAAGTTGACACGCAAAATTCACTATCACAGCATGAATTTAACAACTAGAATTTATGTGCAATGTGAAAGCTTAATATGAAAAAAAAAAAACATAAAAAGATTGTACCAGATACAGGTACATAACAGCTAGGTGTGTGGAACATTCTCAAATCTAACAAGTCTCCTTAATTTGTTTGCCTGTGGATTCCATTGTGACAACTGGTATGTGCTTGTTGGTTCTAACTAAAGAAACCAAGCTGTTGAAGAGTATAGGCAGTACCACAGGAAAGGGAAGCTAATAAGGTCTAGACATGATGCCATTGGTGGAAAAATAAAGTATCCCTAGATAACTGCAGCAGCATGGACTTTCTTTTTTCAATTATCATACTTAGGCTCTGGGTAGGTAAAAACTTTTGTAGTAATTTTTGATGCAGACTTTTTTTTCTAGACATTTCTGTCTTTAGGTTCATCTCCAAGAAAAGAGATAAAAAACGTTTTATATTAGATAAACTTCTTTAAAACAAAAATACACATAGACACAAGCATACAAAATGTACTGCCCTCAAACAATGGAAATACAGATTGTATATCATGATACAGAGAAACTTTTACTGACTTTGTTGTCTAAGGAACATAGACTAAGGAAAAGAATTAGAAACAACTGGGATCAGCACCATCATAGGCAGAAAGATAGAGACTGGGAAATTAACCAGGAAAAGGCAAAAACAATTTCATTGGTGTTGCTAGTTAGTAATTCAAAACCTTTAACAATCAAAATTTATTCAGCTAGCCTCCCTTAACCCCAAGCATGGAGATTGCATATTGAGATCATTGCTGCTACCTTCCAATACAATGACAAAAACCTGACCAACATAAGGACTGATACTTTTCTCCTAGTGGAGAGTCATCTGGGTACATAAAGAGTATATGAATCTGAAATAAAGAATTGTTTACCTTTGCTTTTTCTGGTGTTTCCAAAACAACTTGACCAAAGAACCCTTATTATGCTTTTATATAACACCTCCCACCTGATTAATAATTTTATGTCATTTTCCCCCAATTATGCAATAATGCTACCCCCTAGTGGTGGACTAAGCAGTCCAAATATCATAGTCATGATGAAATTTATTTATATAAGTAGTTTTGCAAAATTGGGATATGAAAAACTAACTATATCATTTTACATTCTTAGTATAGGGATATATATTGAGACATTGAGATAATTGTTCATGTAAATACATTGTGAAGACATTGAATATATAATTTTAAATATAAGAGAAAAATTTAGTGTAAAAATTTAAATCTCTACAGTGAGTGTATCTTTAATATGAGAGAGAGAGATAGAGATAGAAAGAGAGAGAGAGAGAAAGAGAGAGAGCGATCAATTTTAAAAGTAAATATAGGACATTTGGTGGATTGAAGAGTCACAAATTATTTCCTGAATCACAAAGGAGAGTCCATGTTTGGTTTTAAATTGAATAATTCAAAAAAGATAAAAACATATATGCAGATGTGAATGTCATAAGGATTCAAATAATATTGGCATTTAAAATTATAAGTATGTAAAGCTTATACTCATCAGAGATGAGGGTAAAGCAAATGGAATCTAGTGTATATATTCAATTGCAGTAATAAGTGGTGATAAACAATAAAAAGGAGACAGAATAGTCACTGTAAAATCTGAATACACTGTAATTAAAAATGTTAATGAGCTAAACTTCCCACTAATGAATTAGTTGTTTACAATAATATGTAATAATAGTATAGAAAGCAAATTTGTTATTAAATTTGATAAAGCAATAGGAAAGAAATGTGACTTAACATCAATAGTCTAATGAATAAAAACCTGTGGCTATCTCAATAGCTCCTGAAAAAATTTAATGAAAGTTGGAACCTTGATTTCTTTGAAAAAAAAAACCCATAATTACAAAGAACAGAATACTTCTGTAACTTGATATTTAAAAATTAAATGCATTTATGGATATTCTAATAATTGTTAAGAATGAGCATACATATATTACAAAATTATTATTTAATATTACCCTAGATTTGGGGCAATGAGAAATAATATAACAAATAAAAACTGTACCTATCAGAAAAGAAGCATCTTTACAATTTATAGGTGATTAGTATTGCTCCAGAAAGTTTAAATCATTTTTAAAATGTTGAAAGTAATTAATAAAATTTGATTTGATATATGTATATTAAATCAATAGTTTTCTCATATACCAAAATTTCTTGCAAGAAAAATGTAGTGATCAAATAATCCAACTGACAAAAGAAAAATAGCTGAAATTATTATTTATAAATAAATAACTCCAATATTTGTTTCTAGTTCTGAAAATTAACACATAAATATATACACTCATAAACATGCATTCACATACATTTAATCATACATATGTTTTTGTGTGTATATACATATATACACATATACTCTTTTTGTGTGTGTGTGTGAGTGCAATGCTGAGGATCAAACCATGATGTTGCATATGCTAGGCAAATGTTCTAGCACTGAACTACACCACCAGCCCAACATATTTGGTTTTTGACCTCCACAATTTTACATGCAATTACTCATCAAGAGATTGTTTTCTATTTGGATATCTGGCAGTTATTACTGCCCTACACTATGTGCAAAAATGGTTCAGGTCACTCTTGGTGTGGTTTAATAAATAGCATTTTAAAAATGACTTTTCTTGAACTTTAGGATTCTTGTTAAGGAAATTAGCTCCTGTGCCGACATGTTGGTGTGTTGCGTCTACATTTTCTTCTAGTCGGTGCAGGGTCTGGTCTAATTCCTAGGTCTTTGATTCACTTTGAGTAGACTTGTTCAGAGTGAGAACCATCAAATTTCATTCTTCCACTTATGGATTTCCAGTATTCCCAGCACCACTTGATGAAAAGACTATTTTTTTCTGCAATAAAATTTTTTGGCACCTTTGCCTAGTATCAGATAACTGTACTTAGGTAGGTATGTCTCTGTGTCTTCTATTCTCTTCCATTGATCTTCATTTCTATTTGGATGCCAGTACCATGCAGTTTTTGTTGCTATAACTTTGTAGTATAATTTGAGGTCCTCCAGCATTACTCTTTTTGCTCAGGATTGTTTTGGCTATTCTGGGTATCATATTTTTCCAAATGAATTTTAGAACTGCTTTTCCCAGTTCTGTGATGAATGTCATTGGTATTTTGATGAAAATTGCACTGAAAATATATATAATGCTCTTGTTAGTATGGTCATTTTAATAATCTTAATTCTGCCTATCTAAGAATTAAAAAATAAAACCAAAAATCAATAAGTGGTATGTCATCAAATTATAAAGCTTGTACACAGTAAAGTAAACCAGAGAGTGAAGAGAGAGCCTACCAAATGAGAGATATTTACTACCTGCTTCTCAGACATTGCATTAATATCCAGAATATATAAAGAACTCAAAAAACTACCACTCCCCAAAAAAACAAAAGCAAAACAAATAACCCAATTAATACACAGTCAAAAGAAATAATCAGTTACTTCTCAAAAGAAGAAATACAACCAACAAATACATGAAAAATTGTTCATCATCTCTAGCAATCAGGGAAATGCAAATCAAAACTACATTGAGGTTTTATCTCACTCCAGTCAGATTGGCAACTATCAAGAATACAAATGATAATAAATGTTGGCAAAGATGTGGGTAAAATGTACATTCACACATTAATGGTGGAACTACAAATTAGTGGAACAACTCTGGGAAGAAGAATGGAGATTCCTAAAAATCTAGGAATGGAACTACCATGTGACCTAACTATTCTATTCCTTGGTATATATCTAAAAGATGTAAATATCAGTATATGACAGAGATGCAACCACATCAATATTTATAGCAGCACAATTTACTGTAGACATGCTAAGGAACCTACCAAAGTGTCCTTCAAAATATCATTGACTAAAGAAAATGTAGTATATAAACACAATGAGGTATTTCTCATCCATAAATAAGAATAAAATTATGCTGGTAAGTGGATGGAACTGAGGGATATCATACTAAATAAAATAGTCTACACTTAGGAAGCCAAAGGTAGAATTTCTTCTGTTATATGTGAATGCTAGGAAGCTAGTTGAAAATAAGGGGAATGTGGGGGTGGACAGAGAGAAAGAGAGAGAGAGAGAGAAGAAAAGAAGAGGGGGAAGGGATTCCATCAAAGTAGAAGAAAGATTAGTGGCCTAGATGAAGGGGATTAAAGGGGAGAGAGAAGGGACAGGAGAAGGGAAGAACAGTGGAATTAATCTTCTCTAACTTTCCTATGTATGTATCTGAATATGCCACAGTGAATCTCACCATCATAAATAAGAGAGTAACTTAAAAATAAAACAACAACAAACAAAAACTAAAAGTAAGTGGGAAGGAAGTGGGATTCTGTGCCAACATATTGGAGTATTGGTCCTACATTTTCAAAATGAATGTTCTACCTTTACATTCATTGAGCACAAAGATCAGTAGAGTAGAGGGAAAGGAACAGCAGGAGGGAGGAGGGGAGGAAAAGGGGAATTAATGGGAATTGAATTAGAACAAATTATATTTCATGCTTTTCTAATTATGTCAAAATGAATCCTAATGTTATGTATAACTCAAAAGAATCAATAAAAATGATTGAGCTTAACACTTGTGTATCAGACATTGCACACATGTGTGGTTTACAGTCTACTGAGAAGGACAAATTGATTATGATAACATAGATATGTTTAATTAGATGATTGCACCCCTGGGGCAGCGAGCTGATGTCATTTCAGTTTTAGAGATGAAAACCATTGAAGTTTACAGATGCTGAGAAACTTACTCAAAGACATATGTTAGCAAGTTTTATCATCAATACTGAAACAGAAATCTAGTCATGCACAGTTCAGGGTTACATACTGACTTCTGTAGTTCCAGATGGTACTTTCTGTGGAGGGCAGGGATTCCTGGCTTGGCAGATTGTTCTATTTTCCATAATTCCTAATTTGGTACAACCATGACAACCTAGAACAAAAACAGAAGACTCATGTTTCATAAATTTGACATGCCTAAGCACAGAAAAGGTACATTATAACGAAGATGATAAATTGATATTTGTAGAATGGCCAGTGCTAAAACAGATTTCTTTTGTACTAAAAAGATAGTTTTTGTTTTTTTTTTAAACAAGGGCCAAATTTATTATGACTAAAATGGAATTCTTATATACTTATTTTGTAAATTGACTACTTAGTTGTATTTTAACTAAAATGAATGATGTTTTATATGTAAAACATTTGTGCTACATTTTAACTATTTTATTTAAAGATAAAATATGAAAGCACATGAATTTTTATCTGAAATTATTAAATACAGTAAATTAAATTCACAAATTTAGAGGCAATACAAATACATTAAACACAAAAGAAATAACAGTATCAGTATTAGTTGACTCGATATTTGAAATATGTGTATGTTTTGTCTTTTCAAATGATTTTAAGTTCCTTGAGACTTGGTTCTGTGTGTGTATGTGCATGTATGTGTTGCAGATGTACATATCATGTTTAAATACTAGTATTGTGAAGAATCTATATCATCTATAGGAAGTATTTTTTTCATTATATGAAAACAAAATTATAGAAATTGACAACATAATGGATTACCATACCCAGATATAATTGACTATATTGCTCATAACTATTTCAGAGAGTAAAATGTTTCTTGGATGGGTTTAATTTGAATTAGATGGAAATATTTTATCTCTTTTTTACTGTATTTGCACTGATAGACATAGTCCACATCTTGGGATAACTTGTATACCTAAAGAGACTGCATTCTTTATCAACTATCAGACTTTCAAAAGTTAAGTGTTATGAATAGAACCCTGGCATCCCAGATGAGAATATTTTCTTATGCCTATTAATTAATTAGAAAGTCAATTCCAGATTTATTTTATGTGCATGGTGATATTCAATTCCAAATTCGAATCTGTCACATTCATGTTGTTTAATTATGCAAAAGGTATAATATTAACTTTGAAAGTCTTTTTATCAAAGAAAATTATCTTCTTTTTTTTTTTACACTTAAATAGTGTATGGTGTAAATTATCACAGAAAAGTAATGACCTGCCATTGTTTAAGCCATCAAACATCATATGTGCATTTTTGAATTATTATAATTGGGGAAAATAAACATTTGGTTCATTCATCATTACCACAGGCTGCTTATTCAATACTCTTTCATTTGCAGAGTTTATGAGTGCAGTCTCACAGTCCTTCAATCTTTAAAATAGAAAAGTAAGTTAAGTAAATTTCTATTTCCTCTTCCCCACAGGATCCTATAGAGCTGGACTTAGAATTATCTAAAACACAGGGGAATTTGAAAAGTAATTGGAAGTGCTTTCTGACAACAACATCTGCTCCCATTACCACAAGCCGGCTATTATTTCCAGAGCGCTGTTTCAAGGGTACAGAACATTTAGCATCCTGCTAGGACTGGGGAGTGTTTCTCTGGTGGCAGTGTGGTTTTCTATTTTGAGAAGGTGTTCAGGTGTGACACTAACTCTGACCTGCATGGCAGTGAATGTCAAAGAGAACATTCGGTTTCACTTCTCTTACTATTTAACTCTTTCTTTTAGCTATTTTCCTTAAATTGTTTCCCAGGTATTCTTCCTGTATTTGAAATGTATCATAATTGCACTATTTTCATTTAGTCCAAACTGTTCTTAGTGCTTGTACTGATTGCCTTAGGTGTGTAAGTGCCTTAAATGTAGGAATCACTCTGCTTAATGGAGCAGTTAAGGTAACAATAAAGCATATTTGAAAAAAAAAAAAAAAACTGGAGGATTTTATAATATTTCCTGAAATTATCTGAAACAAAAGGGGACTCACAGAAAACTTTGACACCTAAGAATAAAACGGTCACGTATATTTTCATGACGGGTATGTTTATATTTCCCCCTCTGATGCTTACAGATCATTATCTTCTCTAGGTCTAATTTTTTTAAAAATTGAGGTTATTTTGTCAGCTACTTTAAAAATGTATTCCACCTCAATAATAACAGTAATCAGAAATCCCAGCTTTTTCCTAGCACTATGCTTCTTGTGTTCTTCTCAGTGTTTTGCACATATTAAGTCACTTAGACCTCTAACAGCAATGTCATCATCACCTTGTTCCAGATGAGGAAATCAAGGTCCAGAGACTGAAGTAACTTTTCTGATTCTCCCATCTAGGACCAGGTGGAGCAGAGACTTGTTTTTTGTTTTTTGTTTTTTGTTTTTGTTTTTGACAAAAAGAAAAAAGGTTTATTTCTTTTCTAGCAAGGGAGAAACACAGGGAACTCCTGTCCCAAAGGCTGTGATTCTGCCCATCATCAGGAACAGGGGACTTTAAAGAGGTAATTCAAAGGCTGCATTCCACATGTTCTCTCTTAGAGATGTAATTCACCTGTTAATTTGGGAGATAGTCATTTCTGAGATCTTCTGCTGCCATCCCCAAAGTCTGGATTACTTCGTTCCTATGATGGACATGTACTAAAGGACAGATAAAGCTGCCTAAGATGGGGAAGAAAGGCAATCATGTTTCCTCTGAGATTAGGGAGGGGGAGAGATTAGGGAGAGAGGAAAAGAAAGAAATACATCTATTTTTAAAATAAGATGCAGTGTCAGAGCAGCAAGGGCTACATTCAAACCATGAAGTAGACCACTATTACATTTCCCCACTGTCAATTTCTACATTGTATTTCTATGGAAAAATGAGCAATGATATCTTTAAGCTGCTTCCTGCTGAAAGAGGGTGAAGTTGAGGGAAGTGACTTAAAGTCTTTGTTCTCTATCAGATGGGGCATGAGCAGTTAAGGGTAGTCAGCATCAGAGCAGTCCAGAGATCCACAGTGGCAGATGGCAGGTGACTGGATAAAGCTTACATAGGGCAGGGATCACAATAAGACAACAATAAACAAGACAAAGCATTACTATTTTGTGAATAATTAACACAAAGACAATTAGTATTTCAGTCATTCTCTGAAAACCATGAAGACAGTAACTCACAATTATATCAGTGAAAAACAGATTGAATTTATCAATGTAAGAGGTTAGGAAGATTTGTATACGTATGAGATCAGGCTCAAATTAATTCAGGATAAATTTGTGGCTCTAGAGTCTTTTGTGATTATTATTATTATTAGGCAATCCCATATAAGAACCCTTCCTTTATAGCCTCCAACTTTACTTACTTTTGGTAGGATTGACACAAGTTTTCAACTTAAGTTACATTAAAAAAATTGTTTTGTTCCTTTTAAATGTCCATGTATGATTGTACTTAGGCTACACTCTCCTGCCAGGTGTTCAAGACCAAGTTGGTCAGACTGACCTCGTTTCTATCTACTCTTAAGAGTCAGTTGAGATTCTTCAGAGCTTACTCTTGGGGATATGTGTGAGGCCTCTTGGCTCCTTTAGCTTTCCTATACCAGTGGCACCATCTGTCAAGATGGGTCAGAGTCTTCCTGACCATACCTGGCTTCTTTTAGAAGCATCAGGGACATTTCCCTCTCCAATGACCCTCCTTTTCACAGAATGTGCACTGGTTGATTTTCTGTTCTCTAGGGTATTCTCAATCTCCCTGATCTGCAGATCAGGTGACTAACCAGAGTTGTAGGGCCCAGAGAGGGGTCCTGTAATTCTCTGTGTCTTGGCTGACCATAAAGGGCAAGGGCCAAAATGTTGGCTATTTTTTCTTTGGCTTTTTTACTTCCATG
Source organism: Sciurus carolinensis (assembly GCF_902686445.1). Lineage (NCBI taxonomy): Eukaryota > Metazoa > Chordata > Mammalia > Rodentia > Sciuridae > Sciurus > Sciurus carolinensis. The sequence goes on from NC_062213.1 coordinate 84,412,472, forward strand.
TCTTTGGTCTCCAAATTGTTGGTTTTAAACATCCAACAGGCCAGTTTCACCAGTCTTAAAGTTATAACTTTAATATCTATAATTTTACAACTACCTCTTTCATTTAATTGGGGTAAGTATTAGTACTGGAAGCCAGCATTACATACTATCTGTCCTAAAGGTGATGTCTTATTATCTCAAATGAACTCAGGTTGTTTTATTAGAAGTGGTACCTCTGCAAAACACTAACAGGCAACAGTTATGATGTTTACAAGGAAAATAAAAAATGAAATTAACAGAGCAAAAACATATTCAGTTTTTGAAATAGCTATGAACCAAGAAAAATTATTTTTATAGTCTTAAACTTTTACTTAGTTATGTATTATATTCCCTATTTATTTTTAGGTCATCTCTAGCAATTAGAGAAATGCAAATCAAAACTACACTGAGATTCCATCTTGCCCCAGTCAGAATGGCAATTATTTTACAAGTAAAAATTTACAATTTTACAAGTAAAAATTCACAAGTAAAAAAATTTACAATTTTACTAGTAAAATTAAATGTTGGCAAGGAGGTGGGGAAAGAAGTTCACTTATACATTGCTGGTGGGACTGTAAATTGGTGCAATCATTCTGGAACGCAGTATGGATATTCCTTACTTGGAATGGGATCACCATGTGACTCAGCTATTCCACTCCTCAGTCTATACCCAAAGCACTTAAAACCAGCATACTACAGTAAGGCACGCACTTCAATGTTTATAGTAGCTCAATTCACAATAGTCAAGCTATGGAAACAAACTAGGTGCCCTACAATAAATTAGTGAATAAAGAAAACGTGATCTATATACACGATGGAATATTACTCAGCCATCAGGAAGAAAGAAATTATGTCATTTGCCAGTAAATGGGTGGAACTGAAGAATATCATGTTGAAAGAAAACAGTCCCCAAACCCCAAAGGCAGAATGTTCTCTCTGAAATGAGGATGCTAACCCACAACTAGGGAAGAAAATATTAAAAGTTCACTGGACTAGCAAAGGGAAATGAAGGAAAGGGAGGGAAATGGTAATAAAAAAGACAGAAAAATGAATCATACATATCTTTCCTATCCTCATATATAAATCCATGATCAAAGTAAATCCACATTATTTTTTTTTTTTTTTTTTCCAGTGTTGGGGATTGAACCCAGGGTCTTGTGCTTGTAAGGCAAACACTCTACCAACTGAGCTATATCCCAAGCTCTAAATCCACTTTATGTACAACCATAATAATGAGATCTTATTGGAACAAGTTATACTTATTCTATGTATGTATAATATTTCAAAATATACTCTACTGTCATGTAAAAAATAATAAAAATATAAAAAAGAAACTGTTAATGATCAGAAATTGACTTAGTCAAAGCAAAAAGATATGAGAGGTCTTTAAATGACAGTGTGGCCATTCTATGTCAGATACAATGTATAAAAGAAAACATTTATTGGCTATCTTTCCATTAAACATATGTAAACTTTCATTTTATAAATGTTTATGTAAGAATTAGACAAGGCATAGACAGATATAGTTCTCAGATACATATATACCTAGTCACATATATTTAGGGTGTCAACTATATTGTTATAACCTAAGTAAGGGTTGTTTGTTTAACCAGCTACAAAGTAATCATTTAAGACTTTAAAACAGGTACAAACCCTAATTCCTTTAAGGATTAGATTCCCCAAGAAATAAAACCTAACGAATACAAGAAAATTATCTTGACAGATAAGAGCAGGTCGATGTTTCAGACTTCACTTCATATCAGTACATTAAAGTTAAAATAACTTTGGCTGTGCTAATTACAGCCAATTTAATCAAAATGTAAACTTTTTGATATTTTCCTTCCACAAACCTTCTGTGACTTACTTAAACATTCACTACTTGTTCACATCCTTAGTTTTGCCCTCTTTCATCTTTGACTTTAGCACAAGAATATTGCTTTACCAGACAAAATACTTTCTCATCCAGAAACATTTTTTTGCCTTATAATTTTCTGTACTAAAATATTTCCATACCTATATCTTTCTTTTATCTTTTTTAATTTTAGACATTTCTTAAATTCCAATTCTGAAACAATTTTATGAATGTTATCTGTGGCATGTAATTTACACAACAAATCCCAGGAAAGGGATCAGACAATCTGGCATGTATATAAAAAAAAAAAAAACCTGTGACTTAATCTTTTCTCACCTAGGGGCATTCAAGGGGTTGGAGTACAGGATATTTTTGAGCCTGACCTGTTTGCCTTATCATTTTCATTATGCCACCAACCCTAAGTGAGATCCCCCCTGTCAATTTTACCCAGAGGCTCCTTTTGAGCCTTTTTCTTATACCCGGGATATTGATATGAAAGGAAGGAGGCCCTTTCCTTCCTTTTCTTTAGACATCCTTGAAGATTCCTTTGTAGAGCCTGCCTACAAAACACAGGTTGGCCTTAGTTTCTGTCTTTTTCTTTTCTGGGTGCAGTTGTTTACTCTGTCAGACGCCCCATGCATTTGTTTTGATAGGATATTGTTATAGTAAGAACTTCTTTGCCCCAGTGATAGATATCCCCTTGCCAAGTGTGGTGTCCTGTCAGATCTTAAAAGGAGAGACTATTTCTGTCCCCAGGTTATATACTAAAAGTGCTGAAACCTACTGCTACATCCTTTGTGACCAGCAGCCTCCAACCTCTATGGGCTAACAGGGATGGAAGGCAGGGCAGAGACTAGGTTCTCTTTGGCCAATCTACTACAGCCCAGGGATCTTTTCTGGAATTTTTTTTTTTTTTTTTTTTTTTTTTTTTTTTCTCAATTTAAGGCTGGTGTCCTTGACCATGGTGAGATGATCTGCAGCTATCTGAGGCCAGGCAGAGAATAAGTGCTGGGAGTGCCAGCACTGGGTATAAAAGTTTGAATTTTTTTTTAACTCTTTCTTTTGGTATCCTGTTATCCTTGTACAACAGAGGCAGTGCCTTTTGGTACCTTCAATTTAGTTCCTGATGGTTCAGATTCCTTATCATGCAACTGCATAAATGCCTTTACACACAGAATCTCTTTCATATATTTTACCCCTGACAGAACAACTTCAATGTCAAGATTGTATAATAATCCAGAAAAACTATTTGAGGGCCAGATTGTGTTACAGTAAACCATCTTTTTCTTAGACAGGCTTATACCCATAGATGGCCCATTTAGCCAAGATCTCTTGGCTCAAAAGACTACTGGTAAGATCAGTGAAGCATGATCCATCTTCAGGGGCCAGTAACAGATATAAAAAAGCACAGGCAAGTGAGAATCATGGAAACCAGTTTTGTCAGGACAGACAAATGGGAGCCTTTCAAATGGACAGACTTGCTTCTACAAATTTCTCCCAATTACTCCACCTTTGACAGACCAACTCCAACTGCAAGATTGTATTATAATTCAGAAAGCTACTCAAAAACCAGATCTTTACAGTAAAACATTATCTTAGACAGGCATATACTTATAGGTGGCCCTTCAACTTTACCTCTGAGAGATCAACTCTTATTCCAAGATTATACAAAAAAGAATCACACAGAGAGAAAATCAGAGAGGAGCCCCAAAAGTGTGGCCAACAGATGGGAATCTTTAAATTGACCAGTCAAGATCTTTCCCAGAGAATATCTGTAGGATCAATGCAGTATTAATGATGTCTTAAAAGGGGCAGTAACAGATACAAGCAAAACAAAAACAGACAGACAATAAGAGAGAATTCCCAAACATAAGGCCAACCTAGACCAGAAATAGCTTTAGGTTCTTGAGTCCTGCTTAACCATGACTCCTATACCAGTGGTGCCACAGATATCCCCATAAAAAGGACCTGATGTTCCCACAAAGAAGAACCAGATGCACAGAATCAAGGGTCTTGGCACATACAGAGGGACTTATCAAATGATCAAGTATGTCACAATTTTACTGAGTTCAGTTTCTTTTTTCTCAAAGTGGACCAGGATGAAGCAACATGTACCCTTCATGGAGAGAAGACGGGGGTTCCCTGAAGCAAAAGGAGCTTCAGCAACAACTGGGACAGTACTTCAGTTTACTTACAGGAATAGCTCCTCTGTTCCATGTGAGACAAAAACACCCATCTACTAACTCTCCTGCAGTTGGCTCTCAACAAGTTTGCTAGTCATCTTTCATCCCCAATATGAAAGTGGGGTTCCTTGGAGATCCAGGCCCACTCAAAAAAACAGGAGTGGGACCTGCTCTTGGGTCCCACCTTGGGGTACCAAATTTGTTACCAAAACTCTGTCCTTGTCCCAGATGCCAATCCAATAACGAGAACACAGTTTTGAGTAAAAGGAAAAAGAAGGTTTATTACTTTTCTAGCAAAGGAAAAACACAGAGTACTCCTGTCCCAAAGGCTGTGATTCTCAGAACAGTGATGTGAGCCAAGGCAAATGTATCCAGAACCTAACAGAGTTGCAATGCTGTACTGTGATTATGTGAACTGACTGAATTGCTCTTGTACACTTTTAAAAAATTTTGCTTCATTCTCCCAGTAAAAAATGTAACATGTTTTTTATTACATTTCTTAGATGCTCTACCAAAGAAATGACATTCACCAAAAAGGTTATTAAACAATTCTTTTATTAAAGTTCTATTTTAAATTAATCATGTAAACTGACTTCAAATTATAAGATGTTACATATTTTACCTTTTCTATTAAAAATGTTTTCTATCAAATTTTACATTTAAGCATTATCATGTCATCTTTACACATATATTTTCTGATACAGGTAATGTTTTCAGGCTATGTAATGTTTTAACTTTATAATTTCAGCTGGTGTAGTCTAGTTTTGTGTCCTACTTATATGCTTTATAATAGTTTTATGGCTCACATTGGCTTTGTTAAACAACCTGTCATAAAGGGTATTGGGGCTATCTCAAAACTAGCAATCTGAGGATGCTGCATATAAACGTTTTCTTTCTTAAACTACAAAATAAAATGCAAGTAGGAAAAAACTGATGAATATGCAAACTGATGGAATGGGACATACTTATCAGTATTGCTTTGAACCTAATTCTGCTTCTTCAATGACCACTGATCTGAAAGAAAGAAAAAGGAAAGAAATAAACCATATAGGTCACCTACTGTAAAAGTGGTTAGCAGCTTATGTGTATAATAAACATTGTCTTAAGATTTTGGTAAATTTCTGAGACATGAAGGATTTTTTTTAGATTCCTTTGAGTTATAGCAACTTTTTCTGGAAAATTTACCTGTTCTCTTGCCCAACTCAAACTTTCTAACTGCTCATATGTTAAGTTACTTTTCAAAAGCATAGATATTCTAGTATAGGTATAATACATACCAAACATTATATAGTTGGCTTTGTACAGAGATATTTTTACTAATCTTTGTTTCTTATGTAATTTAGCACACATAGTTTTACTATGCATAACTTGGGAGGGATAATTATTAGGAAATTCAGAAAAAGAGTCCATTTTTGAACAAAAACTTGGTTGTATTGGAAAGAGATATTCATGGAGGCAATGATTGTGGCCTGACCAACCTTTCCCCTTCACTGGTGGCTGCACGGGCAAGTCTGTGTCTTTAGGTACTGGGACTAAGATTTGAGTTCCAAGTGCTTCAATAGGCAAATCATCTGACTCATGACAGTTTAGTTCCTTAGAAAGAGCCAGAGCATGAACAGGAGCCAAAGTTTTCAGAGATAAGGTGGAAACACAAAGTTCAGTTACCTAACCCAAAGGCAAGAGCCAGACTGAAAAGAACAGATAAGCCCAGAAGCACCAAAATGGAACGTAATGATAGAAGTTGTTGAAATCAACTATTGCTGCAGGTGTACAATATCTACAGTGTGCATGCGTGGAAAGAATGAATTGACTTGGAGATTTATTTCCTGGGAGCATGTAGGAACCTCTCTGATGGACTCAGGATTTTGAGCATCGATTCTAAGATATGTTAGCTGTCTGGGGTATGCCATTCCTAGAGCTCCTTTCTGAAATACTCAGTGAAACCTTTGAACTTCCTGATGCACACAACTAACAAATAATTAGAAAACCCACTGGGCAAAAAAGATTCTGTAGTATTTATCATATAATGATGAGTATGTTTTTATAATAATAAAACTAGAAGTAGTAATAGCAGCAAACATTTATGAACTGTTTAGAGAGGAACCTAATGCCTCATTTTCCTTTAGTTTTCTCAGCACTCCTAAAGGGTTGTTATAACTACTATTGCTACACAATAGGGGACAGATTATTGAAGCTATCAAATCTGTATAATGTATTTCAGATCACACACCTTATAATTGGGACATCCAACTCTGACCAAAGTCTTGTGATTCTAAACCAATTTCTCCTAGATTGGGGTTGGGAAAGATCATTGTTAGAAAACAAATGTTACCAGAGTATTGTCTCGGAGTAATGAAGGAATCAGTGAAGGATGATTAAATCTGATTTCCCTCTTCTACACATTTTCCATTGAATATGCCCACCACCCACATTAATATTTTATTAAAGATTTTAAAAACAGTAGTTAGAGTTAGATATGCATTAATTGTGAAATGAAAGGAGTGTAGGAGCATTTGGGGACTAAGTCTCAGCAGCATGGAGGGGCAATATACAGAGAAAGAACAGATGTGAGGGAATCCAGACAAAGTGCACCATCCAGAGCCAGCAGATCCTGCGTGTGACACAGGAACATCCCTTTCCTGGTCCTGCTATGGGAAAACTCAAAATGATTCCAGGAGAAACTTAATTTGAGTTCCCTGATATTGAACATGGATAGAGAACTAAGATAATTGCATTTATATAAAGGAAAAACTATTATTAATGATTGAGAGATGTGGTGACATATAGGTTGTAAGAATCTTTACAGTACTCATTTTCTTCCCTGAAGACATAAAGTCAACATTTTCTGAAGGTGCAGTGGAGTAAATCAAACACTTGTTTGTAGTTTAAGAAACAATTTTAATGCGTATATAAATTAAAACTTGCAGGAATACATTAAGATAATGCTTGTATTTTCATCTATCATTTAAATCTAATCATTTAATTAAGCTTAGTAACTTTTAATTAATTGTTTAACCTCAAGAAAATTTAGATGACAGCCCAGAATGCTTGTTTCTAAATAATATGCAAAGCATGCTGTAATTTTCATATAACTATCCACATACCTTATTAATAATTGAAGACTACCCTTCTTATTGATATCTATACTTTAATTGAATACATTATTTCACATATATCAAGTAAAGTTGGAACTTTATTAAATGTCAATAACATTTGAATGAACTGTACAAAATTCTCACACTGAAATATAACCAATTTATTGCTAGACTCTTGAAATTTAAGAAATAATATTTCACTTGTTCTTAGTACTTTCTAAGTAAACTATACTTCACCAATGTGTATCCATTACAATGTTTCTGTTGAATTTTAGTTTTAATTGTCAGTTCTTTCCCAGGAACCTTTTGTATCAGTCATAGAGTATTAACATAGTAAGTACTCAGTGTATCTGTGAGTCAAGAATTTAACATTTGTGTGAAATGTTAAATATAACCAAGTTCAGTGACACACAATGTATGTAGCACAATTAAATAATATTTACTGAATTTAACACTAAAATACCTTCCTCCCAACAAAAGAACATGTCCTTCACTCTAGTACTTCAAGTTTACTATGCACATTGAGCTGGCCAAATAAACTTAATTATTTACTTGCTGTATAAATACAGAAAGATTCCATTCTGTATAAGTACAGACAGATTCCTTTAATCCATTACTGATGATGACTGACAATTTACAGTTTGATTGAGTTGATAGTTATTTAAAATCTACCAAATTTATAGGGATAAGATAAATTCCTGAGATTGTGTTATGGACAAATGTCTGTGCCTTCCAAAATTCATATGTTGAAACTCAAACACGCAATGTGAGGACTTTGGGAAATAATTAAATTTAGATGATCATTGGAGTGGGGTCCCTGTAATGGGATTAGTGTCCCTAAGAGAGGAGGAGACCAAATCTTTCCCTCTTTCTGTCTCCATTGGTGCAAAGAAAATTATCATGTGAGCTTCAGACTGAACTCTATCTTGTTAGAACCTTGATCTTGGCTCCAGCCTCCACAAGAGTAAGAGATAAATTTCTGTTGTTTAAGTCACTCAGCTTCCAGTATTGGTTATGGTAGTTGAACTGACCAGAAACATTTAGAGTGAAAGCTTAAGGGCAGAATCTAATTTAGAACAGGAAACATCAACCTGAATTGTAAGTTGAGTAGAAACTAAAAGTAAATGAAAATGGGCTACAAAGAGAACAAGGAGGGTTTAGGGAAACAACTGAAGTAATATGTTCAGATAGACCTGTGAGAGGCTTAGTAGATTGACTTGAGAAACAAATAAATGATTGGATTGGACAATTTAAAGATGTCTTGTGAAAAAAATCCATAAATCATTAAATTCAGTGGTTGAGGGAAATATCACCTGATCCTGAAAAATTAGCTTATTTCATAGGAAAAAGAAGCCAAACGTGCCAATTTTTTAAAGTAATAGGTCAAGATATGGTATCTTGAAATGTTGCTTTGAACATTAAAGCTATTTCCTGATTATGAAAGTACATCAAAATAATTAATTTAGAATGATTTATAACTTTCATGTCTAAAAAAATAATCTGGGTTATTTAGAAAGATATAAAAATAAGCATATATGCTTTATAATAAAGTAAAATATATAAATGAACCACCTCAGATAATTCTTCTTTTTAAAATTAAATTCATCATATTTCTAGTAACTAAAGAAGCATAATAGTCTTTAGTGGAAACATGTTCAGTATCTTGAAGTCATTATTTTTCTTTCCTGCTGTGTCCATTCTGCTGTGAATTCCATCCTTTGAGTCCTTAATTATAACATTCTTCAGTTTGTAATCCAACTTCTAGAACATATTAATCATTGCTGTTAAATTTTTCTCAAAAAGAGAAGAATGGAGGAACTTTGGATTGTGTAGAGAGAAATGGGTGGGAGGGGGTGAGGAAATAAAAGATAGTGGACTGAGACAGACATTATTACCCTATGTACATGTATGATTACATGAATGGTGTGAATCTACATTGTGAACAACCATAGAAATGAAAAGTTGTACCCCTTTTGTGTACAATGAATCAAAATGCAGTCTGTAAAACAAAATTCTCATAACTGAGTCATAATTATTATTTATTTTTAATTTTATCTGGCTTTCCTAGTTATTTTTAATGGTAGCATTCCTCTGCTACAAACTATTCCAACAGATTAAGAGGTACATGTCCATCCCCAGTAGCATTTTGTAGACCTCATTAGGGTTAGGGATCAGTTTTACATGGGTATTAGTTGAGATTTTACCATTTTCTGAGCCCTGAAATTCAGATTCTTTAAAAGACAGTTAACTTAAAATATTTATATTACTTTAAAATACTTCGAATACCAGAATCGATTCCAGATCAAGAAACGCAACTTCTAGTTGGTGCTTTCATCTGACAAAATCCTAAGTGAACTGTATGAAAAGGCAACCCATGGTTTTTCTGCATAACATTTATTTTTCTCTAAATATACATTTCTGTGAGTGGCTCACTCATTCATTATTGATGTGTCAATCCCACCTTCTTGGACATTTAATAATGGACAATATATTCTATGCCTTTGTATGTTTAAAATCATTATCAGATCAAGTGGGATTTGCTAGTAGTTTACAAGGAGGTTTTTCTAACCCAGAATCATCCAAGTAAGATAGCTCAGTGTACTATGATATTTAAGTTGTATACAAAGGAAAAATATGAGAATTATAGCTACAAGCAACAAGGAAAGCATACCACAGCAAGGTCTTCTAGTGTCCTAAGGACTCTGTTTTATTTCCACATTATTGGGCCTGCCCAGTCTCATTTTCCCTCCTGATTACATTCCATAGCTTGACAAAAATGAACTTTTTGGCCTTTAGGTTATGTCTAATACCTGCCCAAACTTTTATCCTGAACCAGCCTTTGTATGCCCTCTCTCTCTTCCTCTGCTGATTTGCTGAGAGCAAAGATAACAACACACACACACACACACACACACACACACACACACACACATTTGTATTATTGGTACTGAAGATTTATGGGCTATCATTACAACTGCATTCTCAATACTCTTCAGAAAATCATTCTGCATACTTTAGAAAAGCTTCTTACTTTTTACTTTGGAAAACAGTTTTATAAAATCATGTTTCTCATAAAAGAATTTATGATTCTTTAAAGAGAGTGATCTAGTGAGACAATCAATAGCAGTGCTAAGTAGATGGTCTCGATAGTTATTACCAAACTTCAATGAGCCAGAGTCTGAGTCTGAAAGATTTTACAGACATGGCAGAAGACAAGCACAGAAGGCAGTAGCAAAGCGTGTCTTTATGACTCTTGGTTCTGCATTAATGCTCTAATCCAGAATGCAAGGAAAACAGTAAACCACACTCTCTTCCTGGAAGAGAGGTCACTCACTGCTGGGTCTCTAAGTTCTGAAAACCATAACCCCTTTCTGGGACTGGAACATATCTTCCTAGATGTGACTAATAATCTTGCCCAAACATTGGAGATGTCAAAAACAAACAAAAACAAAGAGGCAAATTTCTGATAAAGGAATTTTAAATTGGAAATAAAGAACAAAATTGGACACATATGTCCAGACTCAGGTGGCCTCTGATACCAGAGGAAAAAAAGGAAAGTTTCAGAATTTTACTAGAAAAAAGCAATCTAAGCCAGTTATCTTTTCTTTTCTTTTCTTTCTTTTATTTTTTTTTTTCTTTTCTTTTCTTTTCTTTTCAATACTGGGAATTGAACTCAGGGGCACTTAACCACTGAGCCAAATTCCAACCCTTTTTTGTATTTTATTTAGAGACAGGATCTCACTGAGTTGCTTAGTGCCTCACCATTGCCAAGGCTGGCTTTGACCTCATGATCCTCCTGCCTCAGCCTCCCAAACTGCTGGGATTGCAGTTGTGCTCCACTGAGCCCAGCTAAACCAGTTATTTCTGAAGAAAGTTTCTAAGCACTTTTGCTGCTTACAGGAGCTGACACCTGATTGCTCAGCTGTAGCAGTTACTATGTGAAATTGATCTTAAGGTCATAGTTGATAATTCTGCTATTAGTTATTAAGTAAAAATAGTCTTAAAGATAGGATAAGCTATTTTGTTTTATTGGTCCCATGAGATGGTTCCTGGACTAGGTGTGCAAAGCCTGAGGATTTCTCCTTCTTTCTCACGGCCCATTGGTTCCATTTTGGTGGGGTTTGACAGGGATAATCCATCCTCTGTAATGAATTTTTATAGAAGATAATGCACTTCTGGCTAGTTGGTGAATGAGGTGTTTGAGTATTTTGAGGGGTGAAACCCTGTGTCAAGGAAGAAACACAAGTGTGTCTCAGAACGCACCTCAAAGCAAGTTGTAAATTGTGGGTGGTGTTCTGAAATATGGTAGAACTCTGTGGAAACTTCAGTGGTTCTTTTATTAATTTGACAGTGCCATTGGTCCAGATGCTGAATATTTTTTAAAAGACACTCTTTTACAACACCCACTAAAAGGTGTAGAAATTTTGTATGAGTTGCACTGTGATTCACAAAACCCGTGGTTATTTAGACTTCACGAGTGTAAGTCTGGATGGATGCACACAATTCTCCTTTCAGGTTCAATCAAGTCAGATCTTAAGAATGTCCCACAACTGAGAGGGTTCTGGCTCATGTTGGTTTGCTGGCCCCAACCCTTCCCCTTAGAGGCCCTGAACCCCAGTCTGAGTCCCCACTCCTAGAGTTCTATTCTCAAACGTTCTTGTTTAGTTCCCACCCTCCCTCTTGTAAATATTTGGCATATGCTGATATACCAGAGCAAATATCTCAAGTCTTTCTCTCTTGAGCTTTGGAAGATGGTCAAATGTTTTTTCTGGTGTCTTGTTTGCAGGAAAGATCATCTCATAGTTCAAATCTGGATGTTCAGCTGAGATAAATACCTTTAAACATACTTGGGGGAAGCAGAGGAAGACTTGAACTTACCTTGGCAGTCTTCCTCCCTCTCTGAATTCTTGGAACTTTTGTATTGATTCAGCATATGCTTGGCCTTATAAAGATGTTTGTGCTTTAATAGAAATGCCTTATGAAAATGTTTGTGCTTTAGTTTATATTTTCAATTGTTCTCACAAGAATGCCACAAGCTTCTTCCTCCTACTTCAGAAAAAAAAATCTTCTGGACAAGTATATTTGAAATAGAATATACCATAAGCTCATAATATAATTATGGTTCACATTCAAGATTAGAGTGTTCTACATAACCTCAAACACCTTATGCTGACCCTTGTAGAAAATTATTGTTCTCAAGGACTCCAAAATAAATATTCAGTTGATCTCCCAACTTAATAAATTTAAAAAAATTATGAGAACAAAAATACCAATGGCACCAACATATCATAACTATGAAGAAGTATTGTAATTGTCATTAATTTTCATAAATTCTATTTGTCCTTAGTATTGCTGCCATGAGGACTATGCAGTCAAATATTTGATACCCTTTCTTTTTTATTTATTTTTGATACTCTTTCTTGAGAAACCAAATTCAAAGTGAAATGGAGACATGGCGAGTGACTTAACAATCCTATCTACTGCAGTAGGAGTTATAATAAGTTAAAGAAATAAAATTGGGTTCTTTAATAAATTGGAAACTATTGGATTCAATATTTGTAAAACTATGTTTAAAGGGTTAAATTTACATGCACATCTTTCTGCATACACACATGCATTAACAACATAAGTAAATAAAACAAAACAACAATAACATTATAAAAACCAGTATCAGGTTAGGGTATTTCTTAAACTCTTCAAAATAATCATAATCAAGTAAAATAAGGAAAAATTTCAAGTTTTAAATGTTTTTTAGTATGAGACACACCACTTCAATGTGACAAATGCTAAAAGAAAAAGTTAAACCACTTTTTCAATCTATAAATAAACAAGGGATTTACATATAGAATTGTGTCTTATAGTGTTTTAAGTTAATTAGAAGTAATCAAATTAAATAAATGTTGAAAAGTAGACAAAAGTTATGAGCAGGCAATTCACAAAGAATGCCTTTCAAATGACTGGCATAATAATAATGTTGCTCAATTTAATTAGACAAAAGAGTATTAGATATTAAAACTGTAATGAGCTAACATTTCCTCCCAACTGTTGATATAAATGAACCTTTTAAAAGAGTTAAGTGCTGATGATGGAGCAGATGGGGGAGATGGTGAAAATTCTTCTATCACTTTGAAGGATGATTTAAAAGAATGTAGTAAAATCGACATATGCTATAACTCCTCAGGTATAATCCTAGTACCTCCCCGAGACAAGTGCCAGGGGCGCATGTGTATGAGGAGAACATGTAAGGCTACTTGTTGGAAAATAAGGAAAATGGGGAAAAAAATTGAACAATTGACTGGTAAGTAGTTGGTTAGTGGGCAAATGGACAATAAAATGTAGGACATTTCTGTGACAAATCCTTAAATGTGTAGTGAGCAAGAACTAGTCATACATATGTGTCTGTGAATACATACACAAACACATTAAGAAAATAGAAACAGAATTATTCTCTATTTAAAAGTTTCATTTGTTTGGATTGTTGAATTTTAAAATTTGCATTCTTCAACTGAACCAAATAGTATTTTATTGTATATACTTAGAAATGTTACTTAAATATAAAATCTTGATATTAAAATACAAAAAAATTTCATCTCTATTAATTTTGTTGCCTAAATCCCAAATAAAGGAGCAATTATTTAAGGAAATAATAACTTCCTAGAGAACAAAATGACATCATTTTTGTGTCTTTCAACTCTTCCCCCTTTCAATGAAGGGATTAAATCATATGCAAGAATGGCAGATACATTTCTATGTAAAATCAAGGGGCCACACCCAGATTTAATGAACAAAATATTAGAATTTCTTTTTGTTTAAAATAAAAGGGAATATGAAAAGGATGCAAATTTGAAGTTCAAATATTGAGAGTATTAAATAATAACATAGTAATAATTCCTGATTGATTAAAACATACATTCCACCAATTCATTTTTAAGTAACCTCATACTCATCAGAAAAATAAAATTTATACACATGTTAGGAGTAGGGTTATAAAAAAATTATATCCATGCTCATTACCCAATAAATAACAATATATTAGTAAAATCAGTTACATAAACTTTATAACTTCTTACCAATATGAATAGTCTATTTGTCCTTTCAAATGTCTAGTAGTTACCCAATAGTACAATTAAGGACCTGATGGATTTGCACAATTTGGATTTGCACAATTTGGTTTACTTACACGCTGAAATATTAGTGAGTCCCAGAGTATGACAATCAACCCATGGTAAGGGAGCAGATTATGTTGAGTCAACATAATGGAGATAGGTAATAATGGTGGTAGGAGAAGAGCTGTTGCTCATTATTTTAGTGGTTTAAAATGGGCCTGTATTAACAGCGTCCATCATTACAGATACACATTGATGTCTGTAACTCAACTCTGCAGTGCAAGTTGGAATGTGTTTTCATGTTAGAGCTTGGCAAATTATACACTCATTCTCTTCACTCCAATTTTTGGTTTTCCATAACCTCTATTTTTGATACCTTTATTTACCATGACAATTTGTCAGGTCAAATCATGCCTTTGGATTATAATACTGTCAATGAAAATCTCCAATTTTTCTTTCTTCTCTAAGATCTTAGATCCAAATATCAAGGAATTAGTCCTGAAATATTCAGGACTCTCTCAATAAACAAGCAACAAAGAAGAAAAATAGTTGAAGAAATTATTAAGTGTAGCATATTCCACATATATAGATAAACATTTATTCTCATGATTTTTCTCAAAATTCTATTCTAGACTTGCTCTTTTCTTTCCTATTTTTCCCTTTTACTCAGCATTGCTAATTTTTTTAAAATTATGGTAATATTGTTTGTTCTTTTTTCCTCTTGTTCAAGATTATTTGGTAATTTTTCTAGTTTCTTCTAATTTTGTTTCAATTCTCCATTCTATAGTTCTACTTATCAATATCTAAGAGCATGAAATAAAATCATATTGTTTTATTCCAGGTCTCAGCCTACTCACTTTGAAAATCTAATGAATGAAGCAGATACTGACCTGAAATATTTAATTACTTGATAAACAGCCTAAATTTAGTATACACATATTTTAAAATATTGATTTTTTTCCTGAAAAGTATTCTTTATTCAGCCTCAGTTTTAGAAAGGCCCTTGGTTACATAAGAATAACTACTATGTCAGTGGTGAAATACCCTTGATATTCTCCAAACCAAACTGTCAAATGTATCTCAAATTCTTGTCAAAATTATAGAAGTGTTTAAATATCAGGCTTAACACCAAAATTCACAAAGTATCATTTTAAAACTTATTGTTACTTCTGCCATAAAAATTTCTTCACCAGGATCAATTTACCAAAAGCACAAACATAACTCCAACTCAATCCCATGTTCACAAGACATATCAACTCTCTAGCATCACTGTAAATAGGTTCGAGATATTATTCCATACCAGCGTCCTGAGAGAAGACATATCTCTGAAGAAGAGTCCAAAGAATTCCTGGAGAGAAGGGCAAAGTTGACTGAGGACCAGTGAGGTTCTTGGCACATATGTTTGAATAAAAAATTCAGCAAGAGCCTATCAAAGGCATAGAGAGAGAGGTTTATTTAGGGAAGTAGATACATATTCAAAGAAGAATGGGGGCACTCTCCAGAGAGAGATGCCTTGGTGTAAAGCAAAGAATACACATTCAAGAGAGAATGTTGAACTGGTATGAAAATGACAGACTGGAGGAAGAGTCCATTCCCCAGCTGATCCTCAGTTTAAGATTTAAACAGTGGGAAGACTGCTCCACAGAGAGGTGAGTGACTAAAGGAACTCACTGAAATTCAACATTGGACACCAAATAATCAGAGATACAAGTCAGAAATGTCGAACACAAAGAAAGAACTAATTCATTAGAGACATTCTAACTTAACTGGAGATGGTGTCAGTCACCTGTTCACTACATAAGGGCGTGGGGCACAGTCAGAGGGAGAGGAACGTGCAGCAAATAAAATTGACTTTGGGGAACCCATGGAAGAGAGAAGGAGGTTGGCGGGGAACTTGTTCAGTGAAAAGTGATCAAAATCACTCTGTTCAGGGACAAAGTCCAAGAACCAGGACTCACCTCAGTGAAATAATTTTCAAGTGATTGCACAGCAGCAAGCAGAGGTGAAAAATTGGAAAGTCATGAATTAAATTGCCAGCCTGACCAAGCAGTCACCTTTTGTGGGATCCAGAGTGTGCCTCGGCAAGTGTGATTGAAATTGATGCTGAGAAGACTGTGCCTAGGGCAATCTCAGGTGGAGATACTGAGGGCAAAGAACCACTTTGTTGCTGGCACCCCATAGGTACAACTGGGAAGATGCCAGTATCCAGTCAGACAGCCACATTTGTATTTGCAGTCCCATCCTGGTTAATTCATATCCATGGCAGTGGAACCTGCAGAATATTAGACTCCTCACACTAAAAATGGGATTTTTTTCAGGAGGCCCTCCAAACCCAGACATCCTGCAGAGATTATCACCTACCTCAAATACCCATTGAAAAAGTTCCAAAGGACAGCCAAGACTAAACCCAGCTGCTATAACTTCCAAAACTCTGGAACAGTCCCACAATAGGAATGTGTCATTTGTCAGCCCTCCGCAGTCTACCCATCCCATACTGTGAGATGGGAAGCTGAGAGTTACTAAGACCAGCTTTGACTCCAGGCCAAAGCTTGACTGGAAGCTTGGTGAGAAACACAAAGAAGTATGATTTAACCACCCCTAACCCTTGACCCAAGAGTTGCAGAGCCCAAAACTAAATACAGAGAATGACACAACAGCAGAAGCAATGAACATCCATATTTGCCAACAGTCTTTATCATCTTGGTGGAAAAGAGCCCTTTATTTCTCATTAAGAATTTTTTTTCATATTCTCCATTTTCTTTTTAAAAATTTTTAATTTAATTTTTAAATTTGAATTTTTAAAATTTTTATTATTTCTTTTTAGTTATATGTAACATTATGATTTATTTTGACATAATTATAAAAGCATAGAATATAATTTGCTTTAATTCAGAAAACTTAAAACAGACCAATATTGAGTGATGAAATTGAAACAACAATTAAAATCATCCCAACAAAGAAAAACTCGACCAGATGAATTATCAGCTGAACTTTAAAGAGAAGCTAACGCCATTCTTCTTCAAATTATCCCATGAAATTGAAAGGGAGGGAACACTCCCAACTACATTCTATGGAACCTGTATAACCCTGATACCAAAACCAGATAAATACATATTGAGAAAAGATAATTACAGACCAATATCTCCGATGAACACAGATTTTAAAATCCATAATAAAGTATTAACAAACCACATTCAAAAACACATCAAGAAGATACTACATTATCATCAAGGGGGTGTCCTTCCAGGGATACAAGATTGGTTCTACATTTGCAAATCAGTAGATGGAATTCACATAAAATAAAATATGAACATAAATAAAATTAAGGACAAGAATCTTATGATCATCTTGATAGATGCAGAAGAGACATTTGATAAATTCCAGTATGCATTCATATTATAAATGCTGGAGAACTAGAGATAGAAAGAACTCACTTCAACATTATAAGGCTATATATTACAAGCCCAAAGTCAATATCATACTGAATAGATAAAAACTGCAAGTATTTTTCCTAAAATCTGGAAGACGAGAATATTCAGTCTCACCAGTCCTATTCAATATAGTTTTTGAAACTCTAGCCAGAGCAATCTGGAAAGAGAAGTTAACTAAACAAAGAAGTCAAATTATATCTGCTTGCTGATGACCAGATCCTATATGTAGAAAACTCCCAAATTTTACCAGTAGACTTGTAGAGTTGATAAATAAATTCAGTAAAGTAGAAGCATACAGATCAACATCCATAAGTTAATGTATCTCCTATGCTTCTTCTGCTGAGGAAGAAATCAGGAAAACCATTCTATTCACAATAACCTGAAAATACAAAATAAAATATTTTGGAATTAATCTACCCCAGGAGGTAAAATACCTTTAAAATGAAAACTATAGAACACTGAAGAAATAAATTGAAGAAGACCTTAGAAGTTGGAAGCGCCACCAATATTCTTGAATAGGCAGAATTAATATTGTCAAAATGGTCTAAAGTGTTACACAAATTTAATGAAATCTTCACCAAAATATTAGTGACATTATTCACTGAACTAGAATAAAGGAATCCTACAGAATGGAAGAAAATCTTTGTTACTCCACTAACAGGAGATTTATTTCCAGAATATTTAATGAACTAAAAAACTCAACACCAAACAATTCAAATAACCCAATAAATAAATGGCAAAATAAACAGACATTTTTCAAAAGAAGAAACACAAATGACCAATAGATATTTGAAAAAAAAAGTTCCACACCTCTAGCAATCAGGAAAATGAAAATCAAAACTATACTAAGATTTTGTCTCACTCAGCAATTATCAAGAGTAAAAATAATAATAAATGTAGATGAAGATATGGGGCAAAAGTTATACATTGTTGGTGAGGTGGCAAATTAATGCAAACACTCTGAAAAGTAGTATGGAGATTCCTCAAAATACTAGAACTGGAAACACCATATGACCCTTCTATTCTACTTCTTGGTATATGTGAAAACTATCTAAGATACTATAGGGATACAGCCACATCAATGTTTATTGCACACAATTGATAGTAGTTAAGTTATGGAACCAACACAGGTGCCCATCAACAGAGAAAAGGATAAAGAAAAGTGGTAAACATACACAATAGAGTTTTACTCAGCCATAAAAGAATGAAATAATGGCATTTGCTAGTAAATGGATGGAATTGAAGATTATCATGCTAAGTCAAATAAATCAGACTCTGAAAGTCAAGGGTTGAATTTTTCTCTCATATGTAGAAGCCGGCACAAAGTAAGACAGCAAAAGAGAGAGATGATATAATAAAGATAGAGGGAATATCAGTGTAGTAGAGCAAGCATTTGAAGGAAAGGAAGAGGGATAGGGAAGGGAAAGAAACGTAGAATGAGTTTTACAGAATTGTGCATTGTACTTGTACAAATAGGTCATAGTAACTTGCATCATAAATATGCCATAATAAATTACACCATATATAAAATGTCAACTAATAATGGACATATA
Source organism: Sciurus carolinensis (assembly GCF_902686445.1). NCBI lineage: Eukaryota > Metazoa > Chordata > Mammalia > Rodentia > Sciuridae > Sciurus > Sciurus carolinensis. Next base: position 84,431,710 of record NC_062213.1, read on the forward strand.
AATAAAGAAACAGAAAACAAAAGAGAGAATGTGGTCCATTCCCAGAGAAAGAGACAGCAATAGTTTGTGTTGGATATTAATATTTATGGAGGGACTGTTTCTTGTGCCTGGGCTACAGGTAGAACGAGGGTGGAGCTAAACAATCTTGCACCAGTTTTCCCTATGATTGCACATTGCCCTCCTGTTATAAGGGCAAGGGTTAAGGGTATTGACCAAAGCATGTTATTCAGGAGTTGCAGTTCCTAATGGGTGCTTTTCAATAACTTTGTAGGACACTTCCTTTGAGATTCGTTATCTCTCCCTTTGTTCCCAAATTCCTTTCTCACCAAGAGCTCTTACAGGGTAATTGAGGTAGCAGATAATGAAAGAAAGACTATATAAGTATTGTTCCAAACGCTTGTTGAGGAAATATCTAAAATATTGCAGAAGTCAAAATATACAAGAACAGTACCTCATAAATGACATTGTGTGGTAAGCCAAGGTTCCCAAAGCATTAACCAGAGTGTAGTAGTTTATTAGTAAACAAAAATAAAAATTGACTATCTTTTTTTTTTTTTTTTCTGTAAGGAAAAGTCCAGAAATCAGAGGTGTAGTAAGACTTTGGCCCTTTCCTTTTCAAAACTCCAGTTTGACAATGAGATGGACTATGTTTCCACACTTGGCATCCTTACTCTTTTTCTACTTGTGTTTTGGCTGTCAATATTGAGAACTAACTGGGACACTGTTGGAGAAACATGTGTATGTTCCATGAGTCTGATCACCATTCTAGTCCATGAAACTTGATCAATACTGCACTGTTACATAAGCAAGAAATAAATATTTAATATTTGGATTGCTGAAATGCTACCTTTTGGTAGTACAGTTTATCAATTCAGCTAATACAGGAGTTTATATCTGAGGGTCACATGGTTATCACAGAAACCTAAACAAGTATTACTAGTTTAGGATCAGTATGTAGCAGTGGCTTAGGGTTATTTAATAGAAAAGGAAGGTATATTGCAGACTGAAAACACTTGCTAATTTATTTTCTCAAATAACTACAGGGAAGACCACATGCTGATTGTAGCTATCATTTTGGGAAAAGTGATTAGGAAGACGGAGAATTATTAGAAACATATTTCAAATTAACAGATGTACTCAGGCAAAAACTGAGTAGCTTTCCTGAAGAAATGGGTGAGAATAAACACTAAAACAGAATCATGTTTTGGATTTCAAATTGGAATAAATATGTTCAGAACAATTCCTCAGTGACAAAGACCAGCACCTCACAAATAAAATGATATTCTTTTTGGAAAAATAAATAACTGAATATGACAAATATGCTTCTTCTGTAAATATCACACACACATACACTCACCATGGGAGAGAAAGATGTAATTGAGTACATGAAAAAGTTATCAATAATAAATATTATGTAGTCAATTTTAAATGAGAAATGCAAATTGAGCATCTCTGCAGAGCTCATCTAGATAACAGTGATACCTGTACTGAAAATGATGATACTCATTCAAGAAGTAGGACACGTTTCCAAGGAAGACAAAAAATTAGGAGAAAGGGTAGAAACTTCTTTTGAGTTTTCTAGGAAGAAGTAATTGTTGTGGTCTAAGAGAAGAAAGCGCAGGGAAAGTAATGTGAGATGAGACCCTCAACGTCACATTTTGCACTCTCACTGACGGATGAAATTTCTTTTGCAATTCATAGAGAAGAACACTAGTACAGCATCACATCAGTGCTCTAGACACAGATAGTTCCACTGTCTTAGATAAAACATCCCTAAGACATTCTCAGTACCTGGTCAGAATAGAGTTTGAACTTTTAAACTTAATTTTTTTTAACATCAGTGATACACCTTATACTTAGAATTCCTTTAATGACTATTTTCAGGAACTCATTCAAGAACGGATCGTTTTAATGTATTTCATAAGGAACAATCATTGAACATCAGATGATTTTTTTGTACAGCCACATATGGTCTGAGTTCTAATCACTTTAAAGTTCAGACCTCATCTGTGTCACAGATAAAGTAGACTAAAGGTGTAAAGTTGTTCAAGAAAATCAATAAGATATTTGCCTCTGAAAGTAAAAGATAATGTTATTAGAGTGTGAAATTAGGGGTTGAGGCAATAAAGTTGATTTAAAGCTTATTTGGATCTATTTCCTATGGTGGGTAAGTCACGAAATTGAGACAGTAGATGCTTAAGAAAGGATAGTAGTTTAATTAGGCTGTGCATCAGGTGGAATGCAAGGAGAAGTAATGCTTTAATTTCACTCTGCTTCCAAGAGGGAGCGAGCTATCCTGGAGCATGTGAGATTCCACAATTTCTCTGCCTCCCATCTCCACTGTTGTTACCTGCTCTTGCCCTGTCTGCCCTCCTACAGTACTTCCAGTGGGGTAGATCCACGAGATCCAGGAGAAAAAATGTGACTATATTTTAAACATGTTCCTTGTGCCTCCTTCATTTCCTGCCTGCCATAATTTTCTGTAGTGGGTGTGGTGTTGGAGTGTAGTAGTTCATTATCATGGTGGTGCTTTCCACATCCTCAGTGCCACTTAAGGATCTACCTGTGCCTTTCCTTGGTAGAAATTGGGAGGCTAGTGATATGTCTCTGGAGAAACTGTCTCCACTTTTATAGTTGGCAATCTTAATGTCACCTCTAAATTTAATACTGACAGTGGATTCCATTTCTCTAGGAGAATCCACATTTTTTTTAACTACAGATAATCTTTCCTACTTCAATGATTCATTTACAACTGCTCAAGGGAAGAACATCTGAAGTGATTTAACTTTTGTAGAAATATTTTAAGCATCTAGAGTCATTTATGCTTATACTTACTATACTTATACTCAGATCACGTAACAATGATCTGAGTGGTGTGCTTGTAACAAGTATGAAAAATAAACAAACATTTGGATAAATGGGTACTGCTTTTAAATTGTAAGTGATATACTTTTGGAAGCATAAACTTATTCTCATAATAGCTTTTTTAGATAAATGAATGCTATGACTACATGAAACTAGAATATCAAATATTTATCATCTAATTGCTATCATTGTTTTTTAATATCACCCAGCACATTCTAGGGAGAATGCCAGGCTGATTATGTGAGCACATAAAGTGAATGATGTGTTCTGAATAAAGCCATAGCAATTAGAAGTGAGAACACTTAAATATATGAGACAACGTTAAACAGTGGTAGAATAAAAAATACCTCATCTTATATTCTGGTTTGGCAGTGGGCTATTGAGTTTAATTATATTAGTCATTAAAAATTTCCAAAACAGAGAGCATTTGCTCAAATTTTAGGATTTTTTAGTGGAGTCATTCATCTAACAAAGGAAAATTATCTGTGCCCATTTGAATGAGTTTGGACAAATCAATCTGCATAAAGTTTAGGGGGGAAATGTGCATCTTCTCTATACTTCATCCAAATCTCTCAAATTAGAATAATCTAAAATCACCAAAACAGACAATGTTTCTCATATTTTTAAAAATTTTTTACCTGTGAAGGAAAATTCTTGAAATTTGGGGAATATTTTTCCCATATGAAGAGCATACATATCAAAACTTATTCAGGGTGAACTTTTTTAAACAAGTATTAAATATTCTGTTCTAGCCTTGAGACACTTGTTGTGGGACTGTGAGAAAATCACCCACTGTCTCAGATGTAGAAACTGCTCCTATGCCGAATCATCATGAAGAGGTTCATTGTACCCTTCTCATCTTCCAGACTTCTCTGGGAAATGAATGATGCCAGTTGTATACAACCTGCAGAAACTCTGAGCATTTTTACAAGTGCTTTTGTGTGGAGTTCAAAGAGCCAATTTTCCCTGTGTTATTTATGACAGTAACATATTTAAATGAATTTCATAATTATGGATCTTTAAAAACCTAACCACATGTTTTAGAATTATTATAAAGTAGGGAGTGCAAACTCTAAGAGAAAACAAGTAAGCAAGCATGCTTACATCTATCATTTATTGATCAAACAGTGTGACTATTTGAAAAGTTGTAAAGCTCATTCAATTGAATATTTCATTTAAAGAAAACTAACACACACACACACACCAATTAAATATTTCCATGACTTGGTTGATAAAAACTTTCTTGAGTCAGTATGGATGGTTTCTCCAAGTATGAAATAAGATTGGGATCCAGAAAGTTAGGGAAAATTTTCAAAAATTAAATTATAAAGAGGTTTATATGGATATAGCATATATGCTAGGAAGTAGATTGTAAGATTTAATTATATTGTAACCTAATCAGGACATCCTAGTTTGAATGAACTGTATGGGTGGTAATCATTGGCAGGTGAGGTAACGCTAGAGGAGGTGGGTACCTGGGGGCATGCCCTTTCCCAGCTCTCTCTGCTTCCTGGCCACCCCATGATATCTTGGGCACAGTGCAATGGAATTTGCAATGGAGTGAGACCTCTGAAACCAGGGACTCCAATAAACTTTCCTTTCTCTAACTTGTTCTTGGTGCGTATATTGGTCACAGTGATGTAAAAGTTGACTGAAAGAATGGATTGCAATTGAAAGAGAACAAGGATTTGGTGGATGACATACTGGAGACAAGAAAAAAAAAAAAGAAAAGAAAAAATCCACAAACCAAGAAAAGAGTTTGGAAAACTAAATGAATACAAGAAATTAAATTGAGGGATACAACTTTGATCTGGGAACTGACTACATGTGCTAGAAGTCAGAGCAAGTCACCACGAATCAGCATAATTAGGAACTATTCCAGAAACACGTTCAGGAAGAAATATTTGTGAATACTGCCCCTTGACATTAAGGCCAGGTGTCTTGACTCTGGGTTAGCTCTGATGACTTGATAAACAGAAGCTGTTAGATCTGAATATAAGTTGAAAGGAAAGTTACCAAATAAATTAAGGTCTTTGGAATAATGAATTAACCAAATTTCTGTAGCAGTGGATTTCAGTACTCCAAAATAAGTTAGTTATGTTGATATAAAAGGCATTGATTCAACAAGGAGAAAAAAGAAAATCTACAGTATAACAGTCATATAGTAATGAAACCTCCCAGAGTTCAGTAGCCTGATGCATGAGAGGTACCTGACAATGAGCTTCAAGCCTCCAGCAGACGTCTCAGGATGGGTTTTGCCCCACCTAAAGATCGGTGCTACGGCTTCCAGGATTATCCAAGATGGCTGCTCTGGCTTCCAAAGGTGTTGACAAATGGGGAGCTACAGCTCAGGGTGTGGCCGTGGTCAAGGCTGGTTGCAATCAGTCAGTCTGGGGTCCCGGTGATAGGGCGCAGTCAGTTGGTCTGGGAGTCCTGGCGACAGGGAGCAGTCAGTCGATGTGAGGGCCCTAGAGGCAGGGAGTGATAGGTGGGGCTGAGGGATCCTGGAGATGGGGCTCAGTCAGTCTGGTCAGGGGTCCTATGGGGCCTGGCTGTTGTCTCAAAATGGTGGCAGCCACTCGTAAACAAACCTGTAGGTACTGTAACAGTGAACTTCCAGGCAACAGCAGGCAGCTGGTGCTCCACTGGCGGTCAGCAAACCGTTTGCTGACTGTTGTCGGATGATCGGGAGGTGAATCTCATGCGTTGGGTGATGGATAGGTGTAAGGCAGGCAATGGACAGGCGAAAGGCAGGCAAATGGTGGATGATAGGCGTCTGACAGTGAGCAATCTGCAGTCAAAAAATGTGTCGATATGCTGGCAGACTGCAGGCGATCACAGCAGACAAATGGGGTAAACAGCAGGGGATCGATAAGCAGCAAAAACTGCCTTACCAAGAAACAGATATCCTCTGCTTGAAACCAGAGTTACGGAGGGACAAGAAACGCAGCCTCCCTCTAGTCCGCCATCTTTGATCCCATCAAAGGCATTGATTCCAAGGAAAAATAAGGGAATAAATTTGAGAACCAGTAGTGTCTAACCTCACACTGAGAATCAAAACCACATCTCACATTCTACCCGAACCCGACTTTGTTATTAGATTATCGTCAATAGCTCTTCCTTTTCAGAGACTGTCCAACTCAGGGAAATATTTTTTGTGTGTGAAAACATTTATTTTTATATTTTTATTATTATTAGATCTTTATGGTTATACATAGTAGCTGGGTTCATTGATTCTTCATTCCAGGAACATTAGGAAAGATTCAACAATTCTTCAATAGGAAGTAGTTTACAACTTGGATTATTTTGAATCCCTCTCCTCAAATCTTGGTCTTGCTTGGTTGGCCAAGATACAGATCAGTCATCCTGGAATTCTGTAGCATGATCCAAATCATAACAAAGGTCCTATTTTAGAAGTTGTGCTTTAAATCCAACTTGTAATTCTCAGTAAATAATAACAACTCTACCTCCTCTCTCTGAGGCACTGGTAAAACTTGTATAGTGGATTTCTCCATTTAACTTAAGGGTGAGAAATAACTTACCTTTATCTTACCAGCAGATGATATTTGGGGAGCTAGTTTTGACAATTTGTAGAAGCAATAGAGTCCTACAAAACACTTAATGCCCTTAATAATAATATTTTTTATAAAACAAAGTTTATTAAATCCAACTTTAAAATACTCAAAACTTCTTCCTGGAAATAACACATTTGTGAAAACAGTAGGGGCTTTCTTTGTTTATTTGTATTGTTAGAAAAACATTTGGTAAATGCTTCACAATATTAAAATTTATTATAACAAAACATTAGCCATCATGTAGTTTTAAGTGTCCCAATGTGAAACTCTTAGCAGTCAAGAAATCTAGAAGATGTAAAATCTTATTTATGGTTTCAGTTGAACAAAAGGACACTCATAATTTTTAAATACTTGGTTTTAAGACAGAAGGAGTTCTTACAACATGTACATGCTAGTGCCAATTTCTTCCCTACTTCCCTATATAATTGAATTATTTAAAATAATATTTCTTTTACCATTAAAAAACAAGTTACAGAGGTGTGTGTGTGTGTGTGTGCACTAAACAGTATATGACCTATCTTAAAAATATATCCATTTAAAAATGCAACTTCAAAATAGATCAAGCATCAGCTAAAATAAATATAAAGAAAATCAGATAAATAAATTATTGGTGAGGACTGGTGATGTACTGCTGTGATAGAGTACTTGTGTAGCATGTATTCTTATGTACATCATGTATGCACATGCATATGGAGTATGCATATGCGTATGCAACCCTGGGTTTGATACCCACCATCACAAAAATTTAAAAAGAAAAAAGAGATAAAAAATAAAAAAGAGAAAGAAAAAAGAAAACTTTGGCAATAATAACACTCCTCTTCAAAAAATTGAAAGATTAATTAGACAAACAATAATCAGAGCAAATAAAGATATCAAAAATAATACAAATATTATGTTCAATTTCTTAGATTTTGAAGACTATTTTTAAATTTTTCTTTGATACCAAGAATTGAATCATGGGGACCTTAACCACTGAGCCACATCCCCAGTTTGTTTGCTTATTATTTCAAGATGGGGTCTCACTGAATTGCTTACAGCCTCCCTAAATTGCTGCATCAGGCTTTGAACTTGCAAGCATTCTTCCTCAGCCTCCAGAGCCACTGGGATAACAGGCATGTGCCTCCACACCCAGCAGAAGACATACTCTTTCCTTTTTCTTTCCCTCCCCCACCCTCTCTCTTTCTTTCTTTTGGTATCAGGAATTGAGCCCCAGGAACACTTAGCAACTGAGCCACATCCCTGCCCCTCCCTTCCTTCCCTCCCTCCCTCTCTCTCTCTCTCTCTCTCTCTCTCTCTCTCTCTCTTTCCTTCCTTCCTTCCTTCCTTCCTTCCTTCCTTCCTTCCCTTCTTTCTTTCTTTCTCTCTTTCTTCCTTCCTTCCTTCCTTCCTTCCTTCCTTCCTTCCTTCCTTCCTTCCTTCCTTCCCTTCTTTCTTTCTTTCTCTCTCTTTCTTCCTTCCTTCCTTCCTTTCTTTCTTTCTTTCTTTCTTTCTTTCTTTCTTTCTTTCTTTCTTTCTTTCTTTCTTTCTTTCTTTCTTTCTTTCTTTCTTTCTGAGACAGGGTCTCTTGTTAAGTTGTTCAGGCTGGCCTTGAAACTGTGATCCACCTGCCTCAGTCTCCAGAGTCAATGGAATGACAGGTATATGTAGCCATGCCCAGCAACACATTCTTTTTGAGCAGAAATGGACACTGAGAGAAATATTTCTGTGTCTGTAGTGAACACAGAGCCTCAGCAAGTTCCACTGAGCCCACGTTCAGGGCTGAGATGTAACACACTTTAGTGGATGCTGTTCACCTTGAATATGGCTGAAGTTTCCTGGGGTTGAACAGCATTGTGATTCTCAATGTCATACAGTAAAGTTTCTCCAAACAAAAAGCAATAAAATTAAAAATTAATACCAAAATATAGCTGAAAAAGCCAAGAGGTTGGAAACTAAATGGGATTTTATTTTTAAAAACCTTTAATAGGATCAGAATTAAGAAACAATTAAGAAATATAAACAGAATAATGCTACAAGTTAAAATGTTGTTTGAACCAAAAATATTAGTGTTGAATGAAATTTGTAAGAAACTTAGAAATGAATGTACTATACGTAAAACTGTACAGATTGAAAAAAAGAGAAGGCTTACATTAAAAAATTAGATAAAAATAGCACTGACCTAATCAATCTACTATGGAGAAACAAATGATGACAAGAAAGTCATAACTCAATTCTCTGAAAAGTGTTTAATGTAGACAAACATCTGAACAAAAAAAAAAAAAAAAGATGAAAATAAACCAGGACAAGAGATTTAAACTAAAAACCTATATTGTAAAAATTGAAAATTAATTTGATAAGTACCATGGAAATTTTAACACAACAAAACTAGTGCAGAAATAAATATTAAGTATATCAATAACAGCTTTTAAAAATAAAATAATAGCAATCAAAAGGTTGTCTTTCCAAATATTTTCACTTCTAAAATTTACTTTTTATCATTTGTGTGTTTTGTCCTATAAAATAGATTTTTAAAAATCCTACAGAGAAGTTTAGCTGAGAAACAAACTTCAGAAGCAGACCCCTAGACTAGGCACAAGAGAAATCTTCCCCATCATCAGTAGGACTGTCTATCATGGGGTAAGTGTCTTGTCAAATGCCACAAGAAATCTTCAAGAAACAGTCATGAGAACTGGAAGGAAAAAGATGTGCAATAGTGACAACCTATAAAATACTGTCTTTGTGAGTTAGTGTTCCAGAAATGAAAGTCTGAATTACTTAGGGCTGACAATTTAGTTTTCAAGAACATTTGAGGAATATATGGATTAATCTTAAAAAGAAAGAAAGAATTGCAGGTACTACTAGGATTGAGGAACTCTTGTACACTGATTAGTTGAGATCTAATTATCTTTAGAGAAAAATCATGCACAACCTTTCCTCCTAAAACCCACTTTTTATAATGCAGGTTACTATGCAGGATAATACAACTGAACTTATTATAGTGTCTGTCTTATCACATCTGAATTTATTATAGTGTCTTTCTGCCTATCCATCCATCCATACTCCTTCTATCTATCTTCCTTTCAGTCTGTCTACCTATCTATCTGTTAGTTACATTTATATATTCTTTATGTGTGTAATTTATGTAGCCTTTCAGGTTGGGACCCTAAATCTTTCTATTTTGAGTTTTAACATTAACAGAACATGTCTGGATTTTATTAAGAGGGAAGTCTTAAGATACAATTCAACTTGGTAAGAAAAGTGAGACTTAAAACTTAGAGGTGTGTAGGATAAATTTATTTCTGATATAGCAACAACCATCAACCTATTCATCGAGGTACCAGAACCTCCTTTGAATAGATGGGTGAGCATCTATTCAGTGAATATTTAAGGCACCATATTGCACAGCTTACTTTCAACAGCTACACTTGGTAAATGAAGAGCAGAGTGAGCTAGTGGGGAAATCAGACTTTCTAGAACTCTTAACTAATTGTCGTTTCTAATCTCTGTTCATAAATCATCTTGAGGTACAGACATGGATTCTGCTATAACAACAATGTAGAGACTTGAACGATTAATTATGTTTGAAAGAAATAGAATTTTGGAGCAATTGAGTAAAAAATTGAATTTGTCTTAAGGTGCATAATCTATTAATGTATTCAGGAATTAGGTGATTAAAAATTTTTATTATAATAACAACAATATGATTAGATATCAATTACCCTAACAGGATTCGTCTAGCATAACTTAGAAAAACTGCTTACATTATTAGATGCAATATGTATAATTTGTAATATAAAACAAATGAAAATATATGCATTCCTTCTTTATATGACAAAAAAATTCTTGAGTTATCTAATATGTTAATATTTTATAAAGTTTTAATATAAGCCCATACAATTTCCTTTGGAATCTACACAAATTTTAACCCCACATTCTGGCAAAGTAGAAGGCAACAGTTTAAGCATTAAAAGTGAGAGTTTTTGGTTTATTTCATTCTATTTTAATCAGATTGGCAACCTTTATGAGTTATATGATGTCACACAGATCTTACAACTTCTCTAACTTTATCAACTTATCCATGGAATATTTTGTGAGAACTGAATACAATAGTACAAATAAAGCTCTGATGTCACTAACCATACAATAGGTAATCTGGAAACTGGAGCTAATAGTCCTATCTGGATCAAGACCCTAGGCAGTGTTACTCTTTTGAGCTCCGGTTGGTGACCTAGTTTTGCATCTGTTGAATAACCCATCACTGGTTATGAGGAATGAAGCATGATTTCTCCTTTCCATTTTCTCTTCCTCTGCTTAGAAGAATATTTCACCAACCTCAGGGTTTGAAGGTTTACGTGAGGGACACCAGAGTGAAGCATTGTGCTATGGAGCAAAATAAATGAACAAAAAGCAAAATTTCCCTGGGATTCTGGGAAAAGTCTAGCCAAATTTTTGCCACTATCTTCATAGAAGGCTATATATTTCTTAACTTTTCTGATTTACATTTTTCTCAGAGTTAAAATCAAGCATATTTGTCATGATTGTTATTTAATACTGTAGAGGGTATTATACATTTTATTAGATGAGACCTAGCAATAAAATGTGACATTTTTTTAAAAAGAAGCAAATCTGTCATTTTTTTTTCCTTAGTGGTGATATGAGGTGCTCTAAAAGTTTCTTGAACCAAATGATAAATGATGACAATTAAGATGGTCTTAGTGTTTTCTTCTGCATGTGAATTGTTGCTTCTTTCTCAAAGGTCTTAAAATACTTTCTTCAGCTTTGATTTGTTTGAAGCCTACTAATATGCCTAAGGTAGGGTTTTCCTTTGACTCTCGACAGATATTTGTAGGTAAAAAATGGGTGATTGTGATGAGTTAAAACACAAAATCACAACAAATTTAAGGATCTAATTGGTGTTTATTCACAATTCTAGGATTAGGGAATATCTCATTGTATAAAATAGAATGGGCATCCTGACTAAGTTGAGTAGATAGTACACAGGTTTCTAGTTGATATGTCTAGGCTTGGTCTGCTCCAGGCCCTTCTGGGTAAGGGAGGTGAACAGTGCCACAGGCTTGCTCCTGCTTCACCCTCTGACCACAGCAGGAGGTGAGCTGCCTTCTCATGTTTTCTTACATGCTTCTTATTTTCTTCCTCTTTCCCAGATACTTGGATATATAACCCAAGACAGTCAAGCCAGCAGATATCTTCCCAGATACACAAACGGACATGATAAAACACATGCACATAGGAATAATCTTGGAAACATTGATTCTACTGTCAAATTATTTTTAATAACAAGGACTCATAAATAGATATGTTACATCTATATATTGACACTTAAAAAGGAGGAGGTAGTCTATACATACTAATAAGGCAAAACCTTAAAGAAATATTGGAAGGAATACAAACAAAATGCAGAGCAAAGTTTTTAGCAAGTAGCCATTTCTGAGAGTCATCACAAAGGAAACAGTGACTAGGAAATAGGGAACAGAAAGATTTATTTTAAGTATTTTGTGCTTTTTGAATATTACATAACAAACACCACAATATAGTCACATCCATATTCATTTACAAGTTAAAATAATGAATTAACAATTAAGCATTACCAAACACAAGTCATCATATGAATGTAAAATGAAACCAATGAAATGATTTGCATTTAACAAAGTCTAAATTTCTGGGCAACTACTTGAAATGAATATCACAGGACAAAATGATAAATCAAGATTCTGAAATTTCTACTAATTAATACAGTCTTTTGCAAGTTCTATACTAGATGTTTTGAATTTTAAGTGCATAAATAGTAAAGTTTTTTTTCCAGCCTGCTCAATGGTATACTTTCAGCTTACATGAATTAATAGTTTCCAAAGTTGCCTTAGAAACCAACAGTGAGTGCTTCAGGCACTAGAGGAACTGGTTTAATACACCCATCTTCTATTTCTTAGGCTCATTTTCAGTTTTAATTAACACTGAAAATGTGCATTGAATTTTTGTTAAGAAGCTTTTATAAAATGCAGAGTTGTTGAGATTTGATTTAAAATTAGTAAATACCTAAGAAAATTAGCATTTATATGACATTTTGTGCCATTAGGGAGATTTGCAAATATCAACTTCTTAATCTTTTCAAAACATCTTTCTAACACCATTTGCAGAAAATTTTCATAAAACGATATTATAAAAAGCAGGAACATAAAATAGAAATGTTATATGATCACACATGCATACCACTGTGTTTAAGCATGGATAATTCCGAAGTTATGCAAATAAAAGTTACTTCTTATTCAGTTTGATATTTTCTTTTATAATTTATGCTATATATTAGTTTTACAGTTTAATGAATATTTCATAAAACTAAAATAAATATACACATTCACATCTGGACACTGAATTGTTTAAACACATACAATTTGACTTTTGTTTCAATGTCATATCTCAGAACTCTCTTAACTCAAGTTTGCAAAAGTTATCTTTATCGTGTTCCAAAGTTTCACGTTTAGACTATAACTTCTTTAATTTTAGTAGGATACAATGTATGGATTAAAGCTCATTTTTTTGACAAAGCGATATCTGATATTAAGTATGTTTGTTGAGAATTAGACTAGAATTATAATTCTTCTTGGCACCTTCTGGAAAATAATCGAACCCACATGTGTGGGTTTCTTTCTGGATTCTAATGGTTTCCAATGACTGGTAGTCTATCTTTCTAGTATACCACACTGTTTTGATTGGGATAGATTTATGTTGTCTTGAAATGCTCCAGTTAGTATGATTTCTTCAATTTTGTTCTTTCTCATTCATAAATATTATGGCTATTCCAGATCTCACATTTTCACTTGAATTTTAAAATCATTTCCCAACTGCTACATAACATGCCCATTGGTCTTACGACTGGTGTCATTGAAGAGGTGTGTGCTTGTGTGTGTGTGCTTGTGTGTGTGCTTGTGTGTGTGTGTGTGTGTGTGTGTGCGTGATCATATTCAAGGAAAATAGGCATATGAATGATATTGGATCTTTTCATAACATACAAATGACATCTGCTCATTTACTTGCTTCTCTTTTACTTTTTCTTAGTAATATATTAAATATGTGGTACTACTAAATCTTCACTTTCATCGGATTTCATGTAAGTATTTAATATTTTGATGTTAAACAGATCTTGGGGTTTTTTTTTCAATTTTTGCTTTTACTTTTTGCAATGCAAAACACTAGGCCTCAGACATACTAGGCACCTGTTCTATGACTGAGCTCTATCCACAGTCCTAAATTTCTATTTCTGATGATTTCCTGCTAATTCATATAAATAGAACAATTTTGTATACTAATCTTGTGTATGCAAAACCTCCTAAATATATGTAACAGCTCTATCTGCTTTTTTGTAGATTCCCTTTTTGTTATTGATTGCTAATTATGTCCCATTGCTGTCAGAGAACATAGTTTTTATGACTTGAATATGTTTACACTGATTAATGTTTTCATTTTGTGGTCAAGAACAGTGTCTTTCTTGGTAAAAGTCTTACACATATGAACTTTATTGTAATGTGTATTATGCTACTGTTAAGCTGATTATTCCATATAATCATATGGAATCCATAATATCAATTAATTTAATTTGGTGAATAATGCCTTTCACCTTTTCCATGTTGCTATTGATTTTCTGTTTTCTATTATCACTGGAAAAGATTGTTGAAATCTCCAATCATAACTGAAACTGTGGTCTGTTTGTTCTTGAAGTTCTATTAGATTTGATTTCATAAGTTTCAAAGCTCTTTTACTAAAGAGCATGAATGTTGTTTCCTTCCTTGTGGCATAAACACCAAAATGTTCTTGACAATATTTGCTGTGAAATCAACTTTGTTTAATATCAACATTGGCCTTACATTTTTGTCTTGATTCATGTAACCATGATAAATTTCCATCTTTCATTTTAACCTATGTTTTTCATAATATTTAAAATGGGTTTTATGTAGAAAGCAAATGGTTGGGTGTTGGGAGATGTAAGTGAATCATTGCTTTGAACTGCCCAGAAACAGAAGCTTACCTCTCCCTTGTTAATTTCTGCGTGCAAAGGCACCAATAAATCTGCCCAGTTGTCTAGTGATGCCCTGTTTAAAGGGAAATTCTGTGGTTGCCATGGAGTTTATCAGTTCATGACCTGATCTAAGGTTCAGGCGCGAGCCACCTGGGGGTGAATTGTGGGTGGAAGCTGATGACTGTAATTGGACTGTTCAAACTTTTTACCTTGGTTCTATTTTAAAGTAACAATGTAAAAACACTATAAAATAAATGCTCAGAGCCTGCTCATTGTCAGTCTTCCTCCAGCAGAGATCAGCTGAACCAACAGGTCTTGCTTTCTTTATTTTTGTGTTTGTTTGTCTTTTTTCAAATACCCTCATCAGCCTGATTTGGAGAAACAGAGTAAATGGTTGGGCTAGAAGGTATAGTTGAGTCTTGTTTATTTTTGTCCAATCTGATGATCTCCTTTTTTTTTAATTGAGACTTAATTTACATTTAATGTTATTATTGACCCTCAGAGTTTAAATATCATCTTGTTTTATATTTGTTTAATTCTTTTATATTATTTTATTTGTTGTTTATTTTTTGGATTAGTAACTTTTCTATATTTCTTTTAAATCCTTTTGTTGGCATACTTACTAAAACTGCATCTGTTTTATTTTAACAGAATAGTAAGTTTTGCACTGTACAGATTTAATATTGCCCTCTACACTTTCTTGATATTATGCTATTTCACAAATAGCCCAGCTGATAAAAGCACACTTCCATTTCTCCTCTCTTGGCTTTAGTGTTTTTATTTCCATAGATTTTACGTCTACCTATATCACAGACCCTGTGCTACAGAGTTACCATATTTTGCTTTAATTGAATTTTAAAAAGGTTCAAATATTTGTTTTTGCCCCTGTTGTTACTCTCTTTGTTGCTTGTCATTCTTTTGTGAAGAACTGGATTTTCATAAGTTATTTTTCATCTTCTGCACTTTTCTCAAATATTTTTCTGTTTATTGAATTCCAAGCTGGCTGGTTTTGCCTGTCATCACTTTAAAGGTATTGCTCAATGCCTTCTGAATTTGTTTGGCCTTGCAAATGTAGCATCTTTACCTTCCTGAGACTCTTACTTATATCTAGATTCTCCCTTCCTGCCCCTGGGACTGGAAACTTTCTCTAAGAAGAAAGATGCAATCTTAGTGTTGAACACCTAGATTTCCATTTCTCTGGGTCACTATCCCTCATTGCTTCATGTGAAATTCCTTGAAAATGCTAGTTTATCTATTTTTTATGGCTTTTCAGTGTTTCGAGTGAGAAGATCATCAAATCCCTGATACTTCCTCTGGATCAGAAGCAGCAACCTCAAGAATGCTCATTAATTCTGAGTCTCTACCATTTTTCATTTTAGAAGTAAATCCACAATGGTGATAAATGCCAAGATTTTCACTCTGCAGTATGGGGTTAATCTAAGATAGGGGTAAATATACTATTACCTGTATGACAAACCAAATTCAGCCCATCAACCCATGAACTTTTTTTTTTCCTCCATATAATCTGTCAGCCAGGAATAATGTTTACAGTTTAAAAAGTTATTTAAAAGACACAGAATATACAAAATGTAGAAAGTTTTTAGCAAAATCTGATGTTGATAAATAAATAAAAAGACTACCATTTGGTCTTTCTCAGGAAAAACTCGGATATGTGGACCTTCATACCTGAAAAACATATTAGAGATTAATATAAGAGGAGTAATAGAAGTGTTTAATCTTTGGGTTGCATATTATATCAAATTGCTGTATGCCTTAATTAGCCATACTGACTACCTCATCTATAAATAAGGATATCAATAATAGCAATTTCATAAGATGCATATGTTACTTGGGATAATGACATACAAGTAGTTGTCAAATACGACAAGTGTGCAACAGTATTAAATATTTGATATCATCAGTATTTGAGCACTTTTTAAACTACCTCAAAACCAAAAGTACTGCATGAAAATTTGGTGTTTATACCAAAGTCTCTTATTCATTATCACATTGTGATATCGAAGCCAGAATTAAGGACAGGTAGTTAGTGTAGAAATAGGGAATTGGGTCAATTCGAGGAAATGAAGCCATGAAGCCATCTGCCTCTGGAAGTTGGAGGCTGCCCCTGGAAGAATGGAATGTCAAGGATCTCCAGAGCCCATTGATTACCAAATTTACCTGCCTTTATCAAGGAGTGCAAGCATGGAGCTGCTAATTAATGCCCCCTGGGCCCTTACCTGCCTGAATCAATCTGGCCTTCCCCCTGCCCATGGCTTTTCACTTAATGCAAAACCAGGCCTAGTCGGTAGGCAGGAAGGAGAGATAAGGGGGAGAGAACTGGAGAACAAAAGAGACTTTAATCTATAAAAGATGTAGGGTGCGCTCACTTCTTGGGACTTTTAGAACATCAGCCATGGCCCCCTTCTTCCTGCCGGGAGATAATAATAATACAGACGTATTATTACCTTTAAATAAAACCTGCTTAATATGCTTGCCTTGGCGTGCTTCTTTAGTGTTCAATCTTCAACATTAGGAGGAGCAGAACTCGTCACCGGTAAACGGCGGTATCAATATTCATTTTTTTTATATTAGCATGTACTAATATTCTGAACAATTTCTTAGGTAACTTTTACATTACTTTATCTTACAGTTAAAAATATGACTATATATTAAAATGGTTGATACACACTTTTAACGAATTTGGAAATGCTGGTGATATTTCCTATGACCTAATAGGTTTGTGTTAACAGTAAATACCCTCTGAGGTTCTTATTTGCTTCAGAGAAAAGATGTGAATTCACCAGAATTATAAGAATTAGAGTAAAAGGAAATAAGCCTCTTATAATGTTATTATGATTGAAATCCAAATGTCTACAGCCATAACAAACACTACACAATGCTATTTCAGTGACTTTGTGATGGCAAAACCAGACCTGGTTGTGAAATGAAATTACAAACATATTATGGTAAGAAACCAAAGGCTGGGGAAGGGCTTACTTCCATTTCCCTCTCTTAGTCTTTCTTCAAGAAGCCTAATTAACCATGGGTCCCTACCTTTTGGATTGTAAATAACTGCCCAAGAAGTCTGACTACTCCCTCTTGAACTGTAACAGATGCCTGTGAAAAGAGCCATTTCTTCTTATCTGTTTTCTGTGAGCATGCTTTATGTTAGGTATCTTGCACAAGGCCATCAGCCACATAGATTAGGAATTTTTTAAAAAGAGGAAAAAACCCCACTGATAGGATGGATCTAAGATGACATCAAATAACCTATAAATAATGTGAGAAACTGTGGATCTGCACTCAGAATTTGGAGTTTTTGTTTTCCTCTGGGACCGCTGGCATAAAATAAAGTTTGGAGTTCTCTCCAAGTGCGGCTTGCTGCTTCTCTACCAGTCTGTTTACCCACAACAACTTTGGTGCTTGCTTATGGCCAAGACAGTGTACCTATTTATATACTTGTTGCCACCATATAGAAGCACAGACATAATTTTTAAGTCAATTAAAAATACTTACTTATATTCTATAAAATATACTCTTTTGTTTTCAGACTTTTTTTTATTACAGAGCAACCTTTTGTTATTTTTGCATCTCACTAAATGAATTCCATCACCTCTGCATGCGAAATGCAGTTTAAAAAAAATTACTTAATTATTTATATTAATACACTTAAAAATTCTGTAGCGGTGAGTTTTTCATTACTCTTTTTTGCATTACTGTTAGCTAATATCTCTCTCTCTCTGTCTTTCTCTCTCTCTCTCTCTCTCTCTCTCTCTCTCTCACACACACACACACACACACACACAGTTTGGTAACATTTTAGTGGAATTTTGTGTACAGGGATAAATAGAAAATTAGCTCCATAAGGGAAACACTGGGAGATTTTCCCTGTTGAACAGATTTTGGTTGAATTATAAGCTCAGATTAGAACTGTACAACTCTAGTAATGCACAGTTGGTTTTGTTGTAGCCTTTTTGTTTATCTGTTCCCCCGTCTCTCTCTCTCTCATAATGATACCCCGTTTACCGGTGACGAGTTCTGCTCCTCCTAATGTTGAAGATTGAACACTAGAGAAGCACGCCAAGGCAAGCATATTAAGCAGGTTTATTTAAAGGGAATAATACAGACTTCTCCTGGCAGGAAGAAGGGGGCCATGGCTGATGTTCTAAAAGTCCCAAGAAGTGAGCGCACCCTACATCTTTTATAGGTTAAAGTCTCTTTTGTTCTCCAGTTTTCTCCCCCCTTATCTTTCCTTCCTTCCTGCTTATGTGACTAGGCCTGGTTTTGCATTAAGTGAGAAGCCATGGGCAGGGGGAGGGCCAGATTGATTCAGGCAGGCAAGGGCCCAGGGGGCATTAATTAGCAGCTCCATGCTTGCAGTCCTTGATAAAGGCAGGTAAATTTGGTAATCAATGGGCTCCGGAGCTCCTTGACATTCCATTCTTCCAGGGGCAGTCTCCAACTTCCAGAGGCAGATGGCTTCATGGCTTCATTTCCTCGAATTGACCCAATTCCCTATTTTTACACTAAATACCTGTCCTTAATTCTGGCTTCAATAATATTGCTCAAATAATTGCATACCTCTCTCCTTATACAAGCTTCTCTTTATTATCGTAGTGTACCTCTCTTATTTCCTAAATTGGTCCAATCTTCTAGACCTGGTACATACATGAAAGAGAAGCAAACATAATCATGAACCCTAAACATCTGGAGAGAAAAGTCAGTTAAGATGATTAATAAGAAAAAGTTTATTTAACAGAATCTTGATAGTGTAACTTTTATAACAATGTCATCCCAAAAATAATAACTACTTTTTCTCTTTAGAATTTTCTCATGTCTGTGGATTAAAGAAAATTTCTTCCAGGATTTTGGACGACAATCCTGCCTTGAGACTAACCAGGTACTCTCCCTTCTGTGCTTAAAAGATTAAACAAGGGCTGAGTTTTAGTTCAGTGATAGAGCACTTGCTTAACATATGTGAGGGACCGGGTTTGATTCTCAGCACCACATATAAATATGTAAAATAAAGGTCCATTGACACCTAAAAAATTTTTAAAAAGGAAAGATTAAACAAAATTCTAGAAACAGAGGAAAGAAAATGAACTTACAAAAGTTATGCAGCAAATATTTTCTATCTTCTAATTTAACTCTCACATCATAGTTACAAATAGACAGGTTTGATAGTTTTATTTCACCTAATTTAGTTTGTGTGGTAAATAAGTCGGTATGAAAGGACACATAAAGCAGGTGTGAACATCATAAGAATCTTATTGTTCCAGTGATTAATGTGGGAGTTGAGCAAGACTGAGCAAATGGTGCTACTCACAGATCATTCTATTTCAGCACTACAAAGTCTCCAGATCCTTCTAAGTGATGAGAAAGGTTTATTGTTTATATCCCTCACTTTTTCCTGCTAACCATATTGTCTTCCACAACAAAGATGACAATATGAATGTGCAGATTTTAGTACCAAATACTGCCCTTGAATCTGTTTCTGCCTCACTCCACTCCCCAGACCCCTTCAACTGATCTCTAGTAGACCCCAGCTCACACACCTGCTTGGGTGACTGATGCTCTCGAAGAACATGCTACCTCAGAGGGAAGCAATGTGTCATCTTAGGACTGTAGTCAGTAAAAATGAAAGGCGATATATGAAATAACCTTTTCACAAAAAGCAGAGCAAACAGAACCGAGGAACATATTTTAAGAAACTGAAAATCAGAGAGAAACATAAACTAAAAGATATCAGGGATGAATAAAATAAGAAAGTGTCACAAATAAAATAAGAAAGCATCACAAATAACAAGACATGCAGAATGTCAACATCTTTATTGTAGTAGTTTCATAAAGATACACAAATAAATAAGAGGGAATATTTGAAAAAGTCATAACTGAGAATGAATTGATATTTTCAATGCAAGTAAAATAACTCCAAATCTTCATTTTTTATATTGAGCTACCATAGAATTTAATTAGGAAGGCAAGGCAATATATACTCTCAGGAATTTAAGACACTGAAGGTTTTATCTTCTAAAACCTTTCCATAACATCACAGTCTAAAAGGATAAGAAACAAATCCAGATGGAATTTTAAGATTGGAAAATAAAGCAATTATTTTTAAAAAAAGCTTAGGAAAATTTGCTATTGTATAACAAACAAGAAACTAAACAAAATTAACAATGAATGTGCATGATTATAAAAAGGAACTGTGAAATTCTAAAAGACACCAACCCACGGGGGCTGGGATGATGGTATGATGTGAGATGGGGAAAAAGGGGCAGGAACTGTGTGAGACATGCAGAGCAAGTTACAACATCAACCAGTAACTTCAAAGGAAGCAGTGTCATGGTGATACTATGATGCTCAGATTTCCTTAAATCCCCTTATAAATATAGACATAACAAGTGTTTTGAATGAAAAATACCACTAACCTCCTCAGTAAAAACTAGTTGACTGGGTTTCCACACAAATCTTGGAACACAATTGGTTGGGAAAGAAGAGGACCAAAAAAAGCAGAACTAGTGAGTTTAGTTTACCAGGGAAGCAAACAAACAAACAAAAAAAAAGGTGAGCCGTTCTTAGGACTGACTTTTTATTTTGAGATAATCCTAGCTTCAAATATAATTGTAAGAATTAATAAGAGATCCTATGTACTTTATATCTACTTTCCCCCAAAGGTAACATCTTGCAAAATTGTAGTACTACATCCCAAACACGACACGGACAGAATACAGCAAATTACAGAACATTTCCCTTTCTACAAGGATCCCTAATGTTGCCCTTATAACTACACATCCACTTCCTACCCAGCTGCCCCACCCATGACACCTGGCAACCAGTCAACTTCTGTTTCTATCATTTTGTGATTTCAAGAATGTTATCTAAAATGAATCTTACAGTATGTGACATTTTAGAGTTGATCCTTTTCTTTCAGAACAATGCTCTGGAGATTCAGAGATTCCAACTTTGTAGGAATAGCTGATTTGGAAAAAAAATTCTGAGTAGTGTTAAAATGTGTAGATCTATCACAGTTTAGACATTCACGCATTCATATAAGAGGCATATAAAGTTTTTCTAGTTTGGGATTTTTACAAAAAAAGGTGCTGTGAAAATTCAGGTAAAAGTTTTGCCTAATCATAGATGCATATGCATTTCCTGAAACAAATGTCCAGTGGTGCAATTGCTGGTTTATAAGTTAATAGTCTGTGTTCTTTTTTTATTTTTTTAATCGGTAGTAACTGTGCAACTGCCAAATTGTTTTCCAAGGCATGTGTATGATTTTACATTTCTGTCCGTAATGTAACAGTGGCCCTGATTATAATTAATATTATAATCAGGATTTTGTCCTGTTACTTTTTCTTTTTTGAATTGCTGAGGTTTGATCCCAAGGGCTAGTCCTGTTTATTTTTTAATTGATTCTGATAGGTGACACATCTGACCATTTTCTAATTGGAATGTTCTATTTGTGTGTGTGTGTGTGTGTGTGTGTGTGTGTGTGTGTGTTTATTATTGAATTTTGAGAATTTTTATATTTATATATTCTGGATATATTCTGGGTATATGATTTGCAAAAGTGTTTTTCTAGTACATAGCTTTACTTTTGACATCATAACAGATCTTTTGGAACACCAAGGTTTTAATTTACTGAAAGCTTGGTTTATTATTATTTTTTTATTTTATAGATCATGTATTTTGATATCACTTAAGAAATCTTAATAGTACTATCTACAAATTCTCTGTTTATTCTAAATGTCATAACATTTTATACTTCACATTGAAGTCCATGATTCATTTTATTTTGTATAAGATGTGTATAAGGAGTTAAGTGGTTTTTACTATTTTAAATTTTTCTTTTGTCTTCTCTTTTTCTTTTCTGACCTATAGATATCAAATTGACTTAGCATCACTTGAAAGAAAGTCTACCCTATCTCCAGTGTCAAAACTCTCTTGGTTATAAATACATGATTATTTGAAGGTTCTTCATTCTGTAGCAATGATCTGTGTGTCTGTCACTCTAAAATACCACATCCTCTTGATTATTGTAGCTATGTGGTAGAGTCACTATTAGGTACAGTGACTCTGAAGCTGCCCTTCTTTTTCAGTAATGTTCTAATTATTATAGAGCTATTCCTTTATTATTTTCATATAAAATTTTTAATACAATGGTCTATATTTACAACAATTTTTGCTGGCATATTGATATTATACCAGTCTTGTTGCTAATAAATCTGTTTATCAATTTGGGGAAATTGATTTCTTAAGTAGGTTGTATGGTTCAATTCATTAAAACAATATATCTATCTACATTTAAAAAATTCTCTCATCAGCATTTTGTGACTTTCAAGATCCACAACAGATACTATGCATATTTTATTGTTCATTTCTAAGTACTTAATTTTCTTTGAAAAAATTATAAATGGTATCTCCATATTTAATTTTTATTTCCACATAGTCTTGATTAATGCATAGAAATGCTGTGAATTTATTTTATTCTTCCTCTATGGTTTCTTAAGGAAGAGAGCAGCTGAAATAACATATCGAAAATTTTTATCATGAATTTGCATTTTCAATAAATTCTTTGCATTTGTATAATTTAATTTTTTAGACTTCTTTTTGGCACATGGATAATTTTGAATTCTGCTGTTTAATTTTCAATTTTTTGGAGATTTTCCTGTTACCTTTCTATTTCTTTTAGGTTGATTCCTTTACAGGAAGAGAATATAATCTGTATGATTCCAGAGCATTTAAACTTAATGAGGTTTGTTTTATGGCCCAGGATATGGCTTCTCTGATGGATGATCCATGATCATGTGTTTAAAAATGTGAATTTCAATGTTGGTGGAGTGGTGGGAAGAATGTGCTTATGTAGTTAAGTTCTGTTGGCTGATCCCTGAACAACTGTTTACTTCTTATCTACACTGATTTTCTGACCAGCAGCTCTTTCAGTTTCTAAGAATAGGGTATTGAATCCCAACTATGATTGTGTGTCTGTCTGGTTCTCATTTCAGCTCTATCAGTTTTTGCTTCATTTCAGTGCTGCTGTTTTGAACATATACATTAATGGTTGCTGAGTGTCTGGTGAATTGAATCTGTTACTGTTGAGTAAAATCTCATTAATTTCTAGTAATTAACTTGGTTCTGAATTCTGCCTTATTGCACATTAATACAGCTTCACTGGCACTTTTTTCCTACTTTTTATTTGCTTTTTGATATACATGACAGTAGAGTGTATTTTGATGTTTTATACACACACAAACACATACACATGGAGTATATCTTATTCTAATTAGGATCCCATTCAGTGGTTGTACCTTGAAAGCACCCAGAAATCACTCTGGACGTGGGAATTCACATAAGAGATTTTATTAAGCAGACAGGTAGAGTGTCCGCAGGATGAGAGAGAGAGAGAATGAGAGAGAGAGAGAGAGAGGAGGAGGAGAGAGAGAGAGAGTAAGGAGAGAGAGAGAGAGAGAGAGAGAGAGAGAGAGAGAGAGAGAGAGAGAGCACCCACAAAAACAAGAGTAAGGGAGAGAGAGAGAGAAAGAATTAGTTCATGAAATTCCATTCTTAAGTAGTGGAATTTCACGGGCTAATAACAACAGACCAATGGCTGGAGAGGAGGTTCACAGGCTAGCAATCCAGACCAATTTTTGGCTAGCAAGTTCACGGGCACAAGAAAGTGAAAGTTTGAAGATAAGGAATCCCTTTCCATCTACCCGCTTGCTCACAGAAGTTGTATGCCATTGGTGGTCATTTTGGATTGATTATCTAAAGGATAAATTTTGGTGACTTTAGGCTGGGGGTCAGGTTAAGGAGTTTAAGATTGTCTAGTAGATATCCCAGGGGTGAATATGCCGGAATGGAAGACCCAGATCCCATGGTGAAGACTGATATAGCCAAGTCAGTGTTCAAGGCGTTCCTAGGTCACAGACTTTTGGCTGGAGATGAGAAAACAGCACAGTGATGGGGTCATCCCCTGATCATCAGTGTGTGCCAGGCAAAAGCCTAGAGAGCTGAGAACCTGACATCAGGATTTGAGAGAGAGAGAGAGAGAGAGAGAGAGAGAGAGAGAGAGAGAGCGCGCCAAGAGGAGCCTCAACCCTGAGAGAGAATCTCCACCATAAAGATCAGGGATGGACCCATCAGATAAGGTCAACTAAGAGGCCAGCTGTAACTGTAAAAGTCGTGGTTGGGGAAACCTCCACTCCTCCACCGCCTCAAGGGCGCTGGACAATCAACGGTCATTTCTCAGGTTAGTAGAGGAGTGCTTAAGTCAACCTAGGGGGAAACTCACTGACAGATGGGATTCCACCCACCTAAGTGGCAGTAGGAGAGCCCATTTGAGTCATAGCACCAATGAAAGCATCCAGAAACCACTTCAGAAGTGGAAAATTACATAAGAGACTTTATTAAGTGAACAGGTAGAGTTCCCATGGGGGGGGGGGGGGAGAGAGAGAGAGAGAGAGAGAGAGAGAGAGAGGAGACAGAGAGAGTGTTTATACAAGAGTGAGAGCAAGGGAGAGAGAGAAAAAAAATGGCAGTGGAACCATTCTTAAGTAGTCAGATTTCACAAGCTAATAACAGCAGACCAATGGCTGGTGAGGAGGTTTGCACAATGGAAAGTTGTATCTGATTCATTCTATTGTCTTTCCTATTCCTACTCCCATTCCCTTCCCTTCATTCCATTTTGTCTAATCCACTGAACTTCTATTCTTCCCTTCACTAATGTTTTAAAAGAGAATTAATGCTTGTTCATTTATCTTTTTTTCCCAGTATTTCACTTGTCAACCTACTGTTTTGTGTTTGATATTAGTATCTCATTGACAACATATTGAGGAATCATGATTTTTTTGGGGGGAGGGGTTCTAGGAATTGAACCCAGGTGCACTTTAACACTGAGATACATCCCCAGACCTTTTCATTTTATTCTGAGATGGGGTCTCACTAAGTTGACCAGACTGGTATTGACTTGTAACCTGTTGGCTCAGCCCCCCAAGCTGCTGGGATTGCATGTGTGCACTAACACACTGGGTGATAAATCACTATTTTTATACATGTTGCCAATCTTTGTCTTTTAACTCCTGCATTTGAATACTTAAATTTTAAGGTAATGATTGATATGCTTGAATTTGTTTTCTGTTTGTTTGCCATGGTTGTTTGTTTTACCTTCTTTTGGCATGTCTGAACATTTTTTAAAGATTTTATAGTGATTTATTTAGTGAAGTTCATATGTCATTTTGTTGTTTCTTTTCAGAATCTGCTCTTGGTATTTAAATGTATCTAGCATGGTTTATCACAGTCTGCTACATAGACACTTTACCACCTTGAGTTAGAACATTTATTTACAGTTTTCTTCTTTCTCCATCACACACACTTTAAAAATATGATTGCTTTAGATGAGATGTGTTATAATTCTTACTTCCATGACCAAGTAAGACTGAAGAAACTCTGAGAAATAGGCTATTCTACTGTGTTTAACCTTATATTTTAAACTGTCTTTCTTTCCAGTATGAAGACAAATCTTCTATTATCATTCCTTTTCTGGTTCGAAAACTTTCTTTAACCAAGTTTCTAAGAATCTGATTGTTTGCAACAAATTCCCTTAGTTTTTTGTTTGTCTGAAAAGTTCTTTTATTTCTCTTTCTTAAAGATTTTCTTTTTCCAAATACATAATTTATTATTTAAAATATTTTTAACTTTTTAAAAACATTTGAAAATATTGTACCATTTTCTCTGAGCTTTTTCAGTTCAGATTATAAGTCTGATATTATTCAAATTTGTTTTTACCCTTGGTGTGAGTTTCTTTGAGTTTCTTTGGCTTTGTTATTCTATTAAGTACATGTCTTTCAGCAAACTTTGAAACTTTTCTACTGTTATTTTAAAAATATTTTTTGTAACTCATTCTGCTCTCCTTCTGTTACACTAATGATATGAAAGAAAACTCTGTTGCTATTATCTCAAAGGTCTCTGAGAGTTTATACTTTAACTTCTTAAAACAATGTATTTCCTCTGTCTTGATTAAGCAAATTGTTCTGTCCCCTTGTTTACTGATTCTACTTTCTGCAATCTCCACTCTATTTTTAAGCCCATGTGATCATTTATTTATTTTAGTTACTGTATTTTTTATTTTATAATTTTTCTTTGTGGAATTTGTTGCCTTATTGAAGCATATTTCAATATTACAAAGTTTGTTCGTCTAAATTATGCAATCAAGTGGTTTTAATATATTCACAGAGCTGTGCAACCATTGCCACAAACTAATATAAATACATTTTTACGAAACTAAAAAAAAATTGGACCCATTTAAGATCACTCACCATTCTTTTTCTCCTCTGGCCTTCCAACCCCTAATTCAGGCAACAACTCACATACATTCTGCCTTTTATTCTTGAATCAAACAATATTTTTTGTTGAAACCTTGACATTTAAAATAATACGTCAACTCTGGAAATCAGTTTGACTCTCTTGTCTGGGTTTGTTTGTATTTCTCTTTTCTGCTATGTGTGTTACTGTTTATCTGCTTGTTGACTGGGCTATTTCTCAAAAGTCTGTACTTCCTGAGTTGTTTGAAGCTTTTAGTCACAAGTCCTACAGCAATGGAGGAGTGTTCCAGTTTCTCAGCACTCTTTGCTGGTACTTGTTATTGCCAGTTCTAGGAGTTTTAGTATTCTTACCTGGTACAAAGCCATTTATCATTGTGGTTTTGATTTTCATTTCTCTAATAACTAATGCTATTTGACATCCTTTCATATAGTTAATGATTGTTTTTAGGTCATCTTTTGAGAAATGGTTGTTCAAGTCCTTGACTTGCTTTTTTGCATTTTCTTATTGTTGAGCTGCAAAATTTCTTTACTCAGAATATTCTGAATACCATCCTTTATCAGATATATGATTTGCAATTTTTTCTCTCATTTTTTGGCTTGCCTTGTTTTTCTTGGTAATGTCCTTAAAACACAAAAGGTTTTCCTCTGATGAATTCCAATTTCTCTATTTTTTGTTGTTGCTTGTGTTTTTGTTATAACAATTAATGTAAAGTTCAAATTGGTTCATTTGTTTGTTTCTCCTGTAAGTTTTAGTTCCCGCATGTTGAATTTTAAATTTGTTATTGTGTTTGACAAGAACTTCATTTTTTAAAAAGTATAGACATCCAGTTTTCCCAAAACTATTGGCTAAAATGTTTACTTTTGTCTATTGATTCGTATTTGCTTGGCTCTTTCAACATTCTTTTTATATAATTGCAACTTCTGGTTCATCTCTATGTCATCATCTTGTGACCATCAGTTGTCATTCTTGTTATTGTCCAGTACTTGATATTACTAGTGTTTTTCAATTGTATCTCAAATTTTTTGAATTTTAAGTTAGGAGGTTCGGATTTCCATTTAATCTTCTTTCACAACACAAGGATCAGGAAAGTGGTGTGTGTTACCTCCTCACTGATACAACCCCAGAAAATGTGAGCACTGACTCACACAACCTCTTTGCTAATAGTTAGTACAAGAACAACTCCCCATAGGACTGACTGACACTCTCCAGGTAGAAGGGGATATCTGTTCTCACTGTATTGTGGACCCAGGAGGGATGATATAGGATGTCTGTGCTGGTTCTACATGCCTCCAGGAGGAGAGGGAGGTGGACTGACTAACACCTCTGTAGCTCTGTGGTGAAAGATATATCCTGAGCTCCTCTCCATCCACTCTGACACCAAGGAGGGATGGGATGTGGGTGCAAGGAGCCCCATCTCTTGCTCCATATTCTGTCTGTCTGATCTCCTGTGAGGGTGAGGGTTCAAGGTCACACTGAGTCCTCAGTGATAACAGAGAAAGGGAAAAACAAATGCCAACTTTGCCACTTCTCCCCTGAGATATGAACTTCATGCTATGTCGAACATTCTAGTAATAAAATAATATGAAAGATGATTATGACTAAGATGTCACGGAATATAGGGTATGAAAGGAGCACATT
This sequence comes from Sciurus carolinensis, assembly GCF_902686445.1. NCBI lineage: Eukaryota > Metazoa > Chordata > Mammalia > Rodentia > Sciuridae > Sciurus > Sciurus carolinensis. Next base: position 84,460,123 of record NC_062213.1, read on the forward strand.
AGAACAATAAGGTTTGTACTTTGATGTCAGAATATTATTTGGATCCTGGAAGCCCCTTACGTTCAGTCTTTCAGTCATCACCATCAATGTAAAAACTATATTGACTTTCATTAATTTGACAACACGTGTACTTTATAAAATAAAACAATATGTTACAGTTGTCCCTAGGTCAACCCCTATGGAGTATGGGTTCCAGTACCCCTCACAGAAAGCAAAATCTGGTTGTTCAAGTCCTTACATAAAGTACCATAGTATTTGCATATTGCCTATGCACTTCCTCCTTTATAAATGAAATAATCTCGAGATTACTTATAATTCATAACATGTAAATGGTAGTGTTCCCCTCTATTGCTTAGGAAATAATGACAAGAAAAAGTATAGATTATAAAGATGTATTTTTTAAAAAAATACTTTTTATTCATCATTTTGATCAGCTTTTTCTCTGCTCTGTGACCGAAAGGTATGACACAAACAATTTTACAGGAGGAAAAGTTTATTTGCAGAATCATGATTTTAGAGGTATCAGTGGGTAGATGGCTAACTCCATTCCTCAGGGACCAAGGCAAGGCAGAACATCATGGCTAGAGGGTGTGACAGAAGAAAGCAGCTGCAGACATGGAACCAGGAAGCAGAGAGAAAGAGCTCCCCTCACCGCTGACAAAATATTAACAAAATGGGCATGCTCCCATCAACCCACCTCCCCCAGCAACAGTGTACTTGCCTACATCACCACCCAGTGTATCCCCATCAGGATTAATTCACTGATTGAGCTAAGGATCTCATAACCCAATCATTTCACCTCTAAACCTTCTTGCATTGCCTTGAGGTGGAGGGGTAAAAACACAGTCAATATAGATCATAAATAATTGGGTGCCTTAGGAAAGGTGGGGGCTGGTGGAAAGAAAATTAAATGCTACCCTTCCCCCCTCTTCTTTTCAAAGCCTCTCCCTCTGGGGCTCCAACCTGTTGCTAAGGTAAACTGCCTCAGAAATTGTTCCTCCCTGCAGGAATCCATAAGAATTGTTAATTAATACCTCCTGGTTGTTACCTTCCTACCTGGATCACTCCATTTGGCTCTTCCCTTGCCCATTTGGCTCACACTGGTCACACATGCAGGATGGAGAGAGAGAAGGAGGAAAGAGGGCCAGGTAACAAAGAGAATCTAAAATTTATAAAAGGGGCAGGACACTCCCACTTCTTTGGATACCAATTCTGGGTTCCCTTTTTCCTCCTTGGAGAAGTCTGTTTCTATTCCTTAAATAAAACTTGCTTTCTCACACTTGCCTGGGCTTTCTCTTTTGTTCAGTCTTCAACATCTGGCAAATGCAACTTGTGGTCACGGGTAATATGGCAGTATCAGTCTCACACATAAGCTTTTAGGGGACAGCTAAAATCTAAAACATAACATCCATAATAATTGGTTGAATTAGTGGATATGGAACTCACAGATACAAAAGACCAACTATGTTTGCTTTCATGGTTTCTGTTTCTTTGATTTGACCTGATCCCCTATTTCTACACTTACTGCTTGTCCCCAATTCTGGCTTTGGTATAAGTATTGTACATCACAGAGTTTGTCATAACCTTTGGTCAAATTACTGAGTAATATGGAATATATATATTCAGTTTCTTAAAAAAATCAACTCTATAGAAGTAAAACTTGCATGTAATAAAAGTAAGAAATTATAAATATAGTTCATATAATTTAAAAATACATGCATTCTTTAATCACCGCTTTGATTATAATTTTAAACATTTCTACCATCATAGACAATTCCCTCATGTCTTTTTTCAGTAAATCACACCTAAGCCTAGCTGGAAAGCCATTGATGTTGTTTCATGTTATTTTGCTGACTGCAGACACTACATAATTAACACAACTTGGTACATGCTCTGCCGTGTCTGATTGCTTTTACAAAGCAAAACATTTTAGAAAATCTTCCATGTTATGCATCTCCATGTTTTGCTACTGCTCGTTGTTAGCCAGCATTTCATAGCATAGTTATGTCACTTTGTGTTTACCTGTTCACCTGGTATACACATATGCACTCTGGAGTTATTCCAAATTTTCTTTTATGAATAAAACTCCATACTTATGTGAACAAGTCTCTTTGTTGGCATATGTTTCCATTTATCTTGGGTAAATACCTGAGTGAAATTAAGTGGTCATATGCAACTGTATGTTTAATCTTATAGAAAATTGTTAACATGTATCATTAAGAAGATAGTGTCTTCCCTATTGAATTACCTACAGAAAAATCAATAAACAAAATATGCTTAGGTCTAATTCTGGACTCTATATTCTCTTTCATTGAAAATTGTTTTATCTTATCATCTTTCTGTTATTGTCACTTTAGGAAGTTCTTAAAATTGATAAAGTTTAAGTTCTCCTGCTAAATCATTTTTTTCCCAAGATATTTTAAGTACTCATTTCAGGTCATTTAATGAATCATATTACCAACATGTACAAAAATAACTTGTAAGTATTTTTATTAATAATGCATTGGTTTTTAAATGAATTTTGATGCATCAAACAGTATAGCAATATTGAATCTTCAACATCATGCATCCTGTTTATTTAGATCTGATCTTATCCATCTTTTCAGTATTTAAATATATTAAAAATTCATCAAAATAATTTCTAAATAGTCTATCTTTCCTGCCATTCTAAATGTTATTTTTCATGTTTCGGTGCCATCTCAACACATGACTGCAGTCCAGTGAATTTTTTGGTTTGCACCTGCAAACTAGTCCACCCATGTGTAAACCAAGTGTAAGGTTTTTCCCTTCTGTTTTGGCCAGCTGTATGAGATACCCACCCTCATATGGCCAGAGGTATCAGCAGGTATGGGGGCACTGGAGCAAGAAGTCTGGAGCATCTGTTCACCTAGTGTATTCATACATTCTGAAACTTCCATCTGGGATGTGTCATTTTTGATTTAGGGAGGACTGCTTTGGGGTCTGACTATAGCTCACCACGTATATCAGCATCAAACTCAAAATGGTCAATTCTAGATGCCTGAATATATTGTATTGTATGGTCAAGTGACCCGTTTACCGAAAGACCCAGGGACCCACCAAAAATGCTTTTCAGAGAGTATGTACATCTCTGTTGTTGGTTGTGACCTTGCCTAGACCTGGAACTGCATTGTCTCTCACTCTGAAACCTGTGTATGTTTGATTCTGTTCTCCTCCCCACAAAGACAATGAGCAAACTTCATAAAAAATGCCCTTCCTTGCTCCAGGGCCTTCTCAAAAGAGCAATATTCCTAGAGATACAGTGTGCTTCCCCAGAATACAAAAAGGTTTGCTAAATAGCGAACTTCCTTATTTAAGGTTGCAAAATGTAATGTCTTGGTTTCGACTTTGAAATATCCAGGATATCCTCAGTGCCTCTGATTACCAGGCCCTTAGAAATGTCACTAAAATGGTCAGTCCTTAAATCCTTCCATGGGCATAGTCTCTAGCCTCTGGGGTGCATGGGTCTTTACCAAAGGCTCCAAACTACTTTTCTGCTCTTGCACATTGTACATTAGCAGTATAATGCTGTCAAAAAAATGTGTCTGAGGGATGTTCTTTAGATGAAGAGATCCAAAAATCCTAAGAATACATTATGAGGGAGGTAGAAGAGTGAATATAACCCTGAGTTAACAGTAAATAAACAATGTTTTGCATATCATGTTAAGAACAAATTCTAATTCTGCTTTCTAATTGAAATCAAAAGAAAAGCATTTACCAAATTAATGGCCACAAAACATGTACTTGACCTTATTAAAGTGGTCTAGTAAGGAGACTCCATCTGGCACAAAAGCCATTGGGTGAAGTCTGCCAGATTCTGCAGTAGGACTGAATCTGGCCCACCACCTGCTTTTGTATGACTTATAAGTTCACATGATGTTTATATTTTAATTAATACATTTAATTTTAAAGCAGTCTTACATTTATAGAAAAATGAGAAAAAGTACAAAGAATTTTAATATTCCCTTGCACTCCCACAAGTTTCCCCTTTTATGAATATGTTGCATTAGTGTGGTTCATTCATTACAAATAATGAAACAATATTGCTATATTGTTAGTCAAAGCCCTGAAGTATGCATTAGGGTTCACTGTTAGTGTTGTACATACTATGCCTTTTGAAATATATATGACATATTTTTGCCAGTATGATATATAATTTTTTGACTCCCCTAAAATCCTTTTTGCTCTATTATCCATGCCTCCCTCACCTCCTGGCAACCTTTTTCCTTCTCCATAGTTTTTCCTTTTCCAGAGTATCAAATAGCTAAAATCATACAGTATATAGCTTTTTAGGTTGCCTTTATTCACTTAGTAATATCCATTTAAATTTCCTCCAAGGTCATTTCCTTTTATCCCTGAAAAATATTTTGTTTACTGAATGTTCCATAGTTTATTAATCCATTCACCTACTGAAGGAAAATTTGGTTGCTTCCAAATTTTGATAATTAAGAATAAGGCTATATAGACATTCAAGTGAGAATTTTGTGTGGACATAACTTTTTAAATTTTTTGGCAAATACAAAGAAATGTGGTAAGAGTGTACTTAGTAAGAATAGCCAATTGGTACTCCATGTAGCAGTACCACTTTGCATTTCCATCAGAAATGAATGAGAGGTTCTATTCCTGCACATCCTCACCAACATTGGGTGTTTGTCAGTGTTTTGGATTTGGGTTATTTTAATAGACATGTAGTAGCATTATAATCTTGTTGCAACTTGCATTTTCTGATGATATTTGATGCTGAGAATCCTTTTATATGCTTATTTGTCATGTGTACATCTTTGATGAGGTGTTTGTTATTGCCTAAGTCTCACTTTTTTGTTGTATTGATTTCTTTATTCGAGATTTGTGAGTTTGCATATTTCGGAATGTCAAACTTTCTTCTTTTACAGTGTTTTGAACTCTGTTTCCTTTGGATTCCTTATTAGTGTTTCCATCTCTTAGCTTGCACTGCCCATCTGTTCTTACATGCTGCCTGCTTTACTCACTAAAACCTTTGCAATATGAATCATAGCTGTTTTCAACATCCAGTTTGATCATATCAGCATTTCCACCAAATCTGAGCCTGATTCCAGTGTTTGCTCTGCCTCTTCAAATTGCATTTTGTTCTACAGTGTTCCCTGCAACTTTTTTATTGTAAACTGGAAATGTCATACTGTATAGAGAAACTGAGTTAAATGAGCCTTCTGAGAGTTTTTACATGCATCTGACTAGAGGCTAGCTTCTTTTACCATTTGTGGTAGCTGTAGGTGTCAACAACTAAAACATCCTCTGGTGTTCTTTTGTTTAGGGTTTTCCATAGAGACTTTTTCTTAAATAAGGTCTGAGGCCTTCAGTTTTTTCATTTGTAACCTCTAGTTATTGTACAGGGTGGTGAGTTGGGGCGGGAGGATGAATTCCTTAGTTCTAGAGTTATCTCAGTCTTTGGTCTTTTGGTGAGCCTGTGCCACTGAGCAGCGACCTTCCCATGGCCTCTAAATTCCTCCCGATTCCCTTTAGTGAGACAGGAAGACTGGGGTGATGGGAGCTGAGTGTTTTCTTTCCAGTTTGGGAATGGTTTCTTTTGAAAGTAGGATATTTTGGGAAGAACTGAATGATCCAGGTGTATTTCAAAATGACTCTTTGTTTTCCTCTCCCTGTAAGAAATAAGAGGATTTTCTTTAAGAAGCTGGCAGGATTCTTGGAGATAAAACTCACTAAAAATGTGGGGATACCCTACACATTGGAACCCCTGGAGTTTGTGACTCTCAAACTCACTTTGAACAGCAGAATTCTTCAAATTTCACATTTCCTCCCCCAATACTATTTCTAGTGGAGGTTTCTGTTCTGGATTCCTGCTCCAAAACGTTGTGCTTCTCAGAAAACTTATCTGTCTCTCCAGTTTTGGACAATGGTTTGCCCCATGACCTACATGGAGTATACCTTCTCATCCCTGTGGTTGTACATGATGTGGAGTTACACTGATTGTGTATTCATACATGAACATAGGCAAGTTATGTACAATTCATTCTACTGTCTTTCCTATTCCCATACTTTCTCCCTTCTCTTTATTCCCATTTATCTAATCAAATGGACTTCTATTCTTCCCTCCTCTCCCCATTGTGTGCTAGCATTCACATATCAGAGAGAACATTTGGCCTTTGTTTTGGGGGGATTGCCTTATTTCCCTTAGTATGATAGCTCCAGTTCCATCCATTTACCAAAAAATGACATAATTCCATCCTTCTTTATGGCAGAGTAATATTCCATTGTGTATATAGATCACAGTTTCTTTATCCAATTATCTGTTGAAGGGTACCTAAGTTGGTTCCATAGCTTTACCATTGGGAATGAAGCTACTATGAACATTGATATCATCATAGTATGCTGATTTTAAGTCCTTTAGGTATATACCCAGGAGTGGGTAACTGGGTCAAAATGATGGTTCTATTCCAAGTTTACTGAGGAATCTTCATACTGCTCTTCAGAGTGGTTGCACCAATTTGCAGTCCAACCAGCAATGAATGAGTGTACCTTTCCCCCACAACCTTGCCAATATTTATTGTTACTCGTATTCTTGATAATTGCCATTCTGACTGAAGTGAGATGAAATCTCAGTGTAGATTTAATTTGCATTTCTCTAATTATTAGAGATGTTGAACATTTTCTCATATGTTTGTTGACCCATTGTATATCTTCTTCTGTGAAGTGTCTGTTCAGTTACTTTGTCCATATATTCATTGGGTTATTTGTGTTTTTTTGGTGTTAAGTTTTTTGGGCTCTTTATGTATTCTGGACATTAATGTTCTATCTGAGGTGCAGGTGGTAATGATTTTCTCCCATTCTGTAGGTTCTCCTTTCACATTCTTCATTGGTTCCTCTGCTGTGAAGAAGCATTTTAGTTGCATACTATCCCACTTATTGATTCTTGATTTTACTTCTTATGCTAATGTTGAGGAATTCAATTTTAAACTGACATGATTGAGATTTGGGCCTACTTTTTCTTCAAGTAGGTGCAGGGTCTCTGGTCTAATATCTAGGTCCTTGATCCACTTTAAGTTTTTAGGCTTCTGAGGGCAACTCTGGCAATGAATATCTCTCTTACCAAAAATACTTTGCATAATGATACATCCTACTTCCCAATAAAGGAATCTGAAGTCCATAAATACTTGCACATCATTTTATATTCAGGCCTCTTTCACCAGCTCTGTCAAAATTTTATCCTAGAAAAATCTTTCTATCTCTTGCCAAACATGCTGGGAAATTCCTGACCCATTATCATTCCCTGATTGGGTAGGTCTCTGTCTCCATCCAGAAATTGTACTGGGATCTAGCTCTAGTTTTGGTCTGGTAACCAGGAGCAGAGATGAGCGTGTTTTTTTGAGGGAGTACCTATATCTCTTCCAGGAAGGGGTCTCTGAAGATTCTCCCATAATATTGGTAGCTTCTAGTATGAAATGTGGACCACCTGCATACCCTGGGGATTAAGTAGAGAGCTGTTGAGTCAACATTCATAGGGGACATCCATCCATGTGTTCTGCCTTCAAAGCTTCAGGGTTTCAGTTTTCTCCATCAGGGCCCTGATCTATTCCTAACACACCTGTCTTGGCTGAGCATTCTAATGACTCTGGAGTGCTAAGATTCCAACAGAGAAGTATGCAGCATGCTGTTCAGACGTCTTTGTTCATTCTCTGCAGGAAACAGGGGAGTTTTGTGAGTTGCGACTGATCTTCTATGGCTTTCTAAACTTAGCCTTTATTGATTATAGCAGCCCTCAGTCTCTGTTTTTGTTCAGTGTATCTGTACTACTTAGCAATAACCATCCAATTTTACACTTCCTATGCATATTTTTCCCATAATCCTTCAAGTGAAAAATCATAGCACCTGTCACAACAATGCCCTCTAGTAGGATAGTTTCCCAGTTCATCTCAAGTGAAATCTTCAGCATCAGATTATTTCAGGGATTGTCTCTGCCCCATGAATCCTCTTTTCCCATGCAATTGATGAGCCAACCATATCCTCATGGAGACATCTGCTTCCTTACACCACTCCTAGTGAGAGAAATTCAATTCCAAATAATTTTAGTCTCTTTGAGGAAAGAAACGGAAGGGATTCAATATATATCAGTTTATTTAGGAAAAATGTATGTGAGGGAAAAACGTTGAAGGAGTTGGGAGAGAGTAGGAGAGCAATCAGATGCCAATACAAGTCTCACTGAGTGAAGGAGAGAGGGAGAAAGGAAGAATTGCTGAAGGGAAGTTTCTTAGACTACTTTGAAGTTCCAAAGAAAGTTCAGTGAGACCATTGGGGAGTCCTCTAGCCAGTCACCCATCAGAGAATTCCAAAGTTTCCTAGCAACAAGTCTCCCTTAGGAACACTGCCACATACAGGCACTGGTTTGAAAGTGCCCAAAGGAAACTGCTTTTCCACAAATATGGCAATAGATTTTACAGTGCAGTACTGGGGCCCAAGTCAATTGCATGTCTGCATTCAGAGATCTGAAAAATACAATCTCACACATTTGTTTAATTTCTGACAGATTTTTAATAGAATTTTGATCATTTTAAGAATGTTTGTTTACATTCACAGTAGAAGTGTCTGGACCAATACTTTTCTCTAGTAAGGTTTTAAATTATGAGTTCTTACTTTTTATTACAAGAGAGAATACTAAGATTTGAAAGCTATTTGTCTATTTTTATCCTATCACAGGTGTTTATGTATAATTGTATAATACTTTCTATCTGTAGGAGCTTTTCTGCATACCCTCATTTCATTCTTGATTTTGTTTACTTGTGTTTTATTCTTTTTATTCGTTCTAGGTATTGATTAATTGAATCAAGATTTCATAGAACCAATTTTTTTGCTTTTCACATTTTCTTAAATTGTTTAAATTTAATATTTATATTTTACTGATTTATGTTCTGCTTTTTATTATTTATCTGTGTCATTAGCACAGACATGTCTGAAACAAAATAGGGAATATGACAAAAGATCTTATATGATCAACTAATTTTCAACAGAAATCAAAGGGAATTAGTTGGAGAATTGCTGTCTTTTCAACAAATATTACTGAAACAATTAGATGTCCATATACAAAATAAAATCCATTCTCTCTACCAGCTGCAAAAAAAAGTAAATTAAAATGGGACATAGATTTAAAGGCAAAATCTGGAAACAAAACCACTTGAAAAAAACTTGGAAGAAAAACCTTGTACTCTTGAGTTAAGTAAAGATTTTCTTTGTGTTCCACCAAACACAAAGCCCATGATAAAAAACGAAGGATGGATTGGATGATATTAGACTTGTAGTTTAATAAGTACAGCTTAAAGAATGAAAGAGAAGCCACACACATGGAGAATATACTTTTAACTCTTATACCTGATAAAGGATTTATATTCTGGATACATTTGTGAAAACTACTCAAATCTAAAACTCAATAATAAAGAAAACAACCCACCTAAATGAATATTTTAAAGTACAAATTAAGTACATGAAAAGATATTCAACATACTTATGTATTAGGAAATGTATATAATCTTTTCTAAATTCTAGAAGATAACAACAGATTCATTATGACATAAAGCAAATCACATTTTATTAAATGTTCAGAGAAAGAGAACTAATACAACATAAATAAATGTATGTAAGAGCACATTTATTATGGAAATTTGCCTAGACAATACAGAATCAGAGGAGTCCAGTGATATGCCATCTACAGTCTGAAGAATGAAAGAAACCAATGGTACAGTTCAGTCAATGTCCGAAAGCCTGATAACCAGGGGACTCTTTGGTTATCTTCCATTTCAAGGCAAAAAACTTGAGAACTGGGGTGGGCTACTAGTATAAGGCCGTCAGAGGCCTTAAAACCAGGAGCTCTGGTTTCTGAAGGCAGGAGATGAATATCCTAGTTCAAAAAGAAAGATAGAATTCATATTTTTTCTTCCTTTGTACTCTAAGAAAATTGGATGATTCCTGCCTACATATTGAGGTCTGATTTTTTTATTAACTTAGTCTATGGATTCAGATGTTAATGACAAGGAAAAAAACTCACAGACACATCCAGAAAAATATTTGATCAGCTATCAGGGCATCCCTTAGTCAAGTAAAGTTTAGAACTAAAACAACCATCACAAACCTGGTTGCCTGAAGACTAAACTTGAGGAAAGAGGAATAATCCACCAAAGAGAACCACCAAAAAGACACAGTGAAATTTAAAAGAGATAGTTATATTTATTTTTATTTTCAGGATTTTTCATGGTTCTATATAGATATTAAAATACCTAAGTGTTACCCCTTAAATAGAGGCTTGCCCATGTATGTTAACTGCACTTCAATAAATCTGTACAAAATACCATCACAATATATTTTCAAAATTCTGCAGTTTACAAAGACTTGTAGACAAGCATTCTAGAATTCTTAGTCAATGTTCTATGAACAAAGTAATGTGTTTCTAAATTTGGGTGAACTATTTATAAATGTAAATTAGTTCAAGAGGGTTGATACTGTTTCTTGAAACCTGTTATAATGTCTTAATTTTTGGCTTCTTTACCCAGCACTCATTGACAGAACCTTGTTAAAATTTGTATTAATGATTGAATATTTTCATATTTTTACTTTTACTATCTTTTCCCCTCCAACTTCAAATATCTGTATGTTTTTTTTCTGGACACTGGAGGCAGTTAATTCTTAAAAGCTGGGTACTTCACATTCTCTAATCCTCACACTTTAGATTTCTCTGTTTTATATTGCCTTGTTAATGTAAGAATGAACTAAAAAATTGGAAAACTAAGTTAAAACAGTTATACTAACAAATTTATTTGATCTTGATTGAGCTACACACATTAAAATTCCAATGTAGCACATTGACCTTTACTATTGTAGAATTTTGGCCCTGTGTATCACTTACACAAAATTACAAGTTACTCTTTGTTATGGTTTAGATATTAGGTGGCCCCAAAAAGCTCATGTGTGAGACAATACAATAAGATTTAGAGGTGAAATGATTGGGTTATGAGAGCCTTAACCTAATGAAGGCATTAATCCCCTGATAGGGATTAACTGATAACTGTAGGCTGGTAGGGTATGACTAAAGGAGGTGGGTCATTGGGGGGCATGCCCTTGGGGCATACATTTGGTGAGGTGAGCTTAGGATCTCTCTCACTCTGCTTCCTGATCATCATGTAAGCCACTTCCCTCTGCAATATTTTTCTACCATGATGTTTGGCAGTACCTTGAGCCCCAAGGTATGGAGCCAGCTATCTATGGACTGAAACCTGTGAAACTTTGAGCCCCAAAATGAAACTTTCCCTCCTCTAAAATTGTTTTTATTGGGTCTTTAGTAACAGCAAGAAAAAAAGCTAACCAAAATATTCTTATTTAATAATCAAAGAAATATGAAAACTCACCACTGGCAGATCACTTTCGTAGCTTTTCATTCAATGTTCAAAGCAATCCTCATGGATGATCCCTCCCTTTACTTAGAAATGGGTGAAACCACTTCAATTCCTGCTTTGAAAATCCAGTTAATCCTGAGTATCAAATTCTCATCACCAGGTTTTAGCAATGGTGAATCAGAAATAGAATATTATACTTAAATCTTTTACCCTTGTGAGTTACAGAGGTGAATACAAAATAACACCACCACCAAAAATCTCATAGTTTTTTCTCTATTCAACTTGCGAGAACACAACCAACACCATTGATTTTGTGAGATCTAAAAAGGAGAGTAAAGACTCCCAGTTGAATAAGGTGATGATTTAAGGGATAAGCCTCTAGAAATCTCCGATCTAGTCCTTTCCACAGAAGGAAGCTCCACCATGAAACAAGGAATCTGAAAGGCAGTTTACGGAGTGTTCAGCTTAAGGACAGTCATTAAGAGCTCATCCCTACCACCTGGCAGTTGTGCCTAGCTGGAAGAACTCATAGCTCTCACTAGAGCTTCAGAAATCAACAGAGGCAAAAAGTTATTATATAGAGAGATTCCAAGTACATCTTCTTAGTGTTTCTTTCTTTGATGTTGTTGTTGTTCTTTGTAGATATACAAGAAAGTAGAGTGTTTTTGACATATTATACATACATGGAGTATAAATTATTCTAATTAGGATTCCATTCTTGTAGTAGTACATGATGTCAACTTAACTGGCCATGTGTTCATATATGAATATAGGAATGCTTTGTCAGATCCATTCTACTGTCTTTCCTAGTTTTGTGGTCCCTCCCTTCCCTTCATTTCCCTTTGTCTAATCCAATGAACCTCCATTCCGCCCTATGTGTGTTAGTATCTGCATATTATAAAGAGAATGCAATCAATCTTTGTTTTCTGGAATTGACTTGTTTCACTTAGCTTAATAGTTTCCAGTTCTATCCATTCACTGGCAAAGGACATAATTTGACATAATTTCATTCTATTTTATGTCAGAGTTATAGTCATTTATATATATATATATATATATGTATATGTATATACCGCTTTTTTAAATCTATTCATCTGTTAAAGAGCACCTTGGTTGGTTCCATAGCTTAGCTTTTGTGAATTAAGCTGTAACATGGATGTGACGTCACTATAGTATGCTGGTGGGATGACTTGGCCAAATAGTGGTTCCATTCCAAGTTTTCTGAGGAATCTCCATAATGTTTTCTGGAGTCATTGCACCAATTTGCAACCCACCAGCAATTTATGAGTGCACATTTCTCCCCACATCCTTGCCAACATTTATTATTACTCCTATTGTTAATAATTACTATTCTGACTGGAGCGAGATAAAATCTCAATGTGTTTTAATTTGCCTTTCTCCAATTGCTAAAGATAAACATATTTTTCAAATATTTGTTGACTATTTGTATTTCTTCTTCTGTAAAATGTCTGTTCAGTTCCTTTGTCCATTTATTGATTGGATTATTTGTGGGTTTTTTTGGTATTAAAATCTTTGATTTTTTAAATATATCCTGTAGGTTTATGCTCTATCTGAAGTGCAGGTTGCAAAGATTTTCTCCCATCATGTAGGTTCTCTCTTCACGTTCGTTAGCTATGAAAAAGCTGTGACAAAACATTTTTTGTTGATACCATCCCCTTTGTTGATTCTTGATTTTACTTCTAAATGCTTTAAGAGTCTTATTGAGAAATTTAGTCCCTATGCTGACATGGTGTAGAGTTGGGCCTGCATTTTATCTACAGAACATTAAATAAAAGAATAGGAGATGACCTAAGAAGATGGAAAGATCTCCCATGTTCTTGGGTAGGCAGAATTAATATTGTAAAAATGGCCATACTACCAAAAGTGCTATACGAATTTAATGCAATTCCTATCAAAATTCCAATTATGTTCTTCATAAAATAGAAAAAGAAGTAACTAAATTCATTTCCAGAATTAAGAGGTTCAGAATATCCAAAGCAATCCTCAGCGAGAAAAGTGAAGCAGGAGGCATCACAATACTAGACTTATATTGTACTATAAAGCTGTAGTAACAAAAACCACGTGGTATTGGCACCAAAACAGACATGAGACCAATGGAGCAGAATAGAAGACCCAGTGATAAACCCACATAGATACAGTTATCTTCTACTACACAAAGGTGCCTTAAACATTCATTTGAGAAAAAGAGCCTCTTCCCCAAGTGGTGCTGGGAAAATTGGAAATCCAAATGTAGTAGAATTAAATTTTAACTCCTATCTCTCACCCTGCACAAAACCCAACTCAAAGTGGATCAAGGACCTAGGCATAAGACCAGAGACCCCATAGTCTGTAGAAGGAAATGTAGGCCCAACTCTTTTACTGTTTCATGCACATGCGACCATCTGGAAAGAAAGACTTAGTTCTGCAAGGTAAGCTAATGTTTTGTTAACCATCAGAAAGAGATCAATAGACTTTTATTGGCAGCTTTTCTCTCTTTTGAAGGGAATACATGAAGTGGCAGAGGTAAATAGGCTAGCAGATCTGGCTGCAAAGAATGCTGTTTCAGAAGGGCCTCTGTTTTACATGGCCATGGAAACACCTCTATTTGGGGAGAATTCCTTAAACATATTCAATCTCCATATGCTTATAATGAAAGTAAGCAGGTATTCTCACAAGGATACAATCTACTCCCATCAGTATGGTTGCAGACAGAAGAAAAATTACTTATACCAGAAGTTAATCAATGGAAAGTCATCAAAACTCCCCATCAGGCTTTTCATCTGAGTATGGGTAAAGCTTATCATGGTACAGAGGTTGTTCACAAGCAAAAACCTCCTAAAGATAGTTCAACAAGTTACAAAGGTGTGTAAAGTCTATCAGATAAATAATCCCCTTAATAAGAGAATGGCTCCTCTTTGTCCACAATCTAAAGGCAAGTATCTGGGGGAATATTGGCAAATTGACTTTATACATGTGCCAAGATGAAAAGGTACACCTTTTGGCTTGACACCTTCACCAACTGGGTAGCAGTCTTCCTTTTCAGGCCAGAAAAAGCCTCAGAAGTGATAAGAGCCCTTATATAGAAATTATTCCTATGTTTGGTCTGCCTAGAAGTCTACAAAGTGACAATGATTCTTTAAGGTAGCTGTCATACAAGGAGTCTTCAAGGCATTAGGAATATAATATCATTTGTATTGTGCCTGGAGGTCCCAATTCTCAGAAAAAATAGAAAAAGAGCCAATCACTCCTTTAAAAGACATGCCTTATAACTGTCGTCATGGGCCTGCAAAAGAAGTTTGGAACTCAGTTTTTCAGTTCAGGATCTCTGGTACGGTCACGTCTCTCCCTTTCTTTAGAACCTACCAGGGATAGACAACACATAGTGATCCTAGTGACCCCAAGGGCAATCAAGGTTGCAGGAATCAACTAGGATCAAATCCTGGAACTCTACCAAAGTTCCTAAAAACCCTGATTCCCTTGATTCTCTGAGACAGACAGTATTAAACAGCACTTTTGCAAGCAGTGGGAGAATCTAAAAGTTATCTTCTGAAGGAATGAAAAACAACCTGGTGAGACCAACCTAACCCCTCAGTTACTGTTGACAAACAGGCCCTTAGACATCCTATTCTCTGTCTTGAATAGTAACTCTATTAGGATACCCTCATAATCTTTCTCTTCCGTATATGCTTTTGCCTACTTCCCAAGGGACAAAATCATTTTCTATGTAATCAATAGTTGAAGATCATAACCCAAAAGCTCTGTGATTTTGTGGACTCCTTCTTAACCTTCCAGTATAAAATTTCCACAGTGTTATTGTATGAGTAATCTATCCCTGTTCCTTACTCTGACTCAATGTTTAAGTCTTGTATTTGATCTTTGACTTCAGGGATATTTGATGGATTTTACCCCACCTCAAAGTTATTTTTACACCTGGAGCCTGATTTGTATCTAAAATCAGGAAGATTGCTACACTCCTCTATATTAGTGGGATGAACTATTCTGCCAATCTTAGCTCTTTTCTTTGTCTTTACCTTCCTGTTCACTCTACAAGAGAGCCCCTTCTTGAAATCAAATGCCTTCCAAAGTTAACCCATACCTATACTCACGACTTTCAAATAAGAAACTGTTGGGTTTTTTTTATGAATGGGTCAAGACTGGAGATAAAGTTCCATGATACTTGATCTAACCACTAATGGCCCCAAAAGCACAAAGTTTGTCTCTGAAAGGAAAAAGTCCTGATGTTGATAACTCCTATTTCACTTGAGGAACTGAAATGGAACTCTACTCCTATAAAATATTTTCTGTGGGTGGTTTAATATAGATCATCCTTCAATGTTTCTAGAGATCCTGTACTATCCAAATCCCCAAGTAATATACATATTTTCTGGAAACAAAACCTAGTATAGGTGTTCCCCACTCATTATAATGACAATTGTAATTGTATCAGAATGGCACCTCTTCCCTGGTTATACATAAATGACAATATTAATTCATGTCATATACTACTAATTGTACTTTAAAAATCATCTAGAATTGCAATCACACAAAAACTAAAATACATCATATTTCTTTGACATAAGCATCTCAAGATGTTTAGGCTGCCTTAAACTTCACAGCGAGAGAAAGACAAGGACTTCTCCTTGTCTCCCTGACCAAAAATATCATGGCATACACAGAAAATGCAACAGCAGACCCATCTTTTTTTCCCTCCAATCACATGCTTTAAATTTCTGTTTCTCAATTGGATTTTTGTTCACTGGAACCCATTTTAACTTAACCCAGAGATGGGGTTTAAATTGTCTTCTTCCTCATTGTTGAGGATCATGGACTGTGGTAAAGTTGACTACAGATACTCAATACACTTCCACATTAAATCACGTCTTAGTTGAGAGGGACAAGATATACCCTTCCAGTGACTGCAGTGCCTCCAGTGACCCACTTTTTCTAACTAAGACCCACCTCATACAATCTCTACCACCTCCCAGTAATGTCATTAATTTATGACTCTATCAATAGATTAATCCACTGATGAAGTTAAAGTCCTCATGAATCATCATTTCCTAAAAACTCCTCTTCAGAACACTGCTGCACTGGGGAGAAAGCCTTAAATACAGGAGACTTTGTGGAAAATTTCAGATACAAACCAAAACATGTTCTGCTCTAAATTCCCATGTAATTCTTTCTTACATTTTCTGTGCTGAGATATTCCATCTGTTAACACATTAAAATTATGTGTATCTTTATGTCCTCGAACACATTTAAAATAGTTGTTTTAAAATCTTTTTTGTACTTAATTAAAGGTTTGAGTGTTTCATTGTGTTTCTTTTTACTTCTTTTCAAGTCTTGATTATCAATTATTTTTTGTTGTTGTAGTTTCTTGGTATATACAGCAAACAGTATTGCATGGCAGGTATTTTGAGAATATGTATTCTCTACTGAAGAGACTTGTTTTATTTAATCATGCAGATCAATTATAGGCTAATCATCCTCAGCTTTTCTTTTTATTATATAATTTTTTTATTAAAATCTTTTTTATTTTTACAGACTGCATTTTGATTCATTGTACACAAATGGGGTACAACTTTTCATTTCTATGGTTGTACACAATATAGATTCACACCATTCGTGTAATCATACATATACATAGGGTAATACAGTCTGTTTCATTCTACTGTCTTTCTGTCCCCCACCTCCCACCCCATTTTCCTCTACACCATCCAAAGTTCCTTCATTCTTCTCTTCACCTTGTCATCCCCACCTCGTTATATATTGTCATGCACTTATCAGAGAAAACATTTGGCCCTTGGTGTTTTGGGCTTGGCCTATTTCACTTAGCATGATATTTTCCAACCTCATTCATTTACCAGCAAATGCCATAATTTTATTTTTTTTTATGGCTGAGTAATATTCCATTGTGTATATATACCACAGTTTCTTTATCCACTCATCAATTGAAGGGCATCAATAATGTGAAAAGAGAGCCTACAGAGTGGGAGAAAATCTTTTCCACCCACACTTCAGACAGAGCACTCATCTCCAAAGTTTATAAAGAACTTAAAAAACTTTACACCCAAAAGACAAAGAACCCAATCAATAAATGGGCTAAAGAAATGGGCAGACACTACACGGAAGAAGATATACAGGTGATCAACAAATATACAAAAAAGTGCTCATCATCCCTAGTAATTAGAGAAATGCAAATTAAAACCACCCTAAGATTTTATTTAACTCCAATTAGAATGACTATTATCAAGAACACAAGCAATAGTAAGTGTTGACGTTGATTTTGGGGAAAATGTATACTCATACATTGCTGGTGGAGTTGCAAATTGGTGCAGCCACTGTGGAAAGCAGTATGGAGATTCCTCAGAAAACTTGGAATGGACCCACCATTTGACCCAGCTATCCCACTCCTTGGTTTATACCCAAAGGACTTAAAATCAGCATACTACAGTGATGCAGCCACATCAATGTTCATAGCATCTCAATTCACAATAGCCAGATTGTGGAACCAACCTAGATGTCCTTCAATTGATGAATGGATAAAGCTTTTCTTGATTTTTATTCTCTTTCTTTTTTGTTTTGTTCTGTTTTGTTTCTGTTTTTGTTACTGGTGATTGAATCCAGGTGTACATAACAACATAGTAACATTCCCCACTCTTTTTTTTTTAATTGTAAACAAATGGGATACATGTTGTTTCTCTGTTTGTACATGGCGTAAAGGCATACCATTTGTGTAATCATAAATTTACATAGGGTAATGTTGTTTGATTCATTCTGTTATTTTTTTCCCTTCCCCCCACCCCTCTCACCCCTCTTTTCCCTCTATACAGTCCTTCCTTCCTCCATTCTTGCCCCCCTCCATAACCTAACTCTAACCCTAACACTAACCCCTCCCACCCCCCATTATGTGTCATCATCCACTTATTAACGATATCATTCGTCCTTTGGTGTTTTGAGATTGGCTTATCTCACTTAGCATGATATTCTCCAGTTTCATCCATTTGCCTGCAAATGCCATAATTTTATCATTCTTTATGGCTGAGTAATATTCCATTGTATATATATACCACATTTTCTTTATCCATTCATCAATTGAAGGACATCTAGGTTGGTTCCACAATCTGGCTATTGTGAACTGAGCAGCTATGAACATTGATGTGGCTGTATCTCTGTAATATGCTGATTTTAAGTCCTTTGGGTATAGGCCAAGGAGTGGGATAGCTGGGTCAAATGGTGGTTCCATTCCAAATTTTCTAAGGAGTCTCCACACTGCTTTCCAGAGTGGCTGCACTAATTTGCAGCCCCACCAACAATGTATGAGTGTACCTCTCTCCCCACATCCTCGCCAACACCTGTTGTTGCTTGTATTCTTGATAATCGCCATTCTAATTGGGGTGAGATGGAATCTTAGGGTGGTTTTGATTTGCATTTCTCTTATTACTAGAGATGTTGAACATTTTTCCATATGTTTGTTGATTGCTTGTAGATCTTCTTCTGTGAAGTGTCTATTCATTTCCTTAGCCCATTTGTCAATTGGATTATTTGCATTCTTGGTGTAGAGTTTTTTGAGTTCTTTATAGATTCTGGAGATTAGTGCTCTATCTGAAGTATGATTGGCAAAGATTTTCTCCCACTCTGTAGGCTCTTTCTTCGCATTGCTGATAGTTTCCTTTGCTGAGAGAAAGTTTTTTAGTTTGAATCTATCCCAGTTATTAATTCTTGCTTTTATTTCTTGTGCTATGGGAGTCCTGTTGAGGAAGTCTGGTCCTAAGCCAACATGTTGAAGCTTTGGACCTACTTTTTCTTCTATAAGATGCAAGGTCTCTGGTCTGATTCCGAGATCCTTAATCCATTTTGAGTTTAGTTTCGTGCATTGTGAGAGATATGGGTTTAGTTTCATTCTGTTGCATATGGATCTCCCAGCACCATTTGTTGAAGAGGCTATCTTTTCTCCATTGCATATGTTTGGCCCCTTTGTCTAGTATGAAAAAATTGTATTTATTTGGGTTTGTATCCGTGTCCTCTATTCTGTACCATTGATTCACCTTTCTATTTTGGTACCAATACCATGCCATTTTTGTTACTATTGCTTTGTAGTAGAGTTGAAGATCTGGTAGAGACATATGAATTGCCTAAACTGAATGAGGAGGACATACACAACTTAAATAAATCAATTTCAAGCAACGAAATAGAAGAAGTCATCAAAAGCCTACCAACAAAGAAAAGTCCAGGACCAGATGGGTTCTCAACCGAGTTCTACAAAACTTTTAAAGAAGAGCTCATTCCAATACTTCTCAAAGTATTCCATAAAATAGAAGAGGAGGGAACCCTCCCAAAATCATTCTATGAAGCCAATATTACCCTGAAACCTAAACCAGACAGAGACACATCGAGGAAAGAAAATTTCAGACCAATATCCTTAATGAACATCGACGCAAAAATTCTCAACAAAATGTTAGCAAATTGCATACAAAAACATATTAAAAAGATAGTGCACCACAATCAAGTGGGTTTCATCCCAGGGATGCAAGGTTAGTTCAACATCAGGAAATCAATAAATGTAACTCACCATGTCAATAGACTTAAAGTCAAGAATCACATGATTATTTCAATAGATGCAGAAAAAGCATTTGATAAAATACAGCACCCCTTCATGCTCAAAACACTAGAAAAAATAGGGATAGTGGGAACGTTCCTTAACATTGTAAAGGCCATCTATGCTAAGCCCATGGCTAATATCATTCTAAATAGTGAAAAACTGAAAGCATTCCCCCTAAAAACTGGAACAAGGCAGGGATCCCCACTCTTTTTATGTATTTATTTTTTATTTTGAGACAGGTTCTTACTAACTCACTTAGGGTCTCACTAAGTTGCTGAGTCTGGCTTTGAATTTGAGATCTTCCTGCCTCAGCTTCCCATGTGGCTGGAATTATAGATGTGCCACCACATCCAGCATTTTTTATTCCTTCTTAGGGGAGTGCTGTGAAATATCTGATATCCATACCATAATGTATATTTGAGGATATGTGTTATGGTTTGGAAGTGAGTTGTTCCCCAAAAGTTCACATGTGAGACAATGCAAGAACATTCAGAGGTGAAATGATTGGATTTTGAGAACCTTAACCCAATCAGTCATTTAATCCCCTGTTGGAGATTAACTGATTGGTAACTGAAAGGGGGTAGGATGTGGCTAGAGGAGGGGGTACATATTTTGTATCTGGAGAGCGGAGTCTCTCTCTCTCTCATACTCTTTGCTTTCTGATCACCATATGAGCTGCTTCTCTGTGCTTCACCTCCAGCCCCAAGGAAAAGAGCCAACTGCTTATGGACTGAGACCTTTGAAACCATGAGCCCCCAATGAACTCTTCCTCCTCTACAATTATTCTGGCTGGGTCTTTTAGTCACAGTGGTGATAAAGCTGACTAAAACAGTATGTAAATTCAAACTTTGCATATTATTATTATTACTTACTATTATTATTATTATTCATTTCTGGGTATTATACCCAGAGCATCGTATATGCTGGGCTAACTCTCTACCACTGAACTGCATTCCTACACCCCTACCACCCCAATTTTCTTTACATGGTAAATGTTACACAACTGAGGGAGCACAGAGGCCCCCTCTACAAACCCTGATTCTTACAATAATGCCAGAAAGATTTCAGATATTTCAGTTTCTCAGGATAAAAGTTTATGGAACGGATAAGAAAGAAGAAAGAGGGACACTCTCAAGGGAGAGAGTAAGTCCTTCCAGAGAGAAGAGGGATGACTCACTCCTCCTTCCCTCTAGTTTTATTGAGGTTCACAGGAAAGTTTCTATAGAGTCCCACTCGGGTTTACGTTTTTAACCAACAACATAGGAATTTCATGGACCACATTCAAGAGAAAATTGTATGGTGCTCACAGAGTAGTAGGAATTTTAAGTAAATTGAGTACCCATATTTTTGCCTTAGTGTCCTGACCCATTAATTGATTTTTTTACCCTGGCAATCTTTCTTTGATGTGTTTTTGATGTGTTAGTTACCACGGTGATTGTGGGTTTTGTGGTGCTTCATGATAAAGAAAGGTCCAGGCACCTGGTAGGGTGTGACTTGATCTTGAAACACTAGTTTTTCATAAGGGGATATAATTAATTATGACTGGAGGAGGTTTGAACATATGGGACTCCCATTTTCCAGGTGCTTATCTGTCCATAAGGTTCCATGTGGTTTTAGTCCCCCTCCATTGTCCTTCTCTGTTCCCCCATTCATGAATGTTAGCTAACAGTAAATATCTCCTTTTAAAAATGTGAAATAACTTTCATTAGGCAATGAATCTATATCAGTTAGATTATTTATATGTTATGATAGTCAAAACTTTGGTAGTTTTACTCACATATTGTCTGTTGATTTAATAACTAGTAGTTACATAAAAGTTTCTGCATGTCTATTTATTTTTCCTATTTTGTGAATTTTAAAAATAATGGTAAACTCAATTTGTTGAGTAAATATTAAATTTGCATGACTTTCTCTTTTATTTTTCTCATTGTTATGAAATGCCACCTTTTAAAATTTTGTTACTTTATTTGATTTATATCTGACAAATGTATTTCAGTTTTCACTTTTGTTCCTTTCTTGACTTCTGTAATACTTTTGAAATATTGTTTTCAGTATTCCATTTTAACTTTTTAGTTTTACATTCTTTACTCTTCATTTAATGGATAACAACATTTTTGATTCTTAGCATTACTAAAATTACTGATTTTATTATTTTTTCCCACTCTCCTAGATTTTGATCATTTTAATTCCTTTTCTTTTTATTTACTCTTAAAAATTATTTCTTTTCTATTTTACAAAGCTTTTTTTTTTGCAAAGGAAACCCCTTTGCTACTTTCTCTCCTCTTTTATATAAGTGCAATATTGTGTGAGCATTTTATTTGATTATTTTGTTACGTGTAAGTTATTTTGTTCTTTTCTTGGTCACATCTAGAACTGGCAATATTGATCACTGACTTACAATCTTTTAAAACATATTACTAATTTTATTATGTATTTTCCTCTGCTTTAAATTCTTCTTTTTCTGAAAGATTTGTTTTAATTCTTTGCTTGTAAGAACCCCACCTGACCCACCCCTCAAAAAAAATTGAAAACAAAGTACACAGAAGAAGAAAAAAATTGTAGGAACCTGAATTTGTCCAACTGGTTTTTACTTCCTTTGCTTCCTCATACTTACAATGAAGGTATTCCATAGGGTTCATTTGTCTAAAAGAATTTTGCTTTTATGTTTTATTTCCCTTTCCCTTTTACTGGGAATTAAGCAAGCAATAGTTGCACAGTGCTCCACACCAGATTCAATCAATGTTCAGAGGAAATTGATGTAAACTTCTGACTTCAGAAATTACTTTCCTCCCTCCTCCCCTGCAGTTGTTTTGGTGCTAAAGCAATTTAGAGCAGACTTTAATTTACATGCTAATAAGATTAGATTATGGGTTAATAAAGCCACAGGCAACCATGATTATCTAATGGTTTCAAAAGAATCTTACACATTTACTTGAACTATTTTACTATTTCAGGTAGTAAATTTTAAGGTGACAAGTGATGGCTTTTGCATCTTCTTCACTATTAGTTAAAAAAAATCATTGAAGATAAATACTAGAGATAGTTAATTTGATTGATGATTTATTGAAAATCTTAAATTATGTTTGGAGATTGTTTTATTTATTTGTTTGCACTTTAGCTAATGTTGAAATGCTGTTTTTTGTGTGGACTCTACTGAATCTAGGACCCCAGTTAAAGCAAATGCTAATTAACAAGAGGAAGCATAAAACTTTTAATAATTTGCATGTATTTGCTTTGCAAGGGAGTGATGTCTGAGAAATGACCAATGCTTGATGCTTTTGTACTTTTTACACACATATACACACAAAATAAATTTGTGAAGGAACAACAGGACATACGAATCTCTGAACTGGGTTAGAGAGTTCAGGAATGCATATCATGTACAACCACAAGAATAGGATTCTAATTATAATAAGTTATACTCCACATATATTTAATATGTCAAAACACACTCTCCTGTCATGTATATTTAAAAGGAACAAATTTTAAAAAGGAAAAAAAAAAGAAATTTCTCGGAATGTTACTAAGAAATGTGAGGGCAGATATATCAGTTAGTGGAAGATAAGCATTATTTCAGTTTTTTATTCAGGTTCACTGTGGATCCAATTCTGGTGATTAGGCCACTTTCTAGACTTAGTATGTGAAGGGCATCCCTACCAAAGGAATCTTATCACTTACTCCATGTAGGGGAAGAAGGATCACATGGTTCTTTCTGCAGTTACAGTTCTTCAAGTGACTTCAGCTTGAAATAATCACAGTTACAGTTTGGAATTTTGGCATGTATTTGTTTAACTCCTTCACCCTGTTCTTCACGATCCTGAATGTGGGTTTTCTGGTAGGCCATTGTTAGCTTTCCTTCCAGTGGAGAAATTCTGAGAGGAGGGGAAACACTAGCAAAAGCATTATTACATGAGTTTTTTTGTTTTGTTTTCTAGATCACCAAGTATTTCTCTGGAAAATCAGGGTGCATAAGGAATGGATAACTTTAGAGGGGTACTACAGATATCCATAAAATATTTTTATTGATCTTTCCTCTTATTTCAGAAGTCCTTTATACATCCAATAACAGGAAAATTAATCTATCAGAGTAAAAAAATATTTTTCATGTAAGAACAACTGAGAGTTCCCAAGTGTCTCTCCTTGAGGCTCAGGGTTGTTAAGCCCATTTTCACCTCTCTGTCTCATCTTAGGGCCAGGGAAGCATTCAAAATGGAGAAGCTTAAAGCATACACGCGATGAAAAAAACACCTCTGGAGATGAATGTTGAGAGGAAAATAAAAGAGAGAAGGGAGGCACAGATGGAGAGAGAAAGAATACTGATGAATATTCATCTAGAGCCTCTAGGACTGCAGGAACAGAGCAGTGATTACCACAGTAAACATCAAGCAATGGCATGGAAAATGAAACACTAAATTCTCAACTCCTCTGCAGTTTTAGAGGTATGGGATTTTAAAATTCCTTTCAGTTTTTATTTTTATTTTCATTTTAAATCATAGCTCTAATCTCAAGAGAGATTTGACAAATTTCCTTAAATCTGAACTAGTTGGACATGGGGACTCAGACACTTCTTTTCTAGGCAATATATGAGGAGATTCTGGTTCTTCTATGCTTTGTCACTCTTGCTGAGAATTACACTGTCAGTGGGATACACTGTGATCCTATTGAACACATTGCTTAACCTGGATAAAATCTGCTTGTGAACTGTTATGCTGCTGAACTAAACCAACACATTCCATGCCTCATTAAAAACTCTATTTTGCTGATAGACTCTGGAAGTGAAGCACTTCAGGTTTTCAAATGGATAAATGCAATAAGTCTTGAACACTTCAAAAATAAGTAATTTTGCATGAATATAATGTGTTCCAATAATGAATTTGACCTTCAAATATGAAAAACACTTCAGGTTCTTAATATACACAAAATTATTTTTACTAGCTCACTAAACAGTCGACCCAGTTGACCTCCTTCTTATTGGTTTCTGCTGTTTTACACATAAAAGTCACATACAGAATAACACTTTTGCATACTTGTCTCCAAATCACTGGATTTTTAGAGGAATTAACAAGAAATATCATTTTTCAAACTTTTATTGCTTCTATAGCATTTACACAAATATAATAGCCATATTCTTTATAGACTATGTTTGAAATATATAAAATAAAGTGAATACATCCATGATGCATTATTTATGTAGATGATACTTCATTATCATCTAAACCTTACCATCTATCATTTAATCTATTTCTTATAACTTCCAAAATATATGGTAAGAGCACAAGTTTCCATTTATATTTTCATTTTACACGTTGTACTTACATACTTTATCACCTATCTAGAAATTTGGATATGTGTAATCACAGTGCTTCTCACAAAGCAATTGTCTAAAATATATCAAACCATTGCAATGAAGATCTATGAAAAGATAAAAGGAAATAATTCTGTTAAAGGATCTAAATGAGATCAAGCTTTTTTTTTTTTTTTTTTTTTTTCTTGCAACATCCTTCACTGCGTTTCTATGAAGACTGTTTCTACCCTGGTTGCTATATTTAGACAGAATACCAATAAGACACCTTTCCTGTAAGGATATCTTATTCCAAAAATAAAACTGCAAGAGTGAGATCAATTATTTAAAACTTTTGAAGGTTTCTGCCTGAAGGAATTAACATACAAAAAAGAAACTCTGTCTCAAGAATTTGCATTACATTAAAAATTATATTATTTTTGTATAACTAAAAATGACTATTAAAAAATAAATATAAAAATCTATCCTTCCAACTGGAGGTTCATAATTTTTAAAAAAATCAAATAGTAATTATTTTCCTATAACCTAAACACAGTTTGAGGATAAGAGAATGTTGATAAAATCTGCTCCTAATTAGATTCTGTCCTTTCTAATTTGACCATAAAATTGTTTTCCAGTAAACACATAAAATGTTAAGGGCTTATATTAATAGATAAATATTTCCTCATGTTTCTAGTAATTGATAGTTAATTGGAAATTGTGATCCAAACATATTATTAAAATATTTAATAACATCAAGTGATGAAATTCTCACAGGGTGAATTGTGCCATATGCCATTATACCAAGACGAAGGCATTCTAGAGACAAAGGTAATATACTATTTATGTCCTAAGTCAGTTTTCAATATGAATAGCCATCTGAATGAGCCTTTAATGGAAAATATATTTGGTGTGACATCTCTTATGGCAGTAAGTGCTTCACCAGGCTTTCCTTATTCTTGTTGAGCTTGACAAATTTAAGGAGTACTGGTCAGGTATTTTGTAGAATGACCTTCAACTGAGAATTTTTTCAATGTTTTTCTCATAACTAAACTGGAGTTATATTTTTCTTGGAATGAAGAACATGATATAAAGTGCTGTTTTCATCTCATCATGTTGAGGATAGACATGCAATCAGTGTGACTTATCAAGGTTGATGTTAATCCTTATCACTTGGTTAGGATAGTTTGTCATTCTTTGCCACTGCAAAGTGACTCTTATTTTCCCCTTCTGTACTATACTTAAAAAGAAGTGACTATGACCAGTCCACACCTAATAAGTGGGAAATTATAACTCTCCTTTGCAGTAATGGAGTAAGGTCTTTGAAATCCTGCATGGAAAATTTGTCACTTCTTCCCTATTTGTTTATTCAAATATTTATACTAGATTGGACTTCTAATTATTTATTTTATGGTTGGTATTATTTGAAGTGTTCTATCTTAGCCTTTTAAAACTCTTTCACTTGGTGTATGTGTTTCTTTGACATGACACATTAATTTTGTTTTTTAATTTTAGCATTTCCTTACTTTGTGGTACTAAAAATGCCCCAGGTTTATCTTGTATATTTCCTGTCCCAGCACTTGAATCATCCATTTCTTTAACAGCCCACGTTTCTTTCATGGGTGAATGATATTAAAAGCCAAGATAATGTGTAATAGGTGTGCTGACTTATTGATGTGCTGTTGCTTCTGCCCACCACCCCCCCCAGCTGACAGAGCAAAGAAATATGTTGCATTCATAATTTGTGCATATCCACTTACCTACACACATTCTAATATCTCCATATTAAGGTATGCATGAGTTCATGCTGACATCTAATCTTATATTGCAAAGGTAATTAATTCCAGCCTACCCCCTGTCCTGAAAAAGTGGTACTATAATAGTTAGTCAATGAGAAACAAATATATGGGCTATAATGCAATGGTTATGTATAGTTTCTCTTGCCTGAAGTTTTATGAACTACACTCATCTTCCAAGTAACTTAAGTAAGCATCTTTTCTCCATTACTAGTGAGATTGTTTCACACACTTGTAATACAGTTAGATTCTTTTGTGACATTATGCATTCCATCTTGGGATTCCTCAACTTTTTAAGTGACTGTTTTTAAAAACAAAATTTGCATACATTAAGGTTCACTCTTTGTGCTGTAAATTTATGCAGCAAATGAATAGTTTCCTGTATCCACTATTTCATCTGCTGGATTGTTGTCCTTGTTCATGCAGAAGAAAAAAATTCACTACCACAATCCACAATTCAGATGTCTTGAATTCCTGTCATTTATCTCAGCAATGAAAGTGTATTTGTAACACTCTTTTGCAATATGAACAAACCACTAATTTTACTGATGAAGACCCATCTCTGACTTTCAGTTTGTAGTTTAGCAAAAAAAGCATCAAGTGTTGATTGAAATATGCACAAGTGTAGCTTCTTTACCAATGTCACCTAGCTGTATACCTTTGTACTGTGAATTTTAGAATGGAAGGATAGACTTATCTTAGATGGAAGCCAATTAATTGACAAAATTATAACATTACACAATGTAGTGCGGAATTATCTTAAGTGTGAATAAAAATACATAACATTTTATTATGTATACAGATTTTCTTCCAAATTATAAATTTTCATGAAGTTCACAAAGGTTTATTTTCTGACAAAAGTAAGCAATGTACATTGTGGTCCATAAAATATTTTCAAGCAAATTGATTTACTTAAAATTGGTTGGCTTAACTAAATTTAATATTGGAATTGCTCACCAGGGGCTGGTGCTAGCTCAGTAGGGGCTTCTGCTCAGTAACTCTAGCATATTTGCTGTCATAGAAACCTGGAGTGCTGTTTTAGAAAAAGAATAAATACATCCAGCAATTCAATCTACATTGAAAATTACCCTCTAAATATAGTTGATCCTTTCTTAGTTTTATGAAAGGCAGGCTTCTCTGACATGCAAGCGAGGGAAATATTTTTATTATTTTTGTCCTTTAGCTACTACCGGAGGACGTGACAGAAATTTAGACAGGATGTTGCATGCTGGACTTGAGATGATTTGATTTTTTAGCTAAAAATTGTGAGAATTTTGAAGAATATATAAATGTTATGTATGTCAGTTATGCACTACATGCAATAACAACTTCAATATTTTAAAGTTCTCTCAAATAAGACTGGTTCTTTTAAACAAACATTTCTATAATTTTAATTACATTTTCTATCATACACTTAAATATTATAAATATTTTACTTCCTGACAACCAAGGGTGGTAAAAAAGTTGAGAATATTTAAATAGGTTTTATCCCTTCTATTCCCCATGTTTTTATTCCCTTTGCCCCCAAAACATTAGGAGTCCAGAGTCTGAGAAACAATCAGCAGATTCTAGGTTATTAGGTGTATTTTCAGAGCATACTGAAGGTGAACCAGGATGTGGAGGGGTGAGAAAGATTTGTAAGTTTTTTTCTTAATGAGGATTGTCCAAAACATATCAATATGCATCTTTTCAAGACACTGATTGAATAGTTCTTGTTGTCTGAGTAATCAAGGAAAGGTGAAATAAATATAATCACTACTGAAATGAATCATGGTAGGTCCTATTCCAAGACTTCCTCCAAGGCTAATGTAAATCTTGTTTTATCCTGTCATGAACACTTGGTTCAATTCAGTTTGCACAGCACTGTATTCTGGATAGTTTTATATATATATACACACACACATATATATATATACATATACACACATATACATATATATACATATATAATATATAACATACATAAAATAATACATGTTAAAAATATATATGTATGTATATAAACGTATATAGATATTTTAAGAGAAAAAGCAAAATCTCAACATGTGTTCAAACTATCACATATGACTTTTCAATTATGTCAGCCTAGAATTAGAATTGTGAAATTTTGCACATTTATATAACCAGAAATAAACCACCCATGGAATAGACTTTGAACTGTTCTTATTAGCAGTACATTCTTCACATACAAGGCAGTTGCAAAATTGAAAGTTCCCATTAATAAAATGAGACTAGTGATGTGAATGCCTTTTAATGAGGCATTTTAACCCTTGGCTTCAGGGAGTTATGTGCCAGTTAATTATAGAAAAGGCCAGATTATAAATTCTACAAGCTGAAATTTGAAGGCACAATATGAATAGTTTAAGAGACATCTCATTTTTAAGGTACCTGAGAACTGAAAGTGTAATTGTAAGAGCATTCCCTCCTACACTTTAATCAAAACACTGCTGTGGAGGAAGAATTTGTAGCACAGAAAAAGCTTAGAAAGGAACATGATGTTACTGAATTATCTCACTACTTGAAAATCGATATGAAATAAGGTGGGAATCACTATGATAAATGTGGGTGGCATTATTTCAAGATGATGAGGTTGATTCACAAAGCTGTAACAATCCCAGAAGGAAAGAAAGAATCTCAAAAACAAAACATAGATTCTGTGCCCTATTTGGAAGAAAATAGAGAGCAGATGGTTCTCCAGTCAACTGGTACATTTTGTGCATTGTAATTTTTGCTTGTGTGACCTTGTTGTGTTGAATAAAGTAAAGGCCAGCAGTTGTAAATGCCAGACATTTAGCAACCCTGGCTAAATGGTCAGCAGGTCTCCTAGGCAGAGTGACAAACATCTTTCTGAAACAGGAGTACAGAAACAGGTTATGGCCTTGGCTGGGAAGGGAGCAGGTGCAAATCTAAGGGTGTTGCAAGAGGGAGACCCAGGAGTCTGAAGGTGGACTTGAAAGGGGTGTGGTCAAATCTGCCCTTCCTTCAAGATTCAGAGTAACACAAATATATTTTATAATCAATAATACAGAAAAAGCTCAATGCTGAGACTATGTAAATCAAATGCCAATGAGAAACACAAATTGCAGCCAGAATAATTTAAGAGATAATGAAACAATGTGAAGAGAAACAGCTTTAAAGAAAGCCAAAACTCTCAGACTGAAAATTCAAAACATTTGTCTTTGCATTGTTTAATTTTTTAAATTTTAAGATAGTTATTGATTCATAAGAAGCTGCAAAATGGGCTGGGGAGATAGCTCAGTCGGTACAGTGCTTGCCTTGCAAGTGCAAGGCCCTGGGTTCGATCCCCAGCACCGTAAAAAAAAAAAAAAAAAAGAAGCTGCAAAATTAGTACAGAGAGATCTCATATACCTTTTATCCTTTATCCATTCTAATATAATTACATCATTCATACTTACATCAACATAAGGACTTTGAAATTGGTACAATGTGTATGTCAAGTTCCATGTGATTTTATCAATTGTGTAAATGTATATAACCACCAATTAAATATAATAGAATTATTCCACCTCCAGAAAGTTCTCCTTACTTTCACCCATTGACAGTCACACAGCTCTTTTTTCCACCCAAATCCCAAACCACCAACAACTACTAATCAGTTCTCCATTTCCACAATTTTACACAAATGATAACATATATATATATATATATATACTGCATATATATTTATTTATATAAATAAAATCATATATATTATAATGCCCTTTTTCACTCAGCATATGTGCCCTTGAGATCCATATAAATTTGCATATATTGTAGCTTTATCCTTGATATTGATGAGTAATATTCCATGGTATGAATGTATTATAGCACTTATAGAGAAATTTTGGGTATCTGCACTTTGGATTTTTATGAATAAAGCTGAGAAGAGCAATCATGTGAGAATTTTTTGCGACATAATTTTTCATATCTCTGGGATAACACACCAGAGTGTGATTGTAGGATTGTACTTTAGGGAGAGTTTCTGCCAATGTACATTGCAGACTGACTTTACCATATTACATTTCTGTTAGTAGTGTGTGAGAAATCATATTCTCTGCTCCTAGCAATTATTAAGTATTGCCATTAGTTTTTTTTTTTAATTTTAGCTATTCTAACAGGTATGTATTGGTATCTCATTATGGTGCTAATATATATTTCCGTATGGTTAATGATTTTGAACATCTTTTTATGTGCCTATTTTCCATCTGTATATTCTTTTTGGTAAATTTCTCTTTATGGGTTTTGATTATTTTGCAATTGGATCATTTATTTATTTTTTTTGAGACAATTCTGTATGTATTCTAGGTTAACCTTTCTAGATATATGGCTTGCGAGTTTTTTCTTTCATAATTTTTTTCTGAATTTACATTCTCTTAAAAAGTTAGTTTCCAAAGCAAAAGTTTTTAATATTTTATATGGTCCATCGTGTCAATAATTTTCTCTTGTTCTTAGTATTTTTTATGTCTTGATTAAGATCTATTCACTAAATATGAGATTCTGAGCACTGTCTTTAGTTTATTCCTCTATGAAGTGTAAGGATTAAGTTGAGATGTTGTTGCTTTGTCAATGGATTTCCAATTGCTTGAGTTAATTTTGAATTCAAATTAATTTTAAAAATGCAAAAAAGTCACTTAAACTGTAGGTTATATCATGTGGGAATACAAATACAATTTTTTACACATATGTTCTTAAATACATTCAAACTTTGATAAGTGAATTACTTTTACCCACATATGAAGAAAACCTCACATCTAAATATCTGCTTTAAATTTTTTATTCCAATTTATCATTGGGAGTTTGTAAGATTTATCACATTATCCTTTTGTACTTTAATTTTATATACCATATTTAGAATATTTTTAATGTAGAGATTTTTACCAGAAAGTTTTATTGGATTATCAATTTTGATTTAGGCTATGAACACAAAATTTATGTTATTGCTATTCAGCAACAATCTACAAAATGATGATTTTTAAGGACTTAGTATTATTTGTATCTATACCTGGAGAGTTACAGAATGAATTTTAGGAGCATTTCTCTCCATAGAGAACACCACCTCAGTCACCATTATAGCTTCTCTTAGGAAAAGTTATTTTCCAACCTATAATGGTTACTGGTATTGTCAGCAGTATAACTCCTAGATTTTCAGAGATAAATGAAGTTCAGTCTAGGTCAATTCCACTTAGTACTAAAGGTGACATATAACACAGGATAAACAATAAGACACTTTTATTAATCTTGCATTCAAATTGAAAATTTAGACTTTGGACTCAAAAGACTGGAGTTTAAATTTCAGTACAGTTCAGTTTTCAAATTATGTTATGTTTAGCAAATTACATAACTTTTTACAATATCTAACATCTGTAAAATGAGAATTTGAATATTTAGTGTAAACAGTTTGTGAATAATAAATAAGACTTGAAATATCAGAGAACTTGACTAGCATGAAAGTCATAGACAGGAAGTTCAGGAAGATATACTTAGATTCAGAACCTGACTCTAACTCTTATTAACTGTGTGAACTCAGGTATTACTTAATACATAATTTTGGCTTCGTATATTTCTCATTGACATTTTTGTGAGAATGAAATTAAAAAGTCTTATGAAAAGTCTTTTTGGAGATGCTAATTAAATAAACACTTTTTAAATCTTGTGGTTTGAATACTGTTAGACTCCTAATGGTTCATATGCTAAAAACCTGGGGTGCAATGAGTGGTACTGAGAGGTGTAGACCTTTAAGAAGTGAGGTGTAGTGGGAGGTGATTAAGGAGGAACAATTTGGAAGGATTAATGTTGGTCTAGCAAAGTGAATTGGTTCTTGCAAGAGTTGATATTTATAGAGGAGGGAGCCTGGTCTGGAACTGGATTATTTACCCACAGTGAATTGTTACAAAGGTAGTCCACATTACACTTGGTCTCTTCAACCTATACCAGCTGCTTTTGTGACACATGCTTCTGCCTTGTGACTCCATCCACTGTGTTATGATGAAGTACTTAAGCCCTTACCAGGTGGGCTACCCAACCATAGACTTTTCAGTCTTGGAACCATGAGCCAAAATAAATTTCTTTTCATTACAAAGTACCCAAACTCCCAAACTCTGTATTAGCAATACAAAACAGAGTAATAGAGCAACATTAGCCATCATTGGATTAAAAATTTAAAAAGGGCAAGCATATTTATTTTCTTTTTTAAGAGAATGGACAGAATATTTGCCACATACTATAAATAATAATAAATTAAAATACATATTTTTTATTATCAAACTATGAGAAATATTTAAAGAATTTCATTCTTTTTTTCCAGCTTATTGTTGTATAATTGACATTTTTAAAGGAAAAATTTGCATACCTAAATTATATGATGTGACTTTTAAAAAATGTTTAATTATAAATGAAAATAACAGTGTATACTTATGGGATGCAAAATGATGTTATAATTTATTAAAATAATGCAGACTAATTCAATCAAGGTAATTAACATATACATCACATCGAATACTTACTGTATTTTTTTGTGGTGGTACATTTAAATTTACTCTCAGCAAGTTTGAAATGTACAATACATTATCGTTTACTCTTATTTACACTTTGGTATAATACATCTCGGAGTAATGAACTAATTCCTCCTGTCTCCTTGAAGTTTTGCTCCCTTTCGCCACCATTGCTCCATTCCTTCCCAGCCTCTGATGACCACCATTCGGTGTTCTACTTCTTTGAGTTCAGTTGTTTCGGAACCCACATATACATAAGAACATGTGATATTTGTCTTTATGTATCTGATCTATTTCACTTAGCACAGTGCACTCCAGATCCTCTCATGTTGAAAAAATGACAAAATGTATTTTCCTTTAGAAAATTGAGCAGTATGCCACGTGCACATGCACCTCACATTCTCCATCCATTAATCTGTTGATGACCTATGTGGATCCTATTGTGAATTGTGCTGCAAGGAACATGAAAATGCAGACATTTATTCAATATACTAAACTGAAGTCTTTTGGATAAATACCCAAAAGTGGTTTGCTGGATCGTCTGACAGTTCTATTTCTACTACTGGCTTGAGAAAATGCAATACAATTTTCCACAATAACTGTACTAATTTACATTTTTATCAACATTTACAAGTTTTTGGCTCATCTTTGCTAAGACTTGTTACATTTAATTTTTTGATAACAGTCATTCTGAAAGGTATAATATGATATCTCATTGAGTTTTAATTTGAATATCCATAATTATTTGTGATGATAAGCATTTTCATTTTTTTTTGTTCATTTGTCTTCTTTTGAGAAAGGTTTATTCAAGTTTCTTACACATTTTTTTCTTTATTATTTATTTTTTTTTTATTTTTACAGGCTTATTGCTTGAATCCATTTTGAGTTCATTTTTATAGATGCTCTGTTCAGTTTCACTCTTCTGTGCCATTTTTATTTTTGATTCATTGTACACAAATGGGATATATCATTTTGTTTCTATGGTTGTACAGGTGTAGATTCACACCATTTGTGTAATTTCTGTCTTCCTTCTAACTAGTTATCATTAGTACACATGAGGACTATTAGTATAAGCTGTCATTTATATACCATAAAATTGACCTGCTTAAAAGTGTACAATTCAGCCAGGAGAGGGGGCACATGCCTGTAATCCAAGTGAATTGGGAGGCCGAGGCAGGAGAGTTGTGAGTTCAAAGCCAGCCTCAGCAATTTAGTACGGTCCCAAAAGCAACTCAGTAAGACCATAATATATTTCAATCATTATTTTAGAGTATATTTCTCATACCTCTAAAAATTTTAATTTAAAATGGAACACTGTGTTATGCCACAGTGATCTCATACATTTCATGTTTATTGTCTTTTGATTACATCATTTTTTCTTGTGTTTGAACAGGTTTTATCTTCTTCTGTTCATCATGGCCCTAGGAGCAATACTGTGTATGTGTGAATGTGTATGTATGTTTGTGTGTGTGTATGTGTTGCAGGCTATATGATCTCAATTGTGTAGATATTTTCTATGATATTTGCAAAATGATTAAACTGCCTAATAGCACATTTCTGAGAATGCATTCTCATTGTTAAGTAAAACATGACTATATTTGTTTCTGTGGAGTCGATTGTAGTTCCTTTTATCTTTTTAATGTTCACCCCTTATCATATATATTGTATGCAATATTTTTTCAATCTATAGACTGTTTCTTCATTCTATAGATTGAAGAATCTATAGTTTATAGATTCTGACCATTCTATTTTTATAGAATAGTTTACCTTGTATTCTATAGAATAGTTCTACAGAATAGTTTACCTTGTTTTGATGTAATATCACTTACCTATTTTTTTCTTTTATTACCTGTCCATTTGGGTCAAATCTACCAAAAAAAAAAAAAAAAAAAAATTGCCTATCAACCCCAATGTTGTATAGTTTTTCCTCTATGTTTTCTTCTAGTAATTTTAGAGTTTCAGGTTTTGGAAACTCTTCAGGTTTATTGCTTTAATCCATTTTGAGTTCATTTTTATAGATGCTCTGTACAGTTTCACTCTTCTGTGCCATTTCTTAAAAATATTATCCTTTACCCACCATAGGCACTTTGTCCAAAGTCAATTGAGTGTATGTACGTAATTCAGTTCATCTCTGGGTTCTGTGCTCTCTTCCATTGGTTACTGAGTCAATTTTGATGCCAGTATCATATTGTTTTAATTACCGTTACTACTTATTCCATTCACAGAGGATCGAGGCAAACGTAGAGAAAGAATTAAGAATAATGTGTAAATAATGATGTCTACCACACTGACCATGAATTCAAATCCAAGATTTAACCCAGTGTGGGAATTCAATCATATTTCTATTTCCTTTAAACATTTATGTCCTGGTTAATAATTTAGACATATGAATGATTTGAGTAGACACTAGGAATAAAGAACTGCTTTGATTTTTCTTCTTTCTGCTTTAGACGTCAGTATTTATGTGAGGTAATTTGGGAAAGTTAGAAGACTGTCATCTTCCAGTTAACTCCTTGGTAGATATCCTGAACAGTAGTACCATAATCAAGATTTTATGAAAGAATGATAATGAATACTTAAGTTTTCTAAGCAATGTAACAAATTGCTACAGACTTAGCAGTTTGAAACATCACATACAGTATAGTTTGAAATCAAGTAGTTAAATGCTTTGCCTGTTGTTTATGTTATGACTGCTTTGGTTCTTCAGGACTTCTTGTAGTTCCATGTGAGTTTTCAGTAAGAGAGCTGCTAACCTTTTCTTGGTTAGTAGTTTGTTTTGTTTTGTTATCTTGCAGCACATCAGATATGTTCTCTTCTTGCCTTTGGTGCTTATGCTAACAAACATACTCAGGATTGTATCTGGACATTTTTGTAGGTGATGTGTTTCATGTATCTTGCTGCTTTCAGAATTTTTTCTTTGTCTTTGATTTTTGATGTGTTCATTATCACAAGTCTAAGTGAATTCCTCTTTTGATTGGACATCACTGTGCCTTCTGTAACTGGATAGACCCTCATTATTTAGTCTAGCCTGTGATTCTGTGTAGGTCAGTGTTTTAGTCAGCTTTTTTGCTGCTGTGACTAAATGATCTGATTATAGAGGAGGAAAGGTTTATTTGATCCATGGTTTCAGAGGTCCTAGGCCATAGAGACTGGTTCCATTCCTCAGGGCTCCAGGTGAGGCAGAACATCATGGCAAGAGAGCATGGCAGAGGAAGCAACTGGCATCATCAGGAGGCAGAGAGAGAGAGAATCTCCACTCTCCAGATGCAAAATATATACCCCAATTCCAGTCTCCTCCAGTCACACCCTATCCCTTCAATTAATAATCCATCAGGGATCCCCAATTCCAGTCTCCTCCAGTCACACCCTATCCCTTCAATTAATAATCCATCAGGGATCCCCAATTCCAGTCTCCTCCAGTCACACCCTATCCCTTCAATTAATAATCCATCAGGGATCCCCAATTCCAGTCTCCTCCAGTCACACCCTATCCCTTCAATTAATCCCATCAGACATTAATTCACTGATTGGGTTAAGACTCTTACAACCATTCATTTCTCCTCTGAACCTTCCTGCATTGTCTCACATGAGAGCTTTTGTGGGACACCTCACATATAGCAGTCAGCTTGCACCAATTTCAGGTAGGCACAGCTTGCTTTCAGGTTCTCCCAGTCTCTGGGCTGCTGACCTCAATTGGGATATCTGATTGTCTGACCCCTCTTGTTGAATCTGGTTTCCCAATATGTTTTTGTGGATTTTTGCATATATTTTTATCAATGATATTGGCTTATATTTTTCTCTCCTTTTAGTGTCCCTGTTTGGCTTTAGTATCACAGATACTGGACTCATTAAATAAATTTGAATTTGAAATTTCCTGGCATAACTTAGATCATAAATGTCCCCCAAAGAGCATGTGCAAAAGCTTTAGTCACCAGCTTGGTGCTGATGAGAAGTGGTGGAAACTTTAAAAGGGAAGGAAGAAAATGGGAAGTTTTACATCACTGATGGCATTTCCTCGAAGGGGATTATGGTACCAGCCCTTTCTTTTTTCTTTCTTTCATCCCTGCTATGAGGTGAGCTGTTGGGTCTGCCACATTCTATCATAAAGATGTGTTGCCCCATCCCTATCAGAGGTCTAAAATCAATGGGCTAGAACCAACAAAAATGTGAACCAAAATAAGTCTTTCTTCCTTTTAAGTTGATTTGCTATAACTATTTGTTGCAGTCGTGGAAAGGTGAGTAGCGGAGTAACAGTTTTCTCATCTCATTTTTTTTTTCTCTTTGGAATGTTGAAAAGGATTATTCATAAAATTTTTGGTAAAATTTAGCAGTGAAGCACAGGTCCTGTGCTTTTTACTTGGGTGGTGGTGGTAGTGTGAATTTTGATCATTGATTAAATCTTCATACTCATTTTTCATTGTTCAGATTTTCTGTTTCTTTAGCATTCAGTCACAGTAGAGTGACTGCTTCTAGGAATGTACCTATTTTTTCTAGTTCATCCACTTTGTTGGCATATAATTGCTGATTATAGACTTATGATCCTTTGCCTTACTGTCATCCAAGTTGTAATGTCTCTTCTTTCATTCACAATTTTGTTTAAATTTTCTTTTTCTTAATCTAATTAAAAATAAGTCAATTTGGTTCATATTTTTAAAATTATTTTTTAATTTTTACAGACTGCATTTTGGTTCATTGTACACAAATGGGGTACATCTTTTTGGTTTATATTTTTAAGAAACAAATTCTTAGATTCATTGATATTCACTATGACTTTCCAGTCTCTGTTTATTATTTCTGTTTTGATTTTTATTTTTTTCTTCCTTGTGCTGACTGCAGACTTTGTATGCACATCTTTCTTAAATAGCATTTGTAATTATCTATGAATTATAGCATTGTATATTAAAAATAAAAACTACTATGGAAAAATTAAGTGTAAAGTTTCGAAAATGTGATCATTAAAGCTAGTATATCAATTGATAAAATTCTAATTTTGTACTTTAGCCAAAGATAAATGGTGAGGAGTTAGCTAAATATTTTATCATGTAATATAAGAAATGTTTAAGTAATGTGTAGATCATTTCTTATTTGTAATTGTGGAACAGGATTACTTGCATTCAGCTAAATATTTTGCTGAATTGACTTAATTTCAAATATTATAAGTAGTCATAAATTTCATGGAAAATTTTAATACTTCCTTATTGTCAAACATGTTAAAGAATACAAACTTATTTATATATTTATCTTTCTTTTATTATTATTGTATACAAATGGGATACATGTTGTTTCTCTATTTGAACATGGAGTCAAGGCATACCATTTGTGTAATCATACGTTTATATAGGGCAATTATGTTTGATTCATTATTTATTTTTCCCTTTCTCCCCCACCCCTCCCACCCCTCTTTTCCCATTATACAGTCCTTCTTTCCTTCATTCTTATCACACTCCTTATCCCTAACCCTAAACCTAACCCTAACCCTAATGCTAACCCCTCCCACCCCCCATTATATGTCCTCATCCGCTTATCAGCGAGATCATTCGTCCTTTAGTTTTTTGAGATTGGCTTATCTCACTTAGCATGATATTCTCCAATTTCATCCATTTTCCTGCAAATGCCATAATTTTATCATTCTTCATTGTGGAGTAATATTCCATTGTATATATATGCCACAGTTTCTTTATCCATTCATCAACTGAAGGGCATCTAGATTGGTTCCACAATCTGGCTATGGTGAATTGAGCAGCAATGAACATTGATATGGCTGTATCTCTGTAGTATGCTGATTTTAAGTCCTTTGGGTATAGGCCAAGGAGTGGGATAGCTGGGTAAAATGGTGGATCCATTCCAAGCTTTCTGAGGAATCGCCACACTGCTTTCCAGAGTGGCTGCACTAATTTGCAACCCCACCAGCAATGTATGAGTTCTTTTTTCACCACATCCTCGCCAACACTTATTGTTGTTTGTGTTCTTGATAATCGCCATTCTAATTGGGGTGAGATGAAATCTTAGGGTAGTTTTGATTTGCATTTCCCTTATTACTAGAGATGTTGAACATTTTTTCATGTATCTGTTGATTGCTTGTACATCTTCTTCTGTGAAGTGTCTGTTCATTTCCTTAGCCCATTTGTTGATTGGATTAATAGTAATCTTGGTGTAGAGTTTTTTGAGTTCTTTATAGATTCTGGAAATTAGCGCTCTATCTGAAGTATGAGTGGCAAAGATATTCTCCCACTCTGAAGGCTCTCTCTTCACATTGCTGATAGTTTCCTTTGCTGAGAGAAAGCTTTTTAGTTTGAATCTATCCCAGTTGTTGATTCTTGCTTTTATTTCTTGTGCTATGGGAGTCCTATTAAGGAAGTCTGATCCTAAGCCAACAAGTTGAAGATTTGGACCTACTTTTTCTTCTCTAAGATGCAGGGTCTCTGGTCTGATTCCGAGGTCCTTGATCCATTTTGAGTTGAGTTTTGTGCACAGTGAGAGATAGAGGTTTAATTTCATTCTGTTGCATATGGTTTTCCAGTTTTCCCAGCACCATTTGTTGAAGAGGCTATCTTTTCATATTTTTGGACCCTTTGTCTAGTATGAGAAAATTGTATTTATTTGGGTTTGTGTCCATGTCCTCTATTCTGTACCATTGATCTACCTGTCTATTTTGGTACCAATACCATGCCGTTTTTGTTACTATTGCTTTGTAGTAGAGTTGAAGATCTGGTATTGCGATACCCCCTGCTTCGCTCTTGCTACTGAGGATTGCTTTAGCTATTCTAGGTTTTTTATTCTTCCAGATGAATTTCATAATTGCTTGCTCTATTTCT
This sequence comes from Sciurus carolinensis, assembly GCF_902686445.1. Classification (NCBI taxonomy): domain Eukaryota; kingdom Metazoa; phylum Chordata; class Mammalia; order Rodentia; family Sciuridae; genus Sciurus; species Sciurus carolinensis. The sequence goes on from NC_062213.1 coordinate 84,500,498, forward strand.
GCAAGGTACATCATTGGGATTTTAATTGGAATTGCATTGAATCTGTATAGAACTTTAGGTAGTATGGCCATTTTGACAATATTAATTCTGCCTATCCAGGAACATGGGAGATCTTTCCATCTTCTAAGGTTTTCTTTAATTTCTTTCTTTAGTGTTCTGTAGTTCTCATGGTAGAGGTCTTTCACCTCTTTTGTAAGATTGATTCCCAAGTATTTTATTTTTTTCGATGCTATTGTGAATGGGGTAGTTTTCCTATTTTCTCTTTCTGAAGATTCATCACTTATGTATAAAAATGCATTGGATTTATGAGCATTGATCTTGTAACCTGCTACTTTACTGAATTCACTTATGAGTTCTAAAAGTTTTCTGGTGGAATTTCCAGGTTCCTCTAAATATATAATCATGTCATCAGCGAACAGGGATAGTTTGAGCTCTTCTTTTCCAATTCGTATCCCTTTAATTTCTTTGGTTTGTCTAATTGCTCTTGCTAGAGTCTCAAGGATGATGTTGAATAGAAGTGGTGAAAGAGGGCATCCCTGGCTTGTTCCAGTTTTTAGGGGGAATGCTTTAGTTTTTCACCATTTAGAATGATATTGGCCATGGGCTTAGCGTAGATGGCCTTTATAATGTTAAGGAATGTTCCCACTACCCCAATTTTTTCTAGTGTTTTGAGCATGAAGGGGTGCTGTATTTTATCGAATGCTTTTTCTGCATCTATTGAAATAATCATGTGATTCTTAACTTTAAGTCTGTTGATATGGCGAATGACATTTATTGATTTCCAGATGTTGAACCAACCTTGCATCCCTGGGATAAAACCCACTTGATCGTGGTGCACTATCTTTTTAATATATATTTGTATGCGATTTGCTAAAATTTTGTTGAGAATTTTTGCGTCGATGTTCATTAAGGATATTGGTCTGAAATTTTCTTTCCTCGATGTGTCTCTGTCTGGTTTAGGTATCAGGGTGATATTGGCTTCATAGAATGAGTTTGGGAGGGTTCCCTCCTCTTCTATTTCATGGGATACTTTGAGGAGTATTGGAATGAACTCTTCTTTAAAGGTTTTGTAGAACTTGGCTGAGAACCCATCTGGTCCCGAACTTTTCTTTGTTGGTAGGCTTTTGATGACCTCTTCTATTTCGTTGCTTGAAATTGATTTATTTAAGTTGTGTATGTCCTCCTCGTTCAGTTTAGGTAATTCATATGTCTCTAGAAATTTGTTGATGTCTTCAAGGTTTTCTGTTTTGTTGGAATATAGATTTTCAAAATAGCTTCTAATTATGTTTTGTATTTCAATCGTGTCTGTTGTGATGTTTCCTTGTTCATTCCGAATTTTAGTAATTTGAGTTTTCTCCCTCTTTCTCTTTGTTAGTGTTGCTAAGGGTTTATCAATTTTGTTTATTTTTTCAAAGAACCAACTCTTTATTTTGTTAATTTTTCCAATTGTTTCTTTTGTTTCAATTTCATTGATTTCGGCTCTTATTTTAACTATTTCCTGTCTTCTACTACTTTTGATGTTGGTCTGCTCTTCTTTTTCTAGGGCTTTGAGGTGTAGTGTTAACTCGTTTATTTGTTGATTTCTACTTCTTTTGTTGAATGTGCCCCATGAAATAAATCTTCCTCTAAGTACTGCTTTCATAGTGTCTCAGAGATTTTGATATGAAGTGTCTTTGTTCTCGTTTTCTTCTAAGAATTTTTTTTATTTCCCTCCTGATGTCTTCTGTTATCCATTCACCATAAAATAGTGTATTATTTAATCTCCAGGTATTGGAGAAGTTTCTGTTTTTTATTCTGTCGTTTATTTCTAATTTTAATCCATTATGATCTGATAGAGTACAAGGTAGTATCTCTATCTTCTTGTATTTGCTAACAGTAGCTTTGTGGCATAAAATATGGTCTATTTTAGAGAAGGATCCATGTACTGCTGAGAAGAAGGTGTATTCGTTCTTTGTTGGATGGTATATTCTATATATGTCGGTAAGTCTAAATTGTTGATTGTGTTATTGAGTTCTATGGTTTTTTTATTCAATTTTTGTTTGGACAATCTATCCAGTGGTGAGAGAGGTGTGTTAAAATCGCCTAGTATTATTGTGTTGTGGTCTATTTGATTTCTGGAATTGAGAAGGATTTGTTTGACGTACGTGGATGAGCCAATGTTCGGGACATAGATATTTATGATTGTTATGTCTTGCTGATTTATGCTTCCCTTAAGCAGCATGTAATGTCCTTCTTTATCCCTTCTGACTAGTTTTGGCTTGAAGTCCACATTATCTGAAATGAGGATAGATACTCCAGTTTTGTTGCTGTGTCCGTGTGCATGGTATGTTTTTCCCCATCCTTTCACCTTTAGTCTATGTGTATCTCTTTCTATGAGATGAGTCTCTTGCAGGCAGCATATTGTTGGATTTTTCTTTTTAGTCCAATCTGTCAGTCTATGTCTTTTGATTGATGAGTTCAGGCCATTAACATTCAGGGTTATTATTGTGATATGATTTGTATTCCCAGTCATTTGACTCATATTTGTTTTTTGACATGATTTGGTTTCTCCTTTATTTGGCTATTCCTTTAGGCTAGCGCCTCCTGTTGCTGATTTGCATCATTGTTTTTCATCTCTTCCTCATGGAATATTTTGCTGAGAATGTTCTGTAATGCTGGCTTTCTTTTTGTAAATTCCTTTAGCTTTTATTTATCATGGAAGGATCTTATTTCATCGTCAAATTTGAAGGTAAGTTCTGCTGGGTATAAGATTCTTGATTGGCATCCGTTTTCTTTCAGGGCTTGGTAAATGTTGTTCAAGGCCCTTCTAGCTTTTAGGGTCTGGATTAAAAAATCTGCTGATATTCTTATTGGTTTCCCTCTGAATGTAATTTGATTCTTTTCTCTCGTGGCCTTTAAAATTCTGTTTTTATTTTGTATATAGGTATTTTCATAATAATGTGCCTTGGTGTGGGTCTGTTTTAATTTTGTATATTTGGAGTCCTATAAGCCTCTTGTACTTGTTTTTCCATTTCATTCTTCAGATTTGGGAAATTTTCTGATATTATTTCATGAATAGATTGTTCATTGCTTTGGTTTGTTTCTCTAAGCCTTCCTCAATCCCAATAATTCTTAAATTTGTCCTTTTCATGATATCCCATAATTCTTGTAGATTCTGTTCATGATTTCTTACCATCTTCTCTGTTTGGCCAACTTTGTTTTCAAGATTAAATAATTTGTCTTCAATGTCTGAGGTTCTGTCTTCCAGGTGTTCTATCCTATTGGTTATGCTTTCTATGGAGTTTTTAACGTGGTTTATTGTTTCCTTCATTTCAAGTATTTCAGTTTGTTTTTTTTTCAGTATCTCTAACTCTTTATTGAAATGATCTCTTGCTTCCCGTATTTGGTCTTTTAACTGTTGATTGGTGCGATCATTTAATGCCTGCATTTGCTCTTTCATCTCCTCCTTCAATGCCTGCATTTGCTCTTTCATCTCCTCATTTGCTTCCCTGATTGTTTTAATTATGTACATTCTGAACTTCCTTTCTGACATTTCTTCTGCTGTGCTCTCGTTGGGTTTTATTGATGTAGTATCTAGGTTTGTTTGGGACATTTTCTTCCCTTGTTTTCTCATATTGGTCAGCTGTCAGTGGGACCCTGAGATATTGCAGATTTCCTTTATTGGTTTATAGTGTCCCGGTAGATTTCCAGTGTATCACCTCCCAGTCTTCAGTCGCTTGATGTCTTGGAGGAACTTGATAATGCAGTGCTTCCGAAGAAAGCTGCCCTAGCCTCCTATGGTTCCAGGGCTTGGAGCTGGCTCTGTGCGGAAAGGTTCTCACTGGGGGCCTGCACCATGCAGCTGGCTGTGTGGGAGGAGCCCACCTCCGGAGTGTGGAAGGCTACCTGGGGAAGACTCTAGCTGCCCTGCCCTGCTCTGATAAGCCACCCCTATCTGTGCCTGCCACCCAGGCCAAGTTTCGCCCAGTGGGGGAGACTCACCCCGTGACTCTATTTTTGTCCAAGTCTCTCAATGCCTCCCCTTCTTGAGTCCTGGCTTCTGGAGCGATTGGAGATGCAGTCACCCTCTAGTTCGCCATTGGATCGCCCCATGGAAAGAGCCTGCGGCCGGAGTGGGCAGAGCCGCCTGGAGAAGTCTCTGGCTGCCCTGCCCTGATCCCAGAGGCTGCTTGCGGATCGAAGCTCTCCGTTGACTCGGGGACTTGTGGCTGACTCTATGTAGAAAGGCTCTCACTGGGCTGTCTGCTCCTAGAAGCTAGCCTTGAAAGGCTCCTCTCACCGCAGGGGGCCGGGCTGCTTGGGGAAGGCTCTGGCTGCCCTGTCCTGGTCCCTGAAGCCACTTGTGGGCCAGAGCACACCGCACTGGTTCCAGGACTTGGAGCTTGTTCTGATCAGAAAGGCTCTCACTAGGGGGCCTGCTCCGAGAACCTGGATAAGTTGGCTGTGTGGGAGGGGCCCGCCGCCAGAGTGTGCAGGACTGCCTATGGAAGACTCTAGCTGCTCTGCCTTGCTCCGATAAGCCACCTCTATCTGGGTCTGCCACCCGGGCCGAGCTTTACCCAGTGGGCAGACTCACCCACGGCTCTATATTAGTCCGAGTTTCTCAATGCCTCCCCTTCTTAACTCCTGGGTTCTGGAGCCACTGGAGATGCAGTCACCCTCTAGTCCGCCATCTTGGATCGCCCCCCATTCATTGATTCTTGAATTTACTTCTTGCACTTCAGGAGTCTTATTGAAAAATTCAATTCCTAAGCCAAAATAATGGAGATTTGGGTCTATTTTTTTCTTCTAGTAGGTGCAGGTTCTCATGTCAGGGTTCTTGATACACTTTTAGTTTTGTGCAGAGTGAGAAATAGGGGTCTAATTTCATTTTATTATGTATGGACTGCCAGTTTTCCCAGCACCATTTATTGAAGAGGCTGTTTTCTCCAATGTATGTTGATGGCACCTTTGTTTAGTATGAGATAAGTGTATTTATGTGGGTTTTGCTCTGTGTCTTCTATTCTGTACATTGATCTTCATGTCTATTTTGCTGCTGATACCATGATGTTTTTCTTACTATAGCTCTGTAGGATAATTTCGGGTATTGTATTGTGATACCTCCTGCTTTGATTTTCTTGCTGAGGATTGTTTTGGCTATTCTGAGCTACTTATTTTGCCAAATAATTTCATGACTGATTTTTCTAGTTCTATGAAGAATGCCATTGGGATTTTAATAGGAAATGCATTAAATCTGTATAACACTTTGGGTAGTATGGCAATGTTAATTCTGCCTATCCAAGAACAGGGAGGTCTTTCCATCTTCTAAGGTCTTCTTCAATTGCTTTCTTTAGTGTTCAGTTGTTTTCATTTTAAAGATCCTTCACCTCTTTTTTTTAGATTGATTCCCAAATATTTTATTTTGTTTGAGGTTATTGTTATTGGAATAGTTTTCTTAATTTTTCTTTTAGTTGATTCATCACTGATGTATAGGAACACATTTGATTCATGGGTGTTTATTTTATATCCTCCTACTTTGCTGAATTCATTTATGAGTTCTAGAACTTTTCTGGTGAAGTTTTTTTGCATCTTCTAAATATAGAATTAGGCCATTAGGAAATAGGGATAGTTTGAGGTCTTCTTTTACTATTCGTATCCCCTTAAGTTCTTCCTTCTAATTGTTCTGGCTAGAATTTCAAGGACGATGTTGACTAGAATTGTTGAAAGAGGCTATCCCTGTCTTGTTTCAGTTTTTAGAGGAATGCTTTCAATTTTTCTCCATTTAGAATGATGTTGACCTTGGGTTCAGGATATATAGCTTTTACAATGTTGAAGTATGTTACTACTATCCCTAGTTTTTCTAGTATTTGGAACATGGATGGATGCTGTACTTTGTCAAATACTTTTTTCTGCATCTATTGAGATAATCATATAATTCTTATCTTTGAATCTATTGCTGTGATGAACTACATTTACTGATTTCCATATGTTGAAACAACCTTGCATCCCTGGAATGATAATGCACTATCTTTTTATTATGTTTTTGTATGTGATTTGTCAGTATTTTATTAAAAAAATTTGCATCTATGTTTGTCAGGGATATTCGTCTGAAGTTTTCTTTCCTTGGTGTGTCTTTGTCTGGTTGTGCTATCAGGGTGATATTAGTCTCACAGAATGAGTTTGGAATGGGTCCCTCTTTTACTGTTTCATGAATGATATGAGGAGTATTGGTGTTAATTCTTCTTTGAAGTTCTGGTAGAACTCAGCTGAGTATCTGCCTGCTTCTGGGTTTTTCTTTGTTGGCAGACTTTTGATAGAGTCTTCAATTTTATTACTTGAAATTGATCTGTTTAAATTTTCTATGTCCTCCTGATTTATTTTGGGTAGATCATTTGTCTCTAGAAATTTGTTGATGTCTTCAGATTTTCTATTTTATTAGAGTATAGCTTTTCAAATATGTTGTGATAATCATATTTCAGTAATGTCATTGTGATATTTCCTTTCTCATCATAAATGTTAGGAATTTGAGTTTTTTCTTTCTCTTTGTTAAATTAGCCAAGGGTTGAGCAGTTTTATTCATTTTTTTAATAACTAACTTTTTGTTTTGTCAATTTTTTGGATTGTTTCTTTTGTTTCAGTTTCATTGATTTCAGTTTTGATTTTAATTATTTCCTCTCTTCTACTACTTTTGGTGTTGATTTGTTCATCTTTTTCTAGGGCTTTCAGATATAATGTTAAGTTCTTTATTTGTTGACTTTCTATTCTTTTAATGAGTTAGCTCAATGCAATGAACTTTCCTCTTATCACTGTCTTCATAGTGTCCCAGATATTTTTGATATGTTGAATATCCATTTTCATTTACCTGTAAGTATTTTTTATTTCATTCTTGATTTCTTGTTAGCCATTCATCAATCAATAATGTGTTAATTAGTCTCTGGGTATTAGAGTAGCTTCTATTTTTCATTTTATTGCTGGTTTCTAATTTTATTCTATCATTATCTAACTGGATGCAAAGTATTATCTCCAGTTTTATGTATTGCTATGAGTTGCTTTGTGGCCTATGTATGGTCTATTTTAGAGAACTATCTGTGTGCTGCTGAGAAGAAAGTGTATTGATGGATGACTATATATGTCGGTTGAGTCTAAATTATTGATTGTATTATTGAGTTCTATAGTTTCTTTGCTTAGTTTTTGTTTGGAAGCTCTGTCTAGTAGTGAGACTATTTAGTAGTGAGCTGAAAAATGGTTCCTTCCTTTGTTCTCTGCATGCTACCTGTGGAGATGGCAGCTTCTTTCCTGTACAAGGATATTGTTCAGTGCATCTCAGTTTAGTAAGGCAATGTCCTTGACCTCTATATGCTCTGTACCCAGACACGCCTCAGGTTTCCCAAAAATGTGGGTTCCTTTAATTCCCTTATCCATTCACTTTGCTCATGAAGGGAATACTTTTGCTGGTTCTCTTGGCCTAGCCAAGGCAGCAACCATTCCATTGGAATTTTCTTTCTTATTTTATGATATCCAACCTTAGTTCTCAGTCTGCTTTGAATGTTCAGTTTAAAATTTCAGTAAAGTCCTCCCCTCTTTTTTTTCTTTACACCCACCTTCCTGAAGAGCTGTCTGTCTGCTTTCTTGTTTCACACCATGGAGCAGCCAGGAACACGACCTCTTCTATTCCACCATCCCGAAAATCCCCTTACCCTATTTTCTAAACTGCGAGGTTTTCACTGATATTTTTTGCCACTGATTTTTTTTAGTACTGAATTTTACTCCCAAGAAATATCGAGATGAAGCAGGTATTTTCTTGTTATTGTAGAATTTCTCACCATGATATTATACTCTCAAAATTATTTGATTTCACAGAAAAGTTGGTAAATAATACAAAACCAAGAAAATAAAAATAAAATAAATCACATGTAAAAATACAGTAAATTTTATTTTTCCCCTCAAGTTAGTATTCCAATCATTTTTAGCACTTTCCACTTTAACAATGCCCTTACTATTCTTTATCTATAGACATTTTATTTTATATTCAACTGGTTAAATAATGTTTTACATAAATTCCTCCATAGTGGTTTCCAGTTTTAAAAATGAAAAAATTTATTGAGCATGCTGAATATATTTGAAAAGTGTTTCTATTTTGATTCATTTTCAAAAAGTTGTTTCAATCCAGTTTTTTCAGAATTATTAATTTATAGATTAATTTATAAATAATTAATTTATAAAACCTACATTCAAGGATTTAAATGGAACAAGATTAAACATTACATTTCTAATTAGATATTTTAGTTGGATATATCTATTTTATTTTACATTTTTTCTTCTCTAATGTCTTTTTAATAAACCACTGGGGCTTGTGAAACAAAAATTTTTGCTATAAAACTTGAGGAAGATTAACATTTATAGATCATTAAATTCAGTATTAACTAAACAATATATATGTATATTATTGAGATTGAATACTCAATTTGTGACTTTATAATTGTTCATCTCTCTATATATCTTATATTTCATAAAGACAAAAATAAAAAAAAACTTTGTTAAAACACTAGTGATCATCTTCCTCCTTTGCTTAGAAGTTAGAGTGCAGTTGATATCTAATTCTATGTTGTATCTTTTCTAATTTGGAATAATTTTATAATATAAAAGAAAAGTATCTATTTAATAATCTCATATCTGTTCATTAACAATTCTGATTTATGAAAGTCACATTATTAATATTGGATATTGGTATACACAGATCATGATATATAACTGCATGTATATCTACTTATAATTCATAATTTTATTCTTAAAAAAAGTGCAAGCTCTTACTTTGATATATTGTATGCTTATGTCCCCAGAATCTCCATACTTAGAAATTCAAATCTCCAAGATAATGTTTCTGGGAATTGAGACTTTGGAGAGGTGACTAGACCATTAGGGTGTCATTCTACTGAATGAAGATTAGTGCCTTTATGAAACAGACCCTAGAGAGATTCTCTGCACCTCCTGCTACTTGAGGTTAAGTGAGAAGACACCATCTCTGAGGATTCCAACCCTCTCCAGAACCCAAACATGCTAGTGCCCCTAATCTTGAATTTCCCATTCTCTAGAACTGTGAGAAATGAATTTTTATTGTTTATAAATGATCTGTTTTATGTATTTTTGTTATAGCAACCTGAATGGACTAAGACAGCACTCTACGTACCACTTGTGATGGAAATAAGCCAATTATAAGGTTTAGATGTGAAGTGTAGATATTGAATCTCTATTAAGTCTTCTCACTTGGTAGTCTGTCATTGGCTTTAAACAATCTGTCACTTTCCTGATCATTAATACACCATCTGCAGTTGACAGCTGCTGTCAGAGAAGGCTGGAAACAGCTGCTTCCTAATTATGAGGAGTATGAATAGATACAAGAGAATAATTCTTGGAGTTGGCAAAATTCTGATTGCCGTGATAGAATATAACAGTTAAGTAACATTGTGATGAAATATTTCTTAAACAGGTTCATCCTTACATGAAGAATCTGCTGTTCATGATTATTTTATTATTTAAATATACTTCACAATGTTAAGTAGATAAAGGAATGCTATAAAAAGTTTTATTTATGGATGATATTTTAACTAGAAATACACTATTTCTGTTCAAAGGTTTCAGAAAGAATTACATTGCTATATTGTTTATTTATTCAATTAAAAAAAGGATTGAATATACTTTATTTCAACAAGGTGTTAACTACTGATGAATATCTGTGCCTTCAACAAATCCAAAAGAGACTTTTGTCAAGCCATCTCCTTTTTGTTCTGAATACATTTTACTATTTTCATGTAACTCTAACTTTTGTAATATAAGTGGGCTTTTCAAAAGGTACATTTAGCTAATATATTATTAGTGAAAGTGCAAAATGGTTTATGTATTAATGACAAAGGAGAATTTGATGTATCTTATAAAACATCATTTGCATTTAGTCCTTGGTTCAGGTTTCCCAATTCTAGGAATTTACATCAAAGATAAGATGTCAAAATACAAGTATCTCAATGTATGTGTGTTAGTTGTCCTTTTAAGACTATTTTAAATGATAAATATCAGATGCATTTCAAATATTCATCAATTGAGAACTGGTTTGATAAACTATAATATAACCTTACAATGAAGTATACAAAGATGAAGAATTCCATATTGGACTATCCCTACAGCTGTAAGTCATTTGACAAAATATATGAAGCAAGTACTTTCAGACACTGAAAAATTAGAAGCATTAGACTATGTTTTATTAGAGGACAAAAATCCATAAGGTAAAACCTAAATAATCCTCCAATCTCTGCCTAAAATTCTCAGAGTTTGAACAAATTTTTTCAACATGGAATGCAAGGAGCGTATTTTAATCTAGATGTACTAAGGAGACAGTAATCATAAGTAGGGACACTCAAATTCCTGGACACACTAGGCAGTTTAATAGAAAAGAAAGAACCGAAGGGGGAGGCAAAGAAAAAGTTTCTATGAACATTCCTCAGAGATCCTAACCAATTGTATCAGCTGCATAGCTGCAGCAGCTATTAGATTGAGAATGGATTGGAAATATTGGAGGTCATGTGCAATGGTAAAAATTGGAGTTTCAGGCCAGCCAGAGCAAAAAGATCTCACTACACATCTAAGTTACTTAAATAAGCCAGTAGAATGATCACTCTTGAAAACAGAAAACTGTACTAACACAAAGGCTACCCCAGTATCTAAGGAATTCTAAAACCAAACTTCAACAAAATTAAGTTGAACTGCTAGTAAACCAAATGTATAGAACAAAGTTCAATATTTCTAGAAAAAGACAAGATAATTTAGATTTTTTTAACAAACCATGCAAAAGATTTAGCATGGAATAGAAAATAACCAGGCACCTGTAAAAACAGAAAAAAAATATCATCTACATCCAAGAAGAAGGTGGTCAATAAAAATGGTTACTGAGATGACAGAATGCTTGACATTAGCAGATTAATAACTCTAAAAGAGCTGTTATGAATACTCTCTCTAAACACATACACACACACACATACACATACACACACAGAGGGAGAGAAATGGTAAACAATTGGTGACTATAAATAGAAAAAAGGAAATGAAAAGTATAAAAGTATAAAACAAAAACTATAGTATCTGAAATTTAAAAGTAAAAGTTTTATTGGTCTAACTGCATACTGAGACCAAATAGAGAAGTCAGTGATCCATAAATCAAATTAATAAGAATGACCTGACATGAAAATAGAAACAAAAATGTTTTCAGGAAAAGGAACAAAGGTTTACTGACAATATGAACTGGTAACATATATAGTTGTGCCTGTATAACATTTTAGTCAACTGTATGTACAAGAGTGGTCCCATAAATTTTATTGCCTAGTGACCTCTCAACAATCTTAGCTTGTATAAGTGCATTCTAGAATGTTTCCACAATGAGAAAATTGTTTATTGATGCATTTTCCAGAACATATCCCTATCTTCAAGGGAAATATTATCAAATGCAATGTCAATCCCAGAAGAAGAATGGAAAGAAAACAGATCAGATAAAATCATTTCAACAAATAAAGATGCAAAATATCCTAAATTTATAGAAAAACACTAATCTATAATTCCAAGACACTCTGTGAACCCAATTCAAGATAAAAAGAAAACGAAGAAAAGTAAGTTTGTCATATGAGTGTTAAACTGCTGAAAACAAAGATAAGAAAAAAGATCAAAAGCTGCAAAGTAAAAAAAGAGATATTACAGATAGAAAAACAAGTCTTTGAATAACAACTGACATTCATAATAAACAATTGAAAATCAGATATAAAGAAATATGGGTTCAAAGTACTGAAGGAAAAAAAAAATGTTAACACAGAATTACATATATGGGAAGGATTCTTAAATAATGTTTATGCAGTCCAGAAAATTCAGATAAATAAATTTTTTGAACTTCACATAAAAGAGAAATCACAAATGTTACTCAAATGAATTTAAAATGAATGATAATAAAAAATGTACAAATTTATAAAAAAAATTACAATTGCCATGTTAAGCTTTAAATGGCCACACACAAAGAACATTTCAAGGACCCTGAAATCTGGAAATGGCATTACTCCTGATCCATCTATGATAACATTTGGAAAACCAACAGAATAATCACTTTCTATAAAACCTGTTGAAGATTTGAATGCATAGGTAATTATCTAGCCTAAAATCTGAGGACAAACAATCCTCAAATCCCAAAACAAATGAACTCCAAATGTTGGTTTACTGATGGCAGGACACAGAAAGAAAGTTAAGGGCCTTATGAAATGAGGAGAGTGTAATTAAATGTTTAATGAATGTCTAAAGACCACATGTGAGTTAGTACGAGACTGTAGATCTTCTGAGAGCTGCACACTAGTGGAGCTCCCAGAAATGGCATGCTTTTCCCCACTGAACCAATTTGTGCTTAAGAGAACAATTATTAGTGATGATGAGAGATCAAATAATATTTGGCCAAGGGTGCAGTCCTGGACAAAAAGATTGAAGAGTACTGTGGAAAAGCCATGAAACCTCATTTAGGACTTTCTGCCCTATCTACCATTGAAACAAAACTCTTGTCATTGGGGAAAGGGCAGCAATTATTATTATATTAGTGCACAGGTATAAGTCAATTCGTAGTAGGCCAAGAAAACAAAAATAACCTTCTACTCCCCATAAATAGAAAAAAAACATTCCCATCACAGACCCCAACCACTACAGATTCACCAGTGCTGGAAGAACATGGAACTCTCTTCTTACAATCTTCTTACATTGCTGTGACTAAAAGACCTGGCCAGAACAACTATAGAGGAGGAAAAGTATATTTAAGGGCTCACAGTGTCAGAGGTCTTGGTCCATAGAAGGCCGGCACCATTTCTCAGGGCTCAAGTGAGGTTGAACATCATGGTGGGACAGTGTGTTGGAAGGAAGCAGCTCACATCCTGATCAGGAAGTAGAGAGAATGAGGTCTCCACTTGTCAGATACAAATGTATATCCCAAAGCCACACTAAAATTCCTGCCTCCTCCAGCCGCATCCTACCTCTCCAATTACTCAGTTAATTCCTAACAACAGATTAATTCATGGATTGGGTTAAAACTCTCACTACCCAATCATTTCTCCTCTGAACCTTCTTGCATCATCTCACATGTGAGTTTTGGGGGACAGGACTTCTAAACCATAATATCTCTCCTGTTCAACTCACTAAAGATACAAAGGAGATCCTGACTACCATTTGAGGCAAAAAATAGTCACAGAGAAATGCCCAACTTCATGAGCTTAGTTCTATGCCTTGAGACTTAGCCTCAACCAAATAAATCATGATGCCTTCCCCACACTCAAACACTACTTGGTGTGTGTTGAGTGTAAAGGAGCAAGAGAACAGAAGTCAGCCTTCATGTGGACAAGGGCATGGGGAAAGATGAACCCAAAGAAGAGGGTTAAAAAGGAACATTAAAAATGTCTTTCACCAGTCATGTCTTCCCTGAATACAAGGTAGCACTAGAAGAATCTAAAACCATGAACACACATCTGTTGAGGAAAAGAAAAGAGGAAACTTTACACCATTTTATGATACCTAACTAATATACAAAAGCCAGACAAATACAGTACAATTAAAGAAATTTGCAGATTCCAAAAATCAATAATATATAAAAGATGCATATAATTAACATAATATTAGAATATGGATTCAAAAGTATAATACATCACAACTTGTAGTTAATTTTTCTTGTGCAAGTTTGGTAGGACATTTGAAGCCAGTCAATATTATTAAATTAACAGGAAAAAAAAAATCAGACCATCTTAATAAATGAAGAAAACCATACTTAGAAATTTAATGTCCATGAAATTAAAAAAAAAAAAATCTTAGTAAACAAGGACTAGAAGAGAATTTCCTCACAGAAATAGAAAAGTCCACTAATATACAGGTAATATCATACTGCAGGGTAAAACAAGAAATTCATTTCCTTCAGTAAGGCACTGTTATCCATCCTCACCAATACTTTTCAACATTTTACTGAAATTCTTGGTCAGAGTAGTTTGTCAGGAATACAAAAACAGCAAAAATTTTAAAATCATGTAAAGTTTACATTAATCCAGTGGACATAAGAAAAAAGTACTGTGAGCACCAATTGCCCAATTTATTGTCTAGTGGGTGTTTCCAGGTACAGAGAGAGCAGACCACTAAGTAAGCAGAAATCTCTGAGTTGAGGAAGAAGAGTTGAAAATATGGGGAAACCAAAGTAACAGGTGTATGTGATAAAAACTAGAACACAGACCACTACACTGAGAACCCCAGAGATAGGCACAGTGCTCCTCTTCAGTACACAGCAGAGAAATGATCAGTAAAAGCCTGAGAAAACTACCATTGTGTAAAAGGGAATCATACTAAAGGATAAAAGAAAACAGTGACTGTCACCCACAAAGGGGCAGAAATAGTGCCTGTCCCCAAAAGACAAAAGTGGAAAAATCAATTCATAGAAGTGTGGGTGAGTCAGAGGATGTAGCCTTGCTCGAGGAGAGGAATAACTCAGTTCTAGACTGAAAAACTACAGATCTGTGCAACCAAAAATAAAATCTAAACTCAAAGGATAAGACTATATTCAAATTAAAAAGCTTTTTCACGGCAAAGGGAACAAGAGCATGAAAAGAGAGCCAACAGAATTGGAGAAAATCCTTGCCAATTGCTCCTCAGATAGGTCTTTAATATCCAGAATATACAAAAAACTAAAAAAGTTTACCACCAAAAAAAGGAAAAACAATAAATGGGCAAAGGAATGAAACAAACACTTTACAGAAGAAATACAAATGGTCAATAAATTTATAAAAACAAATTAAACATTTTTTTTTGCAATTACAGAAATGCAAATTAAAAATACACTGAGATTGTATCTCATTCCAGTCAGAATAGTAATTATCAAGAACACAACTAATAATAAATGTTGGCAACGATGTGGGGAAGGGGTGCACTCATGCATTGTCAGTGGGATTGCAAACTAGGGTAACCACTCTGGAAAGTAGTATGGAGATACCTCCAAAAAGTAGGAATGAAACCACCATATGACCCAGCTATCTCACTCCTTGGTATATATTCCAAGGATTTAAAATAAGCATATTACAATAATGCAGCCACATCAATGTTTATAGCAGTTCAATTCACAATAGCCATGCTATGGAGACAACCTAGGTGCCCTTCACAGATTAATTGATAAAATGTGGTATATATACACAATGGACTATTAGTCATAAGAAAAGTGACTGGCATATGGAGGGAGAAAGGGGCAGAGGGAAATACTGGGACAAGATTCTTTCTCAGAATTCCTAAACAAGGCTGGGCAAGACTTCCCTGCTGGGGAAGTAGACCCAGAGACCTGGGACTAGACCAGCCAGGCCTGAGGCCACAGTGTAGTGCCACTGCAGTTGACCATCTGACAACATGTGGAGGTGCCTCTGCCCACTAGCAAGGAATATACCCCACCTGGAGTCCACCATCCCTAGAGGGGCAGCATACTTTTTGGTTACTGCATTATCAAATTCCTTCAAGACTTCAGGCTACTGAAGACTAGGAGAGGGGAAGATACATGAGCAATATGAGAAAACAAGGGAAGAAAGTGTCCCAAACAAACCT
Organism: Sciurus carolinensis; assembly: GCF_902686445.1. Classification (NCBI taxonomy): domain Eukaryota; kingdom Metazoa; phylum Chordata; class Mammalia; order Rodentia; family Sciuridae; genus Sciurus; species Sciurus carolinensis. The sequence continues at coordinate 84,516,104 of NC_062213.1, forward strand.
AGATGCTACATCAATAAAATCCAATGACAGCATGACAGCATGACAAAAGAAATGTCTGAAAGGGAGTTCAGAATGTACCTAGTTAAAATGATCAGAAAAACAAACAATGAGATAAGAGAGCAAATGCAGGCATTGAATGATGCAACCAATCAACAGTTAAAAGAGTAAATACAGAAAGCAAAGGATCATTTCAATAAAGAGATAGAGATTCTGAAAAATAAAATTCTTCAAATGAAGGAAACAATAAACCAAATTATAAACTCCACAGAAAGCATAACCAATAGGATAAAACACCTGGAAGACAGAAACCCAGATATTGAGATACAATTTTTAATCTTGAAAACAAAGTTGACCAAACAGAGAAGATGGTAAGAAATCATGAACATAATCTTCAAGAATTAAGGGATATCATGAAAAGACCAAATTTGAGACTTATTGGGATTGAGGAAGGCACAGAGATACAAACCAAAGGAATGAACAATCTACTCAATGAAATAATATCAGAAAATTTCCCAAATCTGAAGAATGAAATGGAAAATCAAATACAAGTGGCTTACAGGACACCAAGTGTACAAAATTACAACAGATTCACACCAAGGCACATTATAGTGAAAATACGTAACATACATAATAAAGATAGAATTTTAAAGGCTGAGGGAGAAAAAAATAAAATTACATTCAGGGGGAAACCAATACAGATATCAGCAGATTTCTCAACCCAGACCCTAAAAGCTAGAAGGACCTGGAACAGCATTATTCAAGCTCTGAAAGAAAATGGATGACAACCAAGAATCTTATATTCAGCTAAGATTACATACAGATTTGATGATGAAATAAAATCCTTCCAAGATAAAAAAAAAAAGGTTAAAAGAATATAGAAATAGAAAGCCAGCACTAGAGAACATTCTCAGCAAAATATTCCATGAGGAAGAAATGAAAAACAATGATGTAAGTGAGCAAAGGGAGGAATTACCCTAAAGGAACAGCCAAACAAAGGAGAAACAAAGTCAAGTTAAAAACCAAAAATAAGCCAAAATGACCAGGAATACAAATCACATCTCATAATAACCCTGAATAATTTTTTAAAATTTATTTTTATTGTAAACAAATGGGATACATGTTGTTTCTGTTTGTACATGGAGCAACGGCATACCATTTGCTTAATCATACATTTACATAGGGTACAGGTGTTTGATTCATTCTGTTATTTTTTCCTTCCCCCCAACCCCTTCCACCCCTCTTTTCCCTCTATACAGTCCCTACTTCCTCCATTCTTGCCCCCCTCCCACCCCTCATTATGTGTCATCATCCACTTATCAGCGAGATCATTCATCCTTTGGGTTTTGGAGATTGGCTTATTTCACTTAGCATGATATTCTCCAATTTCATCCATTTGCCTGCAAATGCCATAATTTTATTATTCTTTATAGCTGAGTAATATTCCATTGTATACATATACCACAGTTTCTTTATCCATTATTCAATTGAAGGACATCTAGGTTTGTTCCACAATTTGGCTATTGTGAATTGAGCAACTATGAACATTGATGTGGTTGTATCTCTGTAGTATGCTGATTTTAAGTTCTTTGGGAATAGGCCGAGGAGTGGAATACCTGGGTCAAATGGTGGTTCCATTCCAATCTTTCTGAGGAATCTCCACACTGCTTTGCAGAGTGGCTGCACTAATTTGCAGCCCCGCCAGCAATATATGAGTGAACCTTTTTCCCCACATCCTCTCCAACACCTATTGTTGCTTCTATTCTTGATAATTGCCATTCTAATTGGGGTGAGATGGAATGTTAGGGTAGTTTTGATTTGCATTTATCTTATTACTAAAGATGTTGAACATTTTTTCATATTTTTGTTGATTGTTTGTAGATCTTCTGTGAAGTGTCTGTTCATTTCCTTAGCCCATTTGTTGATTGGGTTATTTGTATTCTTAGTGTAGAGTTCTTTGAGTTCTTTATATATTCTGGAAAATAGTGCTCTATCTGAAGTATGAATGGCAAAGATATTCTCCCACTCTGTAGGCTCTCTCTTCACATTGTTGATAGTTTCCTTTGCTGAGAGAAAGCTTTTTAGTTTGAATCTATCCCGGTTGTTGATTCTTGCTTTTATTTCTTGTGCTATGGGAGTCTTGTTAAGGAAGTCTGATCCTAAGCCAACATGTTGAAGATTAGGACCTATTTTTCTTCTATAAGATGCAGAGTCTCTGGTCTCACTTCAAGGTCCTTGATCCATTGTGCGTTGAGTTTTGTGCAGGGTGAGAGATAGGGGTTTAGTTTCATTCTATTGCCTATGGATTTCCAGTTTTCCCAGCACCATTTGTTGAAGAGGCTATCTTTTCTCCATTGCATGTTTTGGCACCATTGTCTAGTATGAGAAAATTGTCTTTATTTGGGTTTGTGTCCATGTCCTCTATTCTGCACCATTGATCTACCTGTCTATTTTGGTACCAATACCATGCCATTTTTGTTACTATTGCTTTGTAGTATAGTTGAAGTTCTGGTATTGCGATACCCCCTGTTTCATTCTTCCTGCTAAGGATTGCTTTAGGTATTCTGAGTTTCATATTCTTCCAGATGAATTTCATGACTGCTTGCTCTATTTCTGTAAGGTACATCATTGGGATTTTAATTGGAATTGCATTGAATCTGTACAGCACTTTTGGTAGTATGGCCATTTTGACAATATTAATTCTTCCTATCCAAGAACATGGGAGATCTTTCCATCTTCTAAGGTCTTCCTCAATTTCTTTCTTCAATGTTTTGTAGTTTTCACTGTAGAGATCTTTTACCTCTTTGGTTAGATTGATTCCCAAGTATTTTATTTTTTTGAGGCTATTGCAAATTGAGTTGTTTTTTCATTTCCCTCTCAGATGTTTCGTTGATTGCATATAAAAATGCTTTCGATTTATGCGTGTTGACTTTATAACCTGCTATCTTGCTGAATTCATTGATGAGGTCTAGAAGTTTTCTGTAGGAGGTTTTTGGACCTTCTAAATATAGAATCATGTCATCAGCAAAAAATGACAGCTTAACGTCCTCTTCTCCTATTCGTATCCCTTTAATTTCTTTAGTCTGTCTTATTGCTCTGACTAGAGTTTTGAGGACAATGTTGAATAAATGGTAAAAGAGAATATCCATGTCTTGTTCCCATTTTTAAAGGGAATGGTTTCAGTTTTTCTCCATTAAGAATGATGTTGGCCATGGGCTTAGCACAATTAGACTTTACAATGTTTAGGTATGTTCCTACTATCCCTATATTTTCCAGTGTTTTGAGCATGAAGGGGTGTTGTGTTTTGTTGAAAGCTTTTTATGTGTCAATTGAAATAACTGTATGATTCTTATCCTTAAGTCTATTGACATGATGGATTACATTTATTGATTTATGAATGTTAAACCATCCTTGCATTCCAGGGATGAACCCCACTTGATCGTGGTGCACAAATTTCTTAATATGTTTTTGGGTACAGTTTGCCAATTTTTTGTTAATGATCTTTGCATCTATATTCATCAAAGATATTGGTCTAAAATTTTCTTTCCTTGATGTGTCTTTGCGTGGTTTGGGTATGACAGCGATATTAGCTTCATAGAATGAGTTTAGTAGGTACCCACCTTTTCTATTTCCTGGAGTACTTTGAGAAGTATTGGAATGACTTCTTCTTTGAAGGTCTTGTAGAACTTCACTGAGAATCTGTCTGGTTCTGGGCTTCTCTTGGATGGTAGGTTTTTAATGGCTTCTTGTATTTCATTGCTTGATATCGATCTGTTTAAATTGTGTATGTCCTCCTGGTTCAGTTTGGGAGGAGCATATGTCTCTAGAAATTTGTCAATGCCTTTGGTAGTTTCTATTTTGTTGGAATACAGATTTTCAAAGTAGCTACTCATTATGTTCTGTATCTCAGTGGTGTCTCTCGTGATATTTCCTTTTTCATCATGAATTTTAGTAATTTGAGTTTTCTCTCTCCTCTTTGTTAGTGTGGCTAAGGAATTGTCTATTTTGTTTACTTTCTCGAAGAACCAACTTTTTGTTTTGTCAATTTTTTGAATTGTTTCTTTTGTTTCAATTTCATTGATTTCAGCTCTGATTTTAAATATTTCCTGTCTTCTACTACTTTTAATGTTATTCTGTTCTTCTTTTTCTAGGGCTTTAAGTTGTAATGTTAGGTCATTTAGTTGTTGACTTTTCATTCTTTTCTGGAATGTACTCCATGCAAAGAATTTTCCTCTTAATACCACTTTCATGGTGTCCCAGAAATATTGATACGTTGTATCATCATTCTCATTGACCTCTAAGAATTTTTTATCTCCTCCCTGATGTTTTTGTTATCTATGTTTCATTGAATACCATATTATTTAGTCTCCAGGGATTGGAGTAATTTCTGTTTTTAATTTCGTCATTGATTTCTATTCTCTGTCCATTATGATCCGATAGAACACAAGGCAGTATCTCTATTTTTTTGCATTTCCTAATGGTTGCTTTGTGGTATAAGATATGGTCTATTTTCGAGAAGGTTCCATGTGCTGCTGAGAAGAAAGTGAATCTGCTTGTTGATGGATGGAATATTCTATATATGTCTATTATGTCTTGGTTATTGATTGTGTTATTGAGTTCTATGGTTTCTTTGTTTGGTTTTTGTTTGAAGATCTATCTAGAGGAGACAGCAGTACATTAATGTCACCCAGAATTATTGTGTTGTGGTCTATTTGATTCCTGAAATTGAGAAAGATTTGTTTGATGTACAGGGATGCACTATTGTTTGGGGCATAAATACTTATGATTGTTATGTCTTCCTGATTTATGGTTCCATTAAGCAGTATGAAATGTCCTTCTTTATCCCTTCTGACTAACTTTGGCTTGAAGTCCACTTTATCTGATATAAGGATGGAAACTCCCGCTTTTTACTGAGTCCATGTGCATTGTAGGTTTTTTCCCATCCTTTCACCTTTAGTCTGTGGATGTCTTTTTCTATGAGATGAGTCTCTTGCAGGCAGCATATTGTTGGGTCTTTCTTTTTAATCCTTTCTGCCAGTCTATGTCTTTTGATGGATGAGTTTAGGCCATTAATGGTCAGGGATATTATTGAGATATGATTTGTATTTCCAGTCGTTTGGCTTATTTTTGATTTTTAACTTGGTTCAGTTTCTCCTTTGAATGGTTTTTCTCTAAGGTAGTTCCTCCTTTTGTTGACCTCCATTGTTGTTTTTCATTTCCTCCTCATGGAATATTTTGCAGGCTTTCTAATTGTAAATTCTTTTAACATTTGTTTATCATGGAAGAATTTTATTTCATCTTCATATCTGAAGGTTAGTTTTGCTGGGTATAGGATTCTTGGTTGGCAACCACGTTCTTTCAGAGCTCGAAATATGTTGTTCCATGCCCTTCCAGGTTTTAGGGTCTGGGTTGAGAAGTTGGCTGCTATCCATACTGGTCTACCACTATATGTAATGTGGTGCTTTTCTCTCTCGGCCTTCAAAATCCTATCATTATTTTGAATGTTAGACTTTTTTATTATAATGTGCCTTGGTGTGAATCTGTTGTGATTTTGTGCATTTGGTGCTCTGTAAGCCTCTTGTATTTGATTTTCCATTTCATTCTTCAGGTTTGGGAAATTTTCTGATATTATTTCATTGAATAGGTTGTTCATTCCTTTGGTTTGTATCTCTGTGCCTTCCTCAATCCCAATAAGTCTTAAATTTGGTCTTTTCATTATGTCCCATAGTTCTTGGAGATTCTGTTCATGATTTCTTACCATCTTCTCTCTTCAGGCAATTTTATTTTCAAGACTAAATATTTTGTCTTCATTGCATGAGGTTCTGTCTTCCAAGTGGTCTAGTCTTTTGGTGATGCTTTCCATTGAGTTTTTTATGTGGTTTATTGTTTCCTTCCTTTTGAAGGATTTTCATTTGTTTTTTTTTTGTTTGTTTGTTTGTTTTTTGTTTTTAGAATCTCTGTCTCTTTGTTGAAGTGATCTTTTGCTTCCTGCAGTTGCTCTTTCAAATGCTTATTGGTATTATCATTCATTGCCTGCATTTGCTCTCTTATCTCATCCTTTGCTTTGTGAATCATCAATCATCGTCATCATGTATAATCTGAAGTCCTTTTCTGACATTTCTTCTAACATACTGTCATTGGATCCTATTAATATAGAATCTAGATTTGTTTGGTCATTTTTTCCTTGCTTTTTCATGTTGTCCATGTATCTTCCCCTCTAGTAGTGCAGATATGGGGTATTGCAGATTTCCCCCTATAGGCTTATAGTGGCCCTATAGGTTTCCAAAACCTTTTCTCTAAGGGGAGATCAATAATAGCAGTGTCCAATTCAGGCACTATGCAATCCTAGGCCACATAGCCCCTATGAGGACAATAACAAAAGTTTCATAACAAACAGAATGAGTTCAAATATTATCTTCAGTATAACAAACAGATTTGTAATAAAGTCTGCAGTATCTAATGGAGGACAAAGAGGATGCAGAGGGATAGAGGATGTAGCTGTCAATGGGATAAGAATAGAATATACAGAAGTTCTAGATAATAGAAAGTGTGAGAGTGTAATCAAAAGATGTTAGCATGCAAAAAGGGAGAAAGAGACTCTGAGGGAACAGGTAAACAAAAGGAAAAGAGAGACAAAAGAAGTAAAGAAATAAAAACTTAAAATTGTTCAATAAGGAGAAGAAAGAAAATCTATAGTATAAAAGTCATATAGTATTCCAACCTCCCAGTCTTCAGTAGCCTGATTCATGAGAGGTACCTGACAATGAGCTTCAAGTCTCCAGCAGGCATGTCAGGATGGGATTTGCCCCACCTAAAGATTGGAGTTATGGCTTCCAGGATTATCCAAGAGGGCCTTTCTGGCTTCCAAATGTATTGGCAAATGGGGAGCTGCAGCTTGGGGTGTGACGTGGTTGGCTGGAGGTCCTGGAGGTGGGGTGTGGTTGGTCAGGCAGGGGTCCTGGAGGTTGGGTGTGTTTGGTGTGGTTGTGGGATCCTGGAGGCCGGGTGCAATCAGTTGGTCTGGGGTCCTGGTGATAGGGTACACTCAGTTGGTCTGGGGGTCCTGGCGGCAGGGAGCAGTTAGTCGATGCGAGGTCCGCCGAGGCAGGGAGTGATCGGTTGGGTTGAGGCATCCTGGAGATAGGGCTCAATCAGTCTGGCCAAGGGTTCTACGGGGCCTGGCTGTTGTCTCAAATGGCGGCAACCACGTGTAACCAATCCTGCAGGTACTGTGGCAGAGAACTTCCAGGTAACAACAGGCAACTGATGCTCTACTGGTGGTCTGCGTTCAGTCTGCTGGCAGCTGTCGGACGATTGGGGGGTGAACCTCGAGTGGTTGGTGATGGGTAGGTAAAAGGCAGGTGATGGACAGGCAAGAGGCAGGCAAATGGTGGTTGATAGGCTCCTGACATTGAGCAATCTGCACTGAAAAAAGGCATCGATATGCAGGCAGACTGCAGGTGATCACAGTAGACAAGTGGGGTAAACAGCAGGGGATCAATAAGCAGCAAAAACTGCCTCACTAAGAAACAGATATCCTCTGCTTGAAACCAGAGTTACAGAGTGACAAGGAATGCAGCCTCCTTCTAGTCCACCATCTTGGATCTTCTTCAAACCCTGAATATTAATGGCCTAAACTCATCAATCAAAAGACACAGACAGGCATATTGGATTAAGAAGAATGACCCAACAATATGCTGCCTTCAAGAGACTCATCTCATAGAAAAAGATACCCACAGACTAAAGGTGAAAGGATGGGAAAAAGCCTACCATGCACATGGACACAGCAAAAAGCAGGGGTATCCATCCTCATATCAGATAAAGTGAACTTCAAGCCAAATTTAGTCAGAAGGGATAAAGAAGGATACTAATACTGCTGAAGGAAAGCATAAATCAGCAAGACATAACAATCATGAATATTTATGCCCCAAACAATGGCTCATCCATGTGCATCAAACAAATCCTTCTCAATTCCAGGAACCAAACAGACCAAAACACAATAATACTAGATGACTTTAACACATCTCTTTCACCACTGGCCAGATCTTCCAAACTAAAATTGAACAAAGAAACCATAGACCTCAACAAAACAATTGATAATTTAGACTTAACAGACATATATAGAATATTTCATCCATCAATGAGTGAATAAACTTTCTTCTCAGAAGCACATGGATCCTTCTCTAAAATAAACCATATGTTGTGCTACAAAGCTACTCTTACCAAATACAAAAAGATAGAGTTAATACCTTGTATTTTATTCATAATGGAATGAAATTAGAAATCAGTGACAAAATAAAAAACAGGAGATTAAATAATACACTATTGAATGATACATGCATAACAGAAGTCGTCTGGGGGAAATAAAATTCTTAGAGGTAAACGAGAACAAAAATACAACATATCAAAGTCTCTGGGACATTATGAAAGTAGTACTAAGAGAAAAGTTCATTTCATGGAGCACATTCAATAAAAGAAGAAAAAGTCAACACATAAACAACTAAAGTTCAAAGCTCTAGAAAAAGAAGAACATATCAACAGCCAAAGTAGTAGAAGACAGGAAATAGTTAAAATCAGAGCTGAAATCAATGAAATTGAAACAAAAGTAACAATCAAAAAAATGGACAAAATAAAAAGTTGGTTCTTTGAGAAAATAAACAAAATTGATAAACTCTTAGTCACCCTAACAAAGAGGAGAGAAAAATTAAATTGCTAAAATGCAGGATGAAAAGAAAATATCATGACAGACAACGATTGAAATACAAAACATAATTAGGCGCTATTTTGAAAATCTATACTCCAACAAAATAGAAAATCTGAAAGACATCAAAAGGTTTCTAGAGACATAGGATCCACCCAAACTGAATGAGGAGGACATACAGAATTTAAATAGATCAATTTCAAGCAATGAAATAGAAGAAGTCATCAAAAGCCTACCAACAAAAAAAGTCTGGGACCAGATGGATTCGCAGTTGAGTTCTACAAGACCTTCAAGGAAGAGCTCATTCCAATACTCCTCAAAGTATTTCATGAAATAGAAGAGGAGGGAACCCTCCCAAACTCATTCTATGAAGTAAATATTACACTGATAGCAAAACCAGACAGAGATGCATCGAGTAAAGAAAATTTCAGATCAATATCCCTAATGAACATAGATGCAAAGATTCTTGACAAAATTTTAGCAAATCACATACAAAAACATATTAAAAAGGTAGTGCACCATGATCAAGTGGGTTTTATCCCAGGGATAAAAGGTTGCTTCAACATCAGGAAATCAATAAATATAATTCAACATATTAACAAACTTAATGTTAAGAATCACATGATTATTTTCAACAGATGCAGAAAAAAACATTTGATAAAATATGGCACACTTCCATGCTCAAAACTCTAGAAAAAATAGGGATAGTAGGAACACTCCTCAACATTGTAAAGGTTATCTATGCTAAGGCTATGGCCAATATCATTATAAATGGAGAAAAACTGAAAGCATTTCCCCTAAAACCTGGAACAAGGCAGGGATGTCCTCTTTCACCACTTCTATTCAACATTGTCCTTGAAACTCTTGCCAGAGCAATTAGACAGACCAAGGAAATTAAAGGGGTACAAATAGGAAAAGAAGAACTCAAACTATCCCTATTTGCCTAAGACATGATTCTATATTTAGAGGAGCTGAAAAATTCCACCAGAAAACTTCCAGAACTCATAAATGAATTCAGTAAAGTAGCAGGATATAAAATCAATGCTTATAAATCTAATTCATTGTTATTCATAAGTGATGAATCCTCTGAAAGAGAAAACTACCCCATTCACAATAGCCTCAAAAAAATAAAATACTTGTGAATTAATCTAACAAAAGATATGAAAGACCTCTACAATGAGAACTACAGAGCACTAAAGAAAGAAATTAAAGAAAACCTTAGATGGAAAGATCTACAAATATTAATTTGTCGAAATGGCCATACTACCAAAAGTGCTATACAAATGCAATGCAATTCCAATTAAAATCCCAATGACGTACCTCATAGAAATAGAGCAAGCAATCATGAAATTCAACTGGAAGAATAAGAAATCCAGAATAGCTAAAGCAATCCTCAGTAGAAAGAGTGAAGCAGAGGGTATCATAATACCAGATCTTCAACTACACTACAAAGCAATAGTAACAAAAATGGCATGGTATTGGCACCAAAATAGACAGGTAGATCAATGGTACAGAATAGAGGACATGGACACAAACCCAAATAAATACAATAAATCCAATTTTCTCATAGTAGACAAAGGTGCCAAAAACATACAATGGAGAAAAGATAACCTGTTCAACAGATGTTGCTGAGAAAACTTGAAATCCATATGCAGCAGAATGAAACTAAACCCCTATCTCTCACCCTGCACAAAAGTCAACTCACAATGGATCAAGGACCTCGGAATCGGACCAGAGACCTTGCACTTTATAGAAGAAAAAGTACGTACAAATCTTCATCATGTTGGCTTAGGATCAGACTTCCTTAAAGTCACGAGCAGCAAGAAGGAGTCAATGAGAATAAATCTGGTCCAAATCAATTGGCTTTTATTTGATGCTAATCACACAAGTATTATGATTATCTTAACTCTAATCACACTAATATCCCACATTACTTAACCACTAAATTAGAATACTATAAACCCCGAGTAAGCAAGACTTACTCCTTATTAAGACCAGTTCCTAAGGTCTACTCCTATGCCACGTGTCTTGATTTGAAGGTCAGCGACCCCCATGCAGTCAAAAAGACAGCTCAGGAGATTTCACTGGGGAACTCCCTCCAGCTGGAATCCTGATGGGCAAGGACAGTTGGAAGGTGAAGGAGGATGGCGAGGTCACCACAGACTCTGCAGAGATGTCTTGGGCAGAGTGCATACCAGGCAGCTCTGCTGTCGTAGGAGTGCAAGGCAGCTCCGAAGTCACCTCCACAGGAATGTCTCCGTCACGGTCGGGATGACGGTTGTTCAAGCAGCCAACACAAGCAAGTCAGTTAGTCCTTTCCAGGCTTGGTGCAGCACTGGCTCATGGTGTCAAATGGAAAATGAGGCAAGGCTCAGTCAGGAGTCTTTATAAATCCTTTCTATCAGACTCTGCCAGCAGGTCTTGATTAGGAGGAGCCAGTCACATATGTCTATCTTACTTGGGGCAATGTCAGTCTTATCATGGGGTAACATTACATCATTACATCATCTCAGCACACAGTACTCAAGTTAATATTGCAAGTTATGTTTTGTAGAATGCACAGCACACAAAATGTCACACATTAATTTGCTCCTTATACTTAACATGACTCCCAAAGCACAAGAAATAAAAGCAGGAATCAATTGGGATAAATTCAAACTAAAAAGCTTTTTCTCAGCAGAGGAAACTATCAACAATGTGAAGAGAGAGCCTACAGAGTGGGAGAAAATCTTTGCCACACATACTTCAGATAGAGCCCTAATCTCCAGAATCTATAAAGAACTCAAAAAACTACACCAAGAATACAAATAACACAATCAACAAATGGGCTAAGGAAATGAACAGACACTTCACAGAAGATCTACAAGCAATCAACAGATATATGAAAAAATGTTCAACATCTCTAGTAATAAGAGAAATACAAATCAAAACTACCCTAAGATTCCATCTCACCCCAATTAGAATGGCGATTATCAAGAATACAAGCAACAATAGGTGTTGGCGAGGATGTGGGAATAAAGGTACACTCATACATTGCTGGTAGGTTTACAAATTAGTGCAGCCATTCTGCAAAGCAGTGTGGAGATTCCTCAGAAAGCTTGGAATGGAACCACCATTTGACCCAGCTATCCCACTCCTTGGCCTATACCCAAAGGACTTAAAATAAGCATACTACAGAGATACAGCCACATCAAAGTTCATAGCTGCTCAATTTACAATAGCCAGACTGTGGAACCAACCTAAATGCCCTTCAATTGAAGAATGGATAAAGAAACTGTGGCATATATACACAATGAAATATTACTCAGCCATAAAAAAGAATAAAATTATGGTTTTTGCAGGCAAATGGATGAAGTTGGAGAATATCATGCTACATGAGATAAGACAATCTCAAAAAACCAAAGGCCAGAGATCTCTCTGATAAGTGGATGATGATACATAACTGGGGGTGGAGGGAGGCAAGAATGGAAGGAGGATGGACAGTATAGAGGAAAGAGGGGTGGGAAGAGTGGGGGGAAGAGAAACACAACCGATTGATACAAACATCATTACCCTATGTAAATGTATGTTTACACAAGTGGTATGACTCTACTTCATGTACAACCAGAGAAATGTTTTTCCCCATTTGTTTACAATGAATCAAAATATATGGATTTAAAAAATAAAAGTGACGAAAGTGGTATTGGAAACTATCATGCTAAGTGAAATAAGTGGCCCCAAATGAGAATGTTTTCTCTGATATGCAGATGCTAATCCAAAATAAGGAAGTGGGGATCAAGAAAAGAAAGGCAAAGGCTAATGAAGGGAAAGGAGGAAGGATGAGATAGGGAAAGGCAGTGGAATGAATCTGACTGACCTAACGTTCTATGTACATATATGAATACATCACAGTGAATTTTATCACCATGTACATTCACAAGACACTATCTAAAAAAGCAAAACAAAATAACAACAACAATCAAAGCCAAAACCCAAAACCATAAATCCATAAATAGCAGAATAGTACAGTAGAGGGGAGGGAAGAGGGGGAAGTAGGAGGGAAGACTAAGGGGAAAGGGAAAACACTAAGGACTGAATTAGAACAAATTATAATTATATAATTATGTAATTTATAATTATATCAAAATGAATCCTATTGTCCTGTATAACTGAAAAGAACCAATTAGAATACTATATTCAATAAGTTAATAATTTTAAAATACTATATACCTAGTATATAAAATCATAAAAATATTGAAAATATTAAAATTAAAGGTAGAAATAGACAATAAGAATTATAATTTCAATATCTGTCTTTCAACCAATGGTAGGCTAATTAGACACAAAGTAAATACAGATATTAAGGATTTAAACCACATAATTGAACAATTTGACCCAAATATCTTTATAGAATGTTGTTTCAAAGAATGCCAGAATAAAAAAATCTTTTTGAGTACACACAGCACATTTATCAAGATAGATCATATTCTCAGTCATAAAGCAAACTTAAAATCAATATAATTCAAATATAATTCAAGTCACGCAAATTATTTTCTTTTGAAAGTGAAATTACATTAGAAATCAAGAAAAGAAAGATTCCTGGAAAAATACACAAATAATTGAATATTACTAACTCACTTCTAATAACCTATGGGTTAAAGAAAAAAAAAATCAACGCACATGCACGCACACACACACACACACACAGAAATTTTTTAGCTGAGAAAAAATGAAAACAATCTTTTCAGGATTCAATCAAGCCATTATGGTGGTACTTAGAGGAAATTTGTTACATTTAAGGTTTATATTAGGAAGGAAGAAATATTCAGTCATGATTTCAACTTTAAAAAATTAAAACAAGTTGGATGAGGTGGCATGGGCCTGTAATCCTAGAGCCTCAGGAGGTTGAGTCAGGAGGATCCTGATTTCAAAGGCAGCCTTAGCATATGCGAGCTGCTAAGAAACTCAGTGAGACACTGTCTCTAAATAAAACCCAAAATCTGGCTGGGACTGGGGCTCAGTAGTCAAGTAACCCCGAGTTCAATACCCAGTAACCCCCCAACAACAACAACAACAACAACAAAATTAAAACAAATATAAGCTGAAGAAGGCAAAAGAAAGAAAAAATATAAACCAAAACAGAAAAATAAATACAAAACCACAACAGAGAAAATCAAGACAAGCAATAGTTAATTCTTGGAGACAATAAATAGAATCAGTAAACCTCTAGACTAGACAGTAACAGAAACAGAAGACAAACATCGCAGCATCAGAAATGAGAGGGGGCATGTCTATGTTTGCCACAGACATTAAAAATGCATGAGGACATGTTATGAAGAGGGTATTCCAAAAATTGTACAGCTTAGAGGAAACACAGGAATGCCTAGAAAGATACAAACTACAAAAAGTAACTCAACAAGAAATAGATTGTCTGCAAGCCCAATATCTACTGAGAAAATTATAGTGAAACTTGTACAAAAAATTTTCAGGCTTGATGGCTTCACTTACGAATTCAATGCAACATGCGAGGAAGAAATAATATGATTCTTGCTAACCTTTTCAGAAAATGGAAGAGGATGGAATATCCCTTAAACTCATTCCTTAAGGAATCTTGATAGCAAAATCACACAAAAACATTACAAAATTTCAGAACCATATTCCCCATGAATATAGGTGTAAAAATATTAAACAAATTATTAGCAATATGAATCTAACCATTATATAAATGGGCAAAATATCACAACTAATTGAGGTTTATTCTAGAATGGTTTTTAACCAAAATAATTATTAATAGAGTATATAATGTATATTAAGTGAAAATGAGAATGAAATTCTTCTCATCATTTGACAAATTCTTTTTTTGAAACAATCCTTTCATGACAAAAACTTTTAAGAAAGTGGGAATAAAAGAAAACCTCCTCATCCTTATAAAGTGAATCTTCTAAAAGCATGCAGCAAAAACACTTAGTATCTTTGAAGATGAATGAATGAACTTTTAATCCCTAAGACCAGTTAAAAACAGATCCCAGAGATCCAAGATGGCGGACTAGAGGATGACTGCATCTCCCGTCACTCCAGAAGTCAGGATTCAAGAAGGGGAAGCATTGAGAGACTCTGACCAACACAGAGCCACTGGGTGAGTCTCTCCCGCTGGGTGAAGCTCCGCTGGGGTAGCAGACCGGGAGTGGGCAGCTTCTTGGACCAGGGCAGGGCAGCGAGAGACTTCTCCGAGCAACCCGGCTCCCTCTGGCGGCAGGCCCGGTCCACAGCCAACTTCTTGGAGCAGACCCAACCAGTGAGAGCTTTTTCACACAGAGTCAACCCCCAGCCCTGAACCCAACAGTGGGCTAGGGGCAGTTTTCTTCGGAAGCACTGCATTATCATTTCCTCCAAGACTTCAGGCTACTGAAGGATGGGAGATGATATCCTGGAAATCTGCAGGGACACTATAAGCCAATAGAGGAAATCTTCAATATCTCAGAGTCCCACTGATATCTGGCCAATATGAGAAAACAAGAGAGAAGAAAATGTCCCAAACAATCTAGATGTTATATCAATAAAACCCAATGACAGTATGGCAGAAGAAATGTCAGAAAGGGAGTTCAGAATGTACATAATTAAAACGATCAGAGAAGCAAATGAGGAGAGTGAAAGAGTAAATGCAGGCATTGAATGATGAGATGAAAGAGCAAAAGCAGGCATTAAATGATCACACCAGTCGACAGATAAAAGAGCAAATAGGGGAAGCAAAGATCATTTCAATAAAGAGTTAGAGAGGCTAGCCAGGTTCAGTAGCAGCCCTGCTGCCAGAAGTAAAGGTTTGCGGGAGATCCAAGATGGCAGACTAGAGGGAGGCTGCATTCCTTGTCACTCCGTAATGCCGGTTTCAAGCAGAGGATATCTGTTTCTTGGTAAGGCAGTTTTTGCTGCTTATCGATCCCCTGATGTTTACCCCATTTGTCTGCTGTGATCACCTGCAGTCTGCCTGCATATTGATGCCATTTTGAGTGCAGATTGCGCACGGTCAGGTGCCTATCATCCACCATTTGCCTGCCTCTCGCCTGTCCATCACCTGCCTTACACCTATCCATCACCCAACGCACGAGGTTCACCTCCCGATTGTCCGACAACAGTTAGCAAACTGATCACCGACCGCCAGTGGAGCACCAGCTGCCTGCTGTTGCCTGGAAGTTCACTGTTATAGTACCTGCAGGTTTGATTACACGTGGTTGTTTCCATTTTGGGACAACAGCCAGGCCCTGAAGGATCCCAGGCCAGACTGACTGAACCCCATCTCCAGGATCCCTCAGCCCAACTGATCACTCCCTGCCTCTGGGGCCCTCACATCGACTGACTGCTCCCTGCTGCCAGGACCCCCATACCAACTGACTGCACCCTGTCAATGGGACCCCAGACCAACTGATTACACCTGGCCTCCAGGATCCCACAACCACACAAAACACACCCGACCTCCAGGACCCCTGCCTGACCAGGGCCACACCCTGAGCTGCAGGTCCCCATTTGCCAACACATTTGGAAGCCAGAGGGGCATCTTGGATAATCCTGGAAGCCATAGCTCCTATCTTTAGGAGGGGGAAAACCCATCCTGAGAAGCCTGCTGGAGGCTTGAAGTTCATTTTCAGGTACCTCTCATGCATTAGGCTACTGAAGACTGGGAGCTTTCATTCCTATATGACTGTTGTACTGTAGATTTTCATTTTTCTCCTTATTGAAAAATTTTAAGTTTTATTTCTTTACTTTTCTTGCTCTCTTTCCCTTTTGTTTACCTATTCCCTCAGAGTCTCTTTTTTGCTTTTTTGCATGCTAACATCCAATTTCTTTAGATTATACTCTCACACTTTCTATTATCTAGAACTTCTGTATATTCTTTTCTTATCCCATTAACAGTCACATTCTACATCCCTCTGCATACTCTTTATCCTCCATTAGAAACTGCAGACCTTATTGCAAATCTGTTTGTTATACTGAAGATAATATTTGAACTCATTCTGTTTATTATGAAAATTTTCTGATTGTCCTCATAGGGGTTATGTGGCCTAGGATTGCATAGTGTCTGAATTGGGCACTGATAATATTGATCTCCCCTTAAAGAAAAGATTTTGGAAACCTATAGGGCCACTATAAGCCTATGGGGGAAATCTGCAATACCCCAGATCTTCACTGCTAGAGGGGAAGATACATGAACAACATTAAAAATCAAGGGAAGATAATGATCCAAACAAATCTAGATTCTACATTAGTAGAATCCAATGACAGTATGTTAGAAGAAATGTCAGAAAAGGACTTCAGATTATATATGATTAAGATGATTCCCGAAGCAAAAGATGAGATAAGAGAGCAAATGCAGACAATGAATGATAATACCAATAAACTGACAGAGCAACTGCAGGAAGCAAAAGATCATTTCAACAAAGGGATAGAAATTCTCAAAAAAAAAAAAACAAAAAAACAAATGGAAATCTTTGAAATGAAGGAAACAATAAACCAAATTAAAAACTCAATGGAAAGCATCTTTTGCAGGAAGCAAAAGATCATTTCAACAAAGGGATAGAAATTCTCAAAAAAAAAAAAACAACAAATGGAAATCTTTGAAATGAAGGAAACAATAAACCAAATTAAAAACTCAATGGAAAGCATAGACCACTTGGAAGACAGAACCTCAGGCAATGAGGACAAAATATTTAATCTTGAAAATAAAGTTGCCTGAAGAGAGAAGATGGTAAGAAATCATGAACAGAATCTCCAAAAACTATGGGACATCATGAAAAGACCAAACTTATTAATTATTGGGACTGAGGAAGGCACAGAGATACAAACCAAAGGAATGAACAACCTGTTCAATGAAATAATATCAGAAAATTTCCCAAACCTGAAGAATGAAATGGAAAATCATATACAAGAGGCTTACAGAGCACCAAATGCACAAAATTCACACCAAGGCACATTATAATGAAAATGCCTAACATTCAAAATAAAGATAGGATTTTGAAGACCAAGAGAGAAAAGCATCAAATTACATATAGGGGGAGACCAATACAGATAGCAGCCAACTTCTCAACCCAGACTCTAAAAGCTAGAAGGGCATGGAACAACATATTTCAAGCTCTGAAAGAACATGGTTGCCAACCAAGAATCCTATACCCAGCAAAACTAACCTTCAGATATGAAGATGAAATAAAATCCTTCCATGATAAACAAATGTTAAAAGAATTTACAATTAGAAAGCCTGCAAAATATTCCATGAGGAAGAAATGAAAAACAACAATGGAGGTCAGCAAAAGGAGGAACTACCTTAGAGAAAAAACACTCAAAGGAGAAACCGAACCAAATTAAAAACCAAAAATAAGCCAAACGACTGGAAATACAAATCATATCTCAATAATATCCCTGACCATTAATGGCCTAAACTCATCCATCAAAAGACATAGACTGGCAGAAAGGATTAAAAAGAAAGACCCAACAATATGCTGCCTGCAAGAGACTCATCTCATAGAAAAAGACATCCACAGACTAAAGGTGAAAGGATGGGAAAAAACCTACAATGCACATGGACTCAGTAAAAAGCGGGAGTTTCCATCCTTATATCAGATAAAGTGGACTTCAAGCCAAAGTTAGTCAGAAGGGATAAAGAAGGACATTTCATACTGCTTAAGGGAACCATAAATCAGGAAAACATAATGATCATAAGTATTTATGCCCCAAACAATAGTGCATCTCTGTACATCAAACAAATCTTTCTCAATTTCAGGAATCAAATAGACCACAACACAATAATTCTGGGTGACTTTAATGCACCACTAGATAGATCTTCAAACAAAAACCAAACAAAGAAACCATAGAACTCAATAACACAATCAATAACCAAGACATAATAGACATATATAGAATATTCCATCCATCAACGAGCAGATTCACTTTCTTCTCAGCAGCACATGGAACCTTCTCGAAAATAGACCATATCTTATACCACAAAGCAGCCCTTAGGAAATGCAAAAAAATAGAGATACTGCCTTGTGTTCTATCGGATCATAATGGACTGAGAGTAGAAATCAATGATGAAATAAAAAACAGAAATTACTCCAACCCCTTGAGACTAAATAATATGCTATTGAATGAAACATGGATAACAAAAACATCAGGGAGGAGATAAAGAAATTCTTAGAGGTCAATGAGAATGACGATACAATGTATCAATATCTCTGGGACACCATGAAAGTGGTACTAAGAGGAAAATTCCTTGCATGGAGCACATTCCAGAAAAGAATGAAAAGTCAACAACAAAATGACCTAACATTACAGCTCAAAGCCCTAGAAAAAAGAAGAACAGAATAACATTAAAAGTAGTAGAAGACAGGAAATATTTAAAATCAGAGCTGAAATCAATGAAATTGAAACAAAAGAAACAATTCAAAAAATTGACAAAACAAAAAGTTGTTTCTTTGAGAAAGTAAACAAAATAGACAAATCCTTAGCCATACTAACAAGGAGAAGGAGAGAGAAAACTCAAATTACTAAAATTCATGATGAAAAAGGAAATATCACGAGAGACACCACTGAGATACAGAACATAATGAGTAGCTACTTTGAAAATCTGTATTCCAACAAAATAGAAACTACCAAAGACATTGACAAATTTCTAGAGACATATGCTCCCAAACTGAACCAGGAGGACAGAGATAATTTAAACAGATCAATATCAAGCAATGAAATAGAAGAAGCCATTAAAAATCTACCATACAAAAAAATCCAAGGACCAGACAGATTCTCAGTAAAGTTCTACAAGACCTTCAAAGAAGAACTCATTCCAATACTTCTCAAAGTATTCCAGGAAATAAAAAAGGAGGGTACCCTACCAAACTCATTCTAAGAAGCTATTATCACCCTCATATACAAACCAGGCAAAGACACATCAAGGAAACAAAATTTTGACCAATATCTTTAATGAATATAGATGCAAAGATCATTAACCAAAAATTGGCAAACATTATCCAAAAATATATTAAGAAAATTGTGCACCACAATCAAGTGGGGTTCATCCCTGGAATGCAAGGATGGTTTAACATACATAAATCAATAAATGTCATTCACCATACCAATAGATTTAAAGTCAAGAATCACATGATTATTGTGATAGATGCAGAAAAAGCATTGGAGAAAATACAGCATCCCTTCATGCTCAAAACACTAGGAAAAATAGGGATACTGGGAACATATCTTAACATTGTAAAGGCATTCTATGCTAAGCCCATGTCTAATATCATTCGAAATGGCGAAAAACTGAAAGCATTCCCTCTAAAAACAGGAACAAGGCAGGGATGCCCTCTTTTACCACTTCTATTCAACATTGTCCTCGGAACTCTAGCCAGAGCAATTAGACAGACCAAGGAAATTAAAGGGATACAAATAGGAAAAGAAGAACTCAAACTCTCCCTATTTGCTGATGTCATGATTACATATTTAGAGGAACTGGGAAATTCCACCAGAAAACTTTTAGAACTCATAAGTTAATTCAGTAAAGTAGCAGGTTACATGATCAATATTCATAAATCTTATGCGTTTTTTCATAAGTGATGAATCTTCAGAAAAAGAAGTTAGGAAAACTACCCCATTCACAATAGCCTCAAAAAAAAAAAAAAAAAAACTTGGGAATCGATCTAACAAAAGAAGTGAAAGTCCTCTACAATGAGAACTACAGAACACTAAAGAAGGAAATTAAAGAAAACCTTAGAAGATCAAAAGATCTCCCATTTTCTTGGACAGGGAGAATTAATATTGTCGAAATGGCCATAATACCAAAAGTGTTATACAGATTCAATGCAATTCCAATTAAAATCCCAATGATGTACCTTACAGAAATAGAACCCAAAATCATGAAATTTATCTGGAAGAATAAGAAACCCAGAATAGCTAAATAATCCTTAGCAGGAAGAATGAAGCAGGAGGTATTTTAATACCAGAACTTCAATTATACTACAAAGCAATAGTAACAAAAATGTCATGGTATTGGTACCAAAATAGACAGGTAGATCAATGGTGCAGAATAGAGGACATGGACACAAACCCAAATAAAGACAATTTTCTCATACTAGACAAAGTTGCCAAAAGTATGCAATGTAGAAAAGATAGCCTCTTCAACAAATGGTGCTGGGAAAACTGGAAATTCATATGCAACAGAATGACACTAAACCCCTATCACTCACCCTGCACAAAACCCAACTGAAAATGGATCAAGGACCTTGGAATGAGACCAGACACCCTTCATCTTATAGAAGAAAAATCAGTCCTAATCTTCAACATGTTGGCCTGGGATTAGACTTCCTTAACAGGACTCTCATAACAAAATAAATAAAAGAAAGAATCAATAACTTGGATAGATTCAAACTAAATAGCTTTCTCTCAGCAAAGGAAACTATCAGCAATGTGAAGAGAGAGCCTACAGAGTGGGAGAAAATCTTTGCCAATCATACTTCAGATAGAGCACTAATCTCCAGAATCTATAAAGAACTCAAAAAACTCTACACCAAGAATACAAATAACCCAATCAACAATGGGCTAAGGAAATTAATAGACACTTCACAGAAGAAGATCTACAAGCAATCAACAGATACATGAAAAAATGTTCAACATCTCTAATAATAAGAGAAATGCAAATCAAAATTACACTAAAATTACATCTCATCCCAATTAGAATGGCGATTATCAAGAACACAAGCAAAAATAAGTTTTGGCGAGGATGTGGGGAAAAAGGTACACTCATACATTGCTGGTGGGGTTGCAAATTAGTACAGCCACTCTGGAAAGCAGTGTGGAGATTCCTCAGAAAGCTTGGAATGGAACCACCATTTGACCCAGCTATTCCACTCTTCGGCCTATACTCAAAGGACTTAACATCAGCATACTACAGAGATACAGCCACATCAAAGTTCACAGCTGCTCAATTCACAATAGCCAGACTGTGGAACCAACCTAGATGTCCTTCGGTTGATGAATGGATAAAGAAACTGTGGTAAACATACCCAATGGAATATTATTCAGCCATAAAGAAAAATGAAAGTATGGCATTTGCAGGCAAATGGATGAAAATGGAGAATATCATGCTAAGTGAGTTAAGCCAATCTCCAAAACCCAAAGGATGAATGATCTCGCTGATAAGTGGATGATGACACACAATGGGGGTGGGAGTAGGGCAAGAATGGATGAAGGAAGGACTGTATAGAGGGAAAAGGGGGTGGGAGGGGTGGGGATGGGAAAAAATAACAGAATGAATCAAACAACATTACCCTATATAAATGTATGATTACACAAATGGTATGCCTTACTCCATGTACATAGAAACAACATGTATCCCATTTGTTTACAATAAAAAAAAAAGGTGTAATTATAAAAACAAAAAACAAAAAAGATCCCCCCCCTTTTTTTAAATCACTTCTATTCCACAGTATACAAGAGTTTTCAATCAGGTCAATAAGAAACAGAAAATAATATGTTATTGATATTAGAAGGTACTAAGACCTTTTCTCTGCAGATTATTTGCTTACCTACACAAAAATCTTATGGATTCTAGAAAAAAAAGTGTTCATAAGTGATTTTTCACAAGGTTATTACATAATATCTGATTTCAAGATTTTTTTGTGAAGCTGCAGTAATCAAGTCGAAGTACTATTAACACAAAAATATTTAAAAAATAGATGAAGAAATAGTAATAGAAAATTCAGAAGTAGATCTAGATGCATGCTGATTTTCAAGTAGGACTCAAAGGTAAGCCATTAAAGGAGAGAATTCTTTTGCACAAATGATGCTAGAAAATTTGTATATTTATATATAATCCAAATATATAAGCCCATGAAAACAATCACTCAATTATTTTACAGACATTAATGTAACATTTAAAACTATAAAAATTGCAGAGAAAAATATGTGTGACCTTGGCTTATGCAATTATTTCTTAGACAAAACCTCAAAGTTCAGTCTACAAAAGAACAAAGAGATAAATTAGAGCTCATCTAAATAAGAAAGTTTTCTGAAAAAGCACTGCTAAGAGAAAGAAACCACAATGAACAGATTTGAAGAAAATATTTGCCAAGCTAACATCTGACAAAGGATTAGCATTGAACATATATGAATAGATGTCAATGCTCAATTTAAAAAAACAAAAGTTAACAACCCAATAATAAATAGTTAAAAGATTTAAGCAAGCATTTTACAAACAATATGCTCCAGTCATTCCATTGTAGACATTTACCCAGGAGAAAGTCCACTGAATTAAAAAAGCCAATTAAAAGGACATGTAGGAGCTTCCTAGGGTTGGGAGCTGGTATACCACACCTGATGCAAGGTCTCAGTGTGGGAGCAGGAAAGGGATCTGCAAAGAGCCGACCTCTGGAGTTTAAAAGACCAGGATTCAGCTTCTACCCCGCTATTTACTAGTTCTGCTCAAGGCCGCTATACCTGGCCATCATCGACAGGCAGACCAGTGTCATCGAGCAGATAGCCCATGTCATCTGCCATGCCCAGCACCTTGGTGTTGTCAACCTCACCAACCACCTGCACCAGACACCCTGACACCTGGCAGTGATAAATGGACAGATAAGGGTGATGAGCTATCTGCTGCAAGTGGGTGCAGACCCTGCATGATGGATTGGCATGGAGACTCCGCCATGCACTTGGCACTGCGGGCAGGTGCTGGAGTCCCAAACCTGCTGCGTGCACTGCTGCAAAGTGGAGCTCCCACTGTGTCCCAGCTGTTATATATGCCTGACTTTGAGGGCCTGTACCCTGTACACCTGGCAGTTCGTGCCTGAAGCCCTGAGTGCCTGGATCTGATGGTGGACAGTGGAGCTGAAGTGGAGGCTGCAGAGCGGCAGGGAGGCCGAACAGCACTGCATCTAGCCACAGAGATGGAGGAGTTGGAGCTGGTTACACATCTGGTCACCAAGCTCCATGCCAATGTGAATGCCCGCACCTTTGCCAGAAACCCACCCAGGCAGCTGGCCTGGGATCCCCAACCCTTACCCGCCTCCTTCTAAAGGCTGGTGCTGACATCCACGCAGAGAATGAGGAGCCTCTGTGCCCACTGCCCTCACCTCCCACCTCTGGGAGTGATTCAGATTCCGAGGGGCCTGAGAGGGACATCCAGAGCAACTTCCAGGGCCACAAGCCTT
The DNA here is from genome assembly GCF_902686445.1 of Sciurus carolinensis. Lineage (NCBI taxonomy): Eukaryota > Metazoa > Chordata > Mammalia > Rodentia > Sciuridae > Sciurus > Sciurus carolinensis. The sequence goes on from NC_062213.1 coordinate 84,539,963, forward strand.
TTGACCTCACTCGCAGCACCAAGGTGAAGACCTTGCTGCTAAATGCTGCTCAGAACACCACGGAGCCCCCCTTGACCTCGCCCAGCCCTGCAGGGCCAGGGCTGTCACTCGCGGAGACAACTTTGCAGAATGTGGAGCAGCTACTAAATGGGCCAGAAGCCCAGGGTAGCTGGGCAGAGCTGACAGAGCGTCTAGGGCTGTGCAGTGTAGTGGACACACACAGGAAGACAGTTTCACCCAGGGGCAGCCTCCTGCGCAGTTACAAGCTGGCTGGTGGAGACTTGTCAGTCTGCTAGAAGCCCTGTCTGACATGGGTCTAGATGAAGGAGTGCTACTGCTATGAGGTCCTGAGACCCGAGACAAGCTGCCCAGCACAGAAATGAAGGAAGACAGTGCATATGGGATCCAGTCAGTGGAACAAGAGAAGCAGAGAAGCTGGGCCCACTCCCTGAGCCACAAGGAGGACTCTGCCATGGGCACCCCCTGCCTCAGGTGCACTGAACTGCTACCTACCCTCCAGCCCTCTTCCTGAACTTCTCCGTACAGCATCCCTATCTAGGTCAAATCTTATTTAACACCCCATGCCCACAACTCGGTTGGAGCAAATAAAAGATTCTCTGGGACGACCCTCTTCCCAACTTTAAAAAAAAAAAAGGACATGTAGTGTATCATTCCATTTATAACACTTTCTTATCATGATGAATTATATACAGGAAGAAAAAATTAATTTTTGCCCTGAATTATGGATAGTCAGGGAACAATCAATAGAAATGGAAAATGAAATAGAGATCTTTGAAGTAATGGAAATATGGAAATGTTCCAAATTATGATCTTGGTCATGAATATGCAAAATTCACATGGGAAAAGTTATATAGAACTAAACACACACATACACACACACACACATACACACACATACACATGAAAAAGAGAGTTGAAGATCTGTGACTTCTTCAGCATGCTATGTTGATTAAAACTTAAAAATCTGGAGCCTCTGTGTAGGCACTTTAAAAAAGTCAACTCATTCTGCATGTCGTACAAGTTTTCTCCTCAAATTGGACCTTGAAGAAAATGCTTAAGTTGCAGCTAAAGGAAAAATAAAGGAATGTTATTACCTTTGAGTAAATAGGACTCAATGCCCATGAAATAAAATGCATACATATAAATATATAATGTAAATATATACATACATATTATATATAAAGTGTATACAGATATATTTATACACACACAATTTTATATTAGCTTTGTTAAACATAAAACTTCTATTCACTATAATAACAATAAAAATAAGAAAAGCCAAAATTTTGGAGAATATATTCACATTGTATGTATCTGACCTAGGACTTGTATGCAAAATATTAAAAAAAAAGTCTTAGGACAACAATATTCATAAAAAATAAATTTTAACAAACTTTAAAAACCACTCCAATTAAAACTGTACAAAGATGTTGAGAAACTTCACAGAAGATATATAAATAGCTAAAATGTACCTGAAAAACATGAGCAACCTCCTTATTGACCAGATAAATCCAAAGTCAAACTGAAATTTGATATCACATCACTTTCACTAGTGAAACTAATGTTAAAAACCTACATAATGCAAACATCATAGATAGGAGAATAAAAGGGTAAATAAAAGAACCAGAAACCATATTAAGCAGACAGGCAGAGTGTCTGCCCGCAGGGTGAGAGAGAGAGAATGAGAGAGAGAGAGAGTGAGAGTGAGTGAGTGAGAGAGAGAAAGCAATTGCGAGTGAGGAGAAGAGAGAAAGAAAGAATGGTGGATGAGCCATTCTTTAGTGGAATTTCATGGGCTAATAACAATGGACCAATGACTAACTAGGAAGTTTGCTGACTAATATAGTCTGGACCAATGACTGCCAAGGAAGTTCACGGTCTAGCAATCTAGGTTGTAAAGTGGTGTGGGGAGGCAGAATGATGGCAGAAAAATAGCAAAATAGCAGATCTGATGCCAATATTCTTCCCTTTTTGTTTTTATAGATACTGGGAATGGGATGATGGTCTCTCTTCTGTAGTTTCTTCCTGCTGGTTAGGGGCATAGAGTCTCATTCTGCCAGTAGAGGGAAGGCGGTTCAGAGTCAATTCTATGGTGGGTAAGGAGGTTGGCAACAGCAAGAGGCAAGACCCTATGGTCAAGGCAGCCCAGATCCCCATGAGGGGAGAGTTAGCAGGCAATGACTGTGGATCCCATGGTTTCATCACAGAAAGACTTTTCTACCCAGAAACATTTTCTTTTCCCTTCTACTAAATATATATTTGTACTTAGAATCTTTTATTTTTCTTTCCTATATGTTGACCCCTTTTGTTCACATTCTAAAACAAATCTTATGAAATTTCTGAATTTAGATAAATTATTCCATTTTAATAAGATGAAATATTTTGTTATATACAGTACTCTAATTGAAACACAGTTAAAATTTTTGGATTCCTTTGTATATAGAAATATACCTGTTAGGACTCAAGTCTTAGTAATCTTGTTTTTAGTGATGACACAAAGCAATTTTAAACCCCTTTTATTTACTAATCTATGAAAACACCAATAATATTTACGTATGTTACTTCATGGAATTTAAGGAGTTAAGAGTACTCAATGTTATTTAACAGCATTTTAACTTTGTAAATTAATCAGATATCTCTAATGAACACATTTGAATAATCCCATACATGTCAAATCTAATTCACTCATCTAATTGCAAAAAACCAAGTTATCAGACAAGTGTATCTGCTGTCTTTTTCCTGTTGCAGAAAAGTCCTAGAAACAATTGGTATTAGACATTTTTTAGACATCAACATTTTATTAATTTGACCACCTAGAGACTTGTGAGGTAAGTAATTTTGAAGACATTTTACCTTCACTTGTTTACCCAATTTTAAATTAACCCTTTTTAAATCATGTGAATTAAAGGCATCTAGATCAATTTTTAATTATAATTCATGAGTGCTATATTTCAGTTCACATATATAGACAAACAACACAATATCAGACAACAGGACCAAAAAACCATTAACCTAGGAATGTAGGATCAACATTGTGAGCTTGAAAAATATTAGCATTTAAGAAAAACAAGCAAAACAAGAGTCCTAGAAGAAAAAAATGATAATGGTCATTAATTATAGTATGAGAGAGCGAGAAAGAGAAAGGCAGAGAGAGGGTGTCTGTGTGTGTGTGTGTATGAGAGAGAGAGAGAGAGAAAAGTTCAGGTTTGCAGGAAGAGCAAAGATCACAAAAAAGAGAAAACTTGAATGTAGGGAAATCTATTCCCATTTCCCTGAGCGCTCTCAGAAATGAAAAAGATTCCTAAAAATGTTGGGATCTAAAGTGCCATTTAGTTTGAGGTCTGGGGTGAAGTGGAGGGACTCTGAAATTAACTAAGAGGCAACCCAGGTGGGTATGGGTGGGGATTTAGAGTGAGCTGCCCGTTGCAAGAGAGGAATTGGTGAATACAGAGGTGAGGCATCCCTCCGCCCCCAAGGAATCACCTGACTGAAGGAGAGTTATCCAGGGAGTCATCACTATCACTAGGTATGTGTCAAGGCTAAGCCTGTAGGGGTACCAGGGTGCCCATTACCAGGAAGTTCATAGAGACAAAAATGTCATAGAACTCAGGACCACACAGTAGGTCTCCCAAGAGGCAGTCCTCTTAGAAAAGAATCCTGGAACTTTCCTGCCTCTCAGGAAAGAGTCTCTGTCAGTCTGGAGCTCTCCCCCAGCAATCAGTATAGGGATTCAGCTTTAGTTACACAAACCATGACTGGGGGTTCCCCCCACTGCAGAGAGCCTTGGGGATGCCCGTCACTCAGTGTTCATTTCCCATGTAAGCAAAGGCTGGGGGAGAAGTCACGTACCCAATGAGGCCTGTGTCTGGATGTGGAGGACGGTGTCCAGGGGAATGGAAGGTGAGACCAGTGTCTGGGGGGCAGTCTAAGGTGTCAGATGGGATTCCACTCACATAAGTGGTGGTAGAAGAGCCCATCCGAGTCATGACACCAATGAAAGCACCCAGAAAAACCACTCCGCACATGGGAACTCATACAAGGGATTTTATTAAGCAGACAGGCAGAGTGTCTGCCTGCAGGGTAAAGAGAAAATGAGAGAGAGAGTGAAAGTAAGAGAGAGAGAGAGAGAGAGAAGTGTCTGTCCATTTTCTTAACCCATTTGTTGATTGGGTTATTTGTATTCTTGGTGTAAAGTTTCTTGAGTTCTTTATATATTCTGGAAATTAGTGCTCTTTCTAAAGTAGGAGTGGCAAAGATTTTCTCCCAATCTGTAGGCACTCTCTTCACATTTCTGAGAGGTTCCTTTGCTGAGAAAAAGCTTTTTAATTGAATCTATCCCAGTTATTGATTCTTGCTTTTATTTATTGTGCTATGGGAGTCCTGTTAAGGAAGTCTGATCCTAAGCTGACATGTTGAAGATTTCAATCTACTTTTTCTTCTATAAGATGAAGGATGTCTAGACTGATTCCAAGGTCCTTGATCCATTTTCAGTTGACTTTTGTGCACGGCGAAAGATAGGGGTTTAGTTTCATTCTGCTGCATATGGATTTCCAGTTTTCCAGTTTTCCCAGCACCATTTGTTGAAGAGGCTATCTTTTCTCCATTGCATATTTTTGGCAATTTTGTTTAGTATAAGAAAACTGTATTTATTTGGGTTTGTGTCCATGTCCTCTATTCTGTACCATTGATCTACCTATCTATTTTGGTACCAATATCATGCTGTTTTTGTTATTATTGCTTTGTAGAATAGTTGAAGTTCTGGTATTGTGATACCACCTGCTTCATTCTTCCTGCTAAGGATTGCTTTAGCTATTCTGGGTCTCTTATTCTTCCAGATGAATTTCATGATTGCTTGCTCTATTTCTGTAAGGTACGTCATTGAGATTTTAATTGGAATTGCATTGCGTCTGTATAGCACTTTTGGTAGTATGGCCATTTCGACAATATTAATTCTGCCTATCCAAGAACATGGGAGATCATTCCATCTTCTAAGGTTTTCTTTAATTTCTTTCTTTAGTGCTCTCTAGTTCTCATTGTAGAGGTCTTTCACCTCTTTTGTTAGATCAATTCCCAAGTATTTCATTTTATTTTTTTTTGAGGCTATTGTGAATGGGGTAGTTTTCTTTTTCAGAGGATTCATCACTTATGAATAACAATGCATTAGATTTTTGAGCATTGATCTTGTAACCTGCTACTTTACTGAATTCATTTATGAGTTCTGGAAGTTTTCTGGTGGAATTTCCCAGTTCCTCTAAATATAGAATCATGTCATAGGCAAATAGGGATAGTTTGAGTTCTTCTTTTCCTATTTGTATCCCTTTAATTTCCTTGGTCTGTCTAATTGCTCTGGCAAGAGTTTCAAGGACAATGTTGAATAGAAGTGGTGAATGAGGGCATCTCTGCCTTGTTCCAGGTTTTAGGGTGAATGCTTTCAGTTTTTCACCATTTAGAATGATATTGGTCATGGGCTTAGCATAGATGACTTTTACAATGTTAAGGAATGTTCCCACTATCCCTATTTTTTCTAGTGTTTTGAGCATGAAGGGATGTCGTATTTTATCAAATGCTTTTTCTGCATCTATCGCAATAATCATGTGATTCTTGACTTTAAGTCTATTGATATGGTGAACTACATTTATTGATTTCCTGATGTTGAACCAACCTTGCATCCCTGGGATAAAACCCACTTGATGGTGGTGTACTATCTTTTTAATATATTTTTGTATGCGACTTGTTAAATTTGTTGAGAATTTTTGCATCAATATTCATTAAGGATATTGGTCTGAAATTTTCTTTCCTTGATGTGTCTCTCGTTTAGGTATCAGGGTGATATCGGCTTCAACAAATGGGCTAAGGAAATGAACAGACACTTCACAGAAGAAGATCTATAAGCAATCAACATATATATGAAAAAATGTTCAACATCTCTAATAATAAGAGAAATGCAAATCAAAACTACCCTAAGATTCCAATGGTGATTATCAAGAATACAAGCAACAACAGGTGTTGGTGAGGATGTGGGGAAAAGGTACACTGATACATTGCTGTCGGGATTGCAAATTAATGCAGCCACTCTGGAAAGCAGTGTGGAGATTCCTCAGAAAGCTTGGAATGGAACCACCATTTGACCCTGCTATCCCATTCCTTGTCCTATACCCAAAGGACTTAAAATCAGCATACTACAGAGATGCAGCCACATCAATGTTCATAGCTGCTCAATTCACAATAGCCAGATTGTGGAACCAACCTAAATGCCCTTCAGTTGATGAATGGATAAAGAAACTGTGGTATATATACCCAATGGAATATTACTTAGCCATAAAGAAAAATAAAATTATCATTTTTGCAGGCAAATGGATGAAAATGGAGAATATCATGCTAATTGAGATAAGCCAATCCAAATAAACCAAAGGACAAATGATCTCGCTGATAATCAGATGATGACACATAGTGGGGGGCAGTAGGGGGCAAGAATAGAGGAAGGAGGGACTGTGTAGAGGGAAAAGAGGGGTGGGGGGGAAGGAAAAAATAACAGAATGAATCAAACACTATTACCCTATGTGGATGTATGATTGCACAAATGCTATGCCTTTACTTCATGTACAAACTGAGAAACAACATGTATCCCATTCGTGTACAATATAAATAAAATTTTTTAAAAAATTTTGAAAATCCAAAAAAAAAAAAAAATACCAGAGAGAGAGTGAGAGTGAGTGTGTGAGAGAGAGAGAGTAAAAGCAATTGAGAGTGAGGAAGAGGGAGAGAGAGAGTGAGGAGGAGACAGAGAAAAAGAATGGGGGTGGAGCCATTCTTAAGTATTGAAATTTCTTGGGGCTAATAACGACAGACCAATGACTGCCAAGGACGTTCATGGGCTAGCATTCTAGGTTGTAAAGTGGTGTGGGGGAGGCAGAATGATGGCAGAAACATAGTAGATCTGATGCCAATAGTAAACTAATATGAAAACAGTTTATTAACATATTTATACTCATATTTATTTTAGGAATAGTAATTCTTTTAATATGTATCAAAAAGCAATGAAAATGTGTCCTTAAAAAGACTAATCAAGATTATTCATAACATTTTATTCCAAATCACCCCAAACTCTAAACTAAATGTCCATCAATATGTGCTCTTAATTGAACTGTGCTCCTAATTTAATAATGTGATTATATTAAGTGATAGGGCCTATAAGGAGGCATCTATAATTAAATGACCTCATAAGGGTATATCCTGATTTTATAAAATTAGTATCCTTATGGGAAGAGATATTAAAGAGCTTCCTTTTTTTCCATAATACAGAGTTATGGAAAGACCATTTTATTTGAATGAAAAAAATAAAAGACAGCTGAAATTCTGTTCATACCACTGAATGTATGGCTACTCTCAGTTTATCAAATTATTACATTTCTCTTGATCTGCTTTGAAATTTAACTTCATAGTACTGATACCAATTTCGCAGGACAACTCAATTGTTAAATAAGAGAATTTTTTTGTTTATGTATTTATTTAATGCAATTCTAGAAATATTTTCAATTGCTTCAAGTATTGGTCAGCCCATAAACAGTAGTTCCTTTTTACTCTTGTTTTTTCTTACTACAAACAAATGAAAAATACTGCTAAAATAGTAACATAAATATAGCCCCAGTAGCAAAAGTATAGAAAAGAAGGTTGCCAGGAAATACAAAATAAAGCTGCTGCTAAAATAAATATCCTAAATTGCAATAAAGGACCAACAAAGTGAAGAGTCAATGCTCTCTCATTATGCCTGTTTTTCACATCTCATCTGACATAGTTCTTAAGGGGAATGATTTCCACCTGTCAGAGTCTAACAGAAATGTATTCAGTAGATCCAGAGTGGAATCTCAGGAAAACTGGAGCAGTAAAAGAAATTTGGCATAAATTATAAAAATATGTATTTTTTGCTTATTTGAACACAATTTCAAAATGATCTCATTGTTTGCTTAATTATAAACATAGGTGATATTTGTTGAGTATTTCATAGCATCACTGGAAAGTAAGCATTTATAGATGAAGATAGTGAAAAACTTAGCAAATTTCTGCAAATTATACAATTGTTATTGACAAAGCCAGAACTAGACTTCCAATTTACTATGATCAAAATAGTGATGGACAAGAATACAGGCAGCAAAATGCAGATGCATAAATAATCTTTATAACATCATTGTTAAATAATAATAGTTGCCTGAAACATAATCTTACTGATTAAGTATCAGTCAAAGTTTATTATTTACCTTGAAAATGGTTCATTTCCAAATATATAGAAATAACTATTATTATTGTTGTGCCCAAAGGCTTGAGACCCCACAAGGACCACCAGAGACCACGATCAATGCAAGCAGCAAAGAGTCATTTATTAGCGAGTTCGAACCCGGTCCTCTGCGTCCTTAATCAACGACGCTAGGAGAGGCCCCGAGCCCTTGTTAGCAGGGTTTTTATAATCAAAGGCAAGCAGTTTTACAGTGTTCTTTTAATTGGTTAACATTTGAACAGCTAAACCTCCTCTGGTTGGGTCCGGCCAATCTATTTGATTTTCATTGGGTCCTGTCAGAACTGAACGGTCCTAGTGGAAGAAGGGAGGAGGGAAGGGGTGAACTATGTAGGAGATGAGTCGGGGCTAAGCCCCGCTCCCGTCCTTGACGGATAAGGTCTCCAGGCAACCGCACATTCCTCGGACAAATATCTCTTAACAACCTTGGTAAGCACAGGGGCCCAGCAGTCCTGTTTGTCCTTGAGACAGTTAGCAGCACAGATACCACCCTGCTCTCAACATTATTGCATTGGAGTATAGTTGTTTTTGTTTGTTGGTTGGTTGATAGGAGAGGTGGTTTGCTTCATTAAATTTATTATCAATATAGACTTTTTTTGTGTCTTTACAACTAGGCAATGGTTAAACTGTATTGAAGAAAGTATCTTTCTTTCTCATTTATGGAGTTTGTAAATAAATAGAACAATTTAAAGACTAGTATGGATAATATTTTAGCTTGATTATGCCAGTAGTGATGTAAAGATAAAAGTGTCTCAGTTGGCTTTGTTTTTGTTCTTTTGCAGTTGATAACTTGGTGGATTATGTTGCCATCATCTGAGATGAGAATGGGAGAACATACAAAATTTCACTTTGAAATTATGAAGCTAGAGTTGTCTATTATTTGCTTTCCCCAACATCTAAATTCCTTGCCCCCATCACCACCCTAAACTCTTGGTCAGACCCCTCCTACCCTGACACATTGTTCTCAGAAGCTATTTTTACTTCTGACTCAAGTTAGTATGTAAACCAGACCTAATTTAATAATGATAGAAAATCCTATCTCTTGATACAATTTATTGTTTCACTGATTGATATATAACTTGTATTTTTTCAGTGGACTTGATGTAAAGTTTTAATGAAGGTTTTTGGAGAATGAAACTTCCTGTTGTCTGAAAAATATTACAAAGGCAACTATATTTCTCTGGAAGAGAAAACACATCATATTAATCAATTACATTTTGCCAAAGAAGAAATAGCTTATAATTTTTACTATCACATAATTTATCAAAGACCAAAGGGCAATCTCAGTTCCATTCAAAGTTCTTGAAAAGTCATTATCAGCAAGCGAGAGTCTACTTTAGGAATCTCCCTTTCAGGAGTACAGAACTCTATTTTTCCTAGAAGCAATGACATCAGAAGACCCGGAACCCTTCCCCTATACTTTGGATCAAGAATGTTCTTCTAAAGTCCAGGGTTAAAGGCATGGACTCCCATGCTCACGCTGTAGAGAGGTGGCAAAAACTCTGATAGTTGGGGCCTAGTGGGAGGTCCTTAAGTCAACAGAATGTTTCCTCAAAGGTTATTGTGGGACTTTTATTCCTTTCTCTTCCTTTTCTGCTTCACAGATTTAAGTTTTGCTTTACTATTTGCTCCCACCAAGACATGCTGCCTCACCATTGGCTCAAGAACAATGGAGTTAGTTGATCATGGACTGGAACCTCCAAAATTGTGAGCCAGAATAAACAAACACCTTCTTCTTATAAGCTTATTATCATGTAGTTTGTTAGAGTGATAGACTCCTACTAACACCTGATCCTAGAGTCATGGAAATAGAGCAAAATAAAGTTGATCTGCAAATATATGGCACCTTCCCACTCTACTTCAAGAGAATAAACTCATTTTTTTTTCTTTTAATAGACAAAGCAGAGACCCATGGCAGTTGCTGGCATTTATTTTGTGACCATGAGAGGAAGCCAGCCTCAGCAGGGAGGGCTGAATGAAAAATGACAAGAAAGTAATTCTCTAAGGTAACTATTAAACTGCTGAAGTCAACCAATCCTGAAGCTGTCCTTCCCTAGGGTTGTTTTTCTGCAATTTGTATTTTAAAAAAGACGGCCTAACCAAAGCAATGTAAACAAAACAAAACAAAACAAAACACAAAAAACACCAAAGATCATTGGACATACAGACCTGGGACCATGCAGAGAGGTATCCACTGTGAATTTACACTCATGGACTGGAAGGAAAGTACTAAGAAGTGCTGCAAGGACATGAAGCTGCATAGTACTGTTCTACAGTCAGTGTGTGAGTATTGCTTCCAATGGCTGCTCAGACCTTGTACTACCTGCCAGTAGTAAAAGAAACAGTTCCGGATTAGAAGTTCTGCTAGAAATGTTGCTCCTTCACATTTCTTGAATACTCTTCTTTTCTAAGAAAATTTAGTATATGGTTATGTTTTGGATATGAAGCTTCCTCCCAAAAAACTCATGTGCTAGACAATAAAGGAATTTTCAGACATGAAAAGATTAGATTAAAAGGTTGTAATCTAATCAATGAACTAATCCATCTGATGGATAAATAATTTGAATGGATCATTTGTTGGTAAATGCTGTCAAGTGGAGTGTGGCACAGGAAGTAGTAGGTCAATGGGGGTATAGATCATCAATTCCCAATTCCTTGGGAATTGAATCTTGTCCCAGGCTCCTTTCTTTCTCTTTTGATCTCTCAGCTTCCCCACTGCCACCAGTGGAGCAGCTTCCTTCCACTTTGACCTTCCACCATGATGTTCTGCCTTACCTCAAGCTAAGAGCAGTGGAGTCATTCAACCATGGACTAAAGCTCTAAAACTGTAAACCCCAAATAAACTTTTTTTGTTGGATATTTTGGTCATGGTAACGAAAAGCTGGCTAACACATATACTAACATAAATCTTTCTTAAAAGGATTACCATGAAGCTGCCAGACATATTTTCCATGTTGATTAATATTTTAACATAGTTCTATCATGAGTTATACAAGTGTATATCTTATTTAATATGAACAAAACTCGATATTTCTTATGCCTTATATATTGTGTTCTACTATGCTCTCAATCTTGATTAAAAGTAGAAGTTGTTCAAGCTAGAAAACATAGTAATTTTCACATTTATTTAATCACTGATTTCTGTTCACTTTGCTTCAGAGATTTCCCATGGAATCTACTTCCTCATCTCTATGTCCTCTATCCAATTGTTGGTCTTTGCTTCACAACAGGTGCTATTTCCTTTACTTCCACTTCTTTTAGAAGGCTCACCAGAATCATTTTTCTAATTCATGCAATTCCCTTGACTTAGATATTTAATACTTTTATTACTTTTAATAAGAAATCTAATTCTTTCAGAATTAAAAAAGTGTAGATTACGAACTCACTCCGGTTTCTAATGGAAGAAGACCAGGTCATTCCAACGATAAGGATCACTTGCATGACAAAAAAAAAGATTCCACAATGAACTTGCACCTGAAATGCTTTAAGTACTCAGTACAAGTCCTTCCTGTTATCATTTCTTTTTTTCTTGCTTCATAATCCTACAGATTTACTGTTCAAGGATTGCCTTGGGTATGTTCTCCGCTATTCAGGTTTCCCTCCCGCTCTCTCCATAAGTATAGTTGGATCAAGCCAGTGATCTCATTATTATGACCTGACCCTACCTACCACTGTAAGGGCCAATGACTGACTGCAAATCACAATGACCCCAAGAAAGGAGTGAGAGATGACTGGTAATTATAAATGCATGAATAAATTTAAATTATTATTAAAATGTTTATTTAAGGATAGCTCACTTTATTTATTTGTTTATCTTATTAAAATTATTATACATATGGATGTGGAAATGTGTGGTATTTCAACATGTGCATACATTGTTGTGTACTGATCAAATCACAGTGATAGACTTTTATTTATTTTTATTTATTTATTTATTTATTTTTGCGATGCTGGGGATTGAACCCAGGGCCTTATGCTTGTGAGGCAAGCACTCTACCAACTGAGCTATCTCCCCAGCCCTAGACTTTTATTTTTACTGTCATTTCTTTATGTTTGCAGATTTAGAGCTCCTTTCTTTTAGATCTTCAGAAAATATATCTTGGTTATTGTGAACTGTAGTCATCGCACTGTTCTGCAAAACATCAAAACTTTTACCTTCAATCTGGTTTTTGTTATGTGAAACATACCTCATCTTAAGCTTTCATTTTCTTTGAAAGCTGAATATCTTATAAAGACATAAAGGAAATCTCTTCAAAGTTTCTGAAAAAAAGTTCTCTGTTAAGAAGATAATATTTTTAGATTGGCAACTCCAATAATATCAAGTTAAGCATATGTCATTACTGTTGTGAGCTGCCTCATCATGAACCCAGACTAGCAAAGGAACAATTCAGTTGGAGTTTACAAAAATTCTGTTTTAAAGAATATTACAAAAAACATATGAATTATAGCAAATTAATAAACATAAATCTGAGCAAAGACAACATTGAGAAATAATATGCTATGTGGAAATATTCTCTTAAATACAAAAATGATATAATTAAAATTCAATTACATATGAATGATGTTTAAAATAATTAAGATATTTATTTTTAATTTGAAATACAAATTCATGAGAAAAGCATCAAATCAAAATTGCCGAACATTCTATAAAAATACTTTGCCAGTACTTAGCATATGTAACTCTGTTTCTTTAAAAATTCAAAATAAAAGTTTAAAATAAAAGTCTCCTGTAAGGATTATAGGTTTGTTCTTAGAAGAAAAAACATATATGTATGTATTTAGAATCTCACCTTGGATCATACAGCAATTACTATTTTGTTCTTATAAAGCTTACAATATACACCCTAAGATAAAATCTACCAACTCCTCTCTATCTCACAAAATAAAAAAATTAAAATACATAAATATTTGTCAATAGATTGCAGAATTTCTAAATCTAGAAGCAATAGGTAACAAAAGAATGCTGAATCAGTTTCAATAGTTAAATCATGCATTAATTATTAATTTTAAAGTCTTTTTTACTAGAATTAGAGAAATGCAAAATAAAACCATGAGCTACTTTTTCAAAGAAGCAAAATTATTATAAATACAATGAAGGAAAAACTTGTTATCAACTTTCTGTAGTAAATTACTACATACTTTACATACTAAATTAATATATACTAGTCAGTGCCCAGTAAGCTTCACAGAAACCATTTAGAGATTCTCATTAATTCAACAACTCTTTACATGAATCCCCTCCTCTTTTTTTTTTCCCTGCTAAAGAGCTGGTGAGATTTTAATAGGAGCTGTAGTGAGTACAGAGATGAAAAAGAATGCAGTTTCTAAATGAGATTGCTAAGAGGTCTTTAGGCTGTAAAACTCTACAATAAAAATGCTCTGGAAAATTATTCTGCTCACAAATGTGGAAGGATTAGACTTGAAAAGAATGGAAGTAGAAATGCCAACTATAAAGGTACACAGATAAGGGGATAAAAAACTGTTGGTAGTAAAATTGGAGGCGTATGATAGAAATTAAGGATGTTTTGAAAGAAGACATTTTAACTTTCCACACAATTTATTGTTTATGTGCTGAACACTAATTTCTTTCCATGTACATACCTTCCTTTTTTTCCTATAAGTTTACAAAACCACTTGAAAGGATGAGCATCATGTTTTAAGCACTGCATGACTTTCAGTATGTACTACAGCGATTTTTATAAACAATGGGTGTTGAAAAGCATTATTTAGTTAATTCATAAAATATTTTATTATTTTAAATTGATCAGATTGAGGTAAGTATAAAATTTGAAAGAACTAGAGATTATTATGAGACTAAATGGTAAATTACCTATTTGGTTTGTTTGCAGAAATATTTCTTTTATGGAAGAAAAATATACAGAAAGAAAGATTACTGTGAACATTTTAGAAGTAATATATATATAATTTTGGTACATAAGAATCTGATTATATAAAAAACAGAATCTAACTGCTTTCTTGAGTATTGGTGATTTAATTTAATAAGCTACATTTGAAATAGAAATCAAATTTGCTCTATAAAACATCAAAAATTGTTAGTTTAAGTCCTAAATGACAATAGTAATCCATCAAATAGCCTTCAAAATGCACACACAATTAAAATAATATTAACTGTGAGGTAGTTTCTCATTATACAGGGTAATGCAGAGACATGCATGGCACTTCCGTGTTATGTTGTCATAGATAAAGCTAAAGTGCCACCAAAGCCTGGCTTCACATCTTCAAAAGGCTTCTTTACTTAAGGTTGGGATGCCCCTGAGGGTTTATCTTAGCAGTACTAGTGTCTGTAATGTCATTACCTCCAACACACACTGTGAATTTGTACATATAAGAGGTTTTGACACAAATGACTTTAAGAAGAAAAGCTAACGAGGACAGTATACAAGATTTACGTAACAACACCAAAAGAATGTGGGCTAAAACACATATTATTGATCCTTATTGATCCACAGAAGTATACCAAATCTCTCACATCATTCTGTTAATACATGAAGTTTCCAGTTAATCAAGCACAAACGTTATGTATTTGTGACAAAAATTTGCATTAATCTAACTTCAAATCTTCAAGACAACTTTTTTTTTTTTTTTTTTTTTGCCATTCCAGTAAACAGTATTGTTGAGGGTAAGAATAAATGGAGGCAGCAGATGAAAACACTAATGGAAAATAAACTTGTTCGAGAGGTTTCCACCATCTTTAACTAGAGCTGCATTTCTTTTCAAACAGCTTGTCTTTAGAAGGAATAAAATTCACTCTACAATGGATGTGCAAAAGTAAAAACAAATAAATTTGGCTTTTCAGAGTCGCTACTACTCTTGAGGATGAAATAAGCGTTCAGCTGCCAAAGCCTTCAGCTGAATTCCAAGTTTGACCAAAGGTTTCAGGGCAACTTCTTGCTTCACATTGAAGTTAGGAGATCTTAAATATATGCAGGGCAGGCAAAATCATGGATCTCAAATCTTTTCCTAAAGTACATAGTGATCAATTCTATTTCCATTTCATTTTTTTTTTCAACAAGATAAGGAAGTTAATTGCCTGTGACATCATTTGTACACTTAATGGTAGACTAATTAATTCAACCTTCCCCTTTTATAAATGCAATAAAAAATAAAGATTACTTAATATTTTAAAGAAAGTTTAATTATTTTCATCTTAACACTTCCTAAAATATCTTTAAATTCACATATATTATTCTAGATTAAGGTGATAATTATTTCTTGGTAGTTATAAGCAAGGTTCTGTGAGAATCAGATACAGTTGTATTCAAATATTTTCTCTGAAACATATAAACCCATGACCTGAAAATTTTGAAGTCATTATGCTCTCTGTTCTTTAAATGTTCTATTTAAAATGGAAAAGTGCTAAATATTCTAATAATTTTGTGAGATATTAAATACAAATATAGATAAAAATGACGCTCCAAAAAAGTAATATGTCTATTCTTATTCAATTGGAAGCTTGCACACTTTTTTTGGTTACCATGGAGTCATTATACAAATGCATAGTACATATATTTTTATATTCCAAGGAATCAAGGTCAGTTGCATTTATAATGTGATTCAAAAGATCTTTGGAAGGTTATAAGCTATTACAATTACACAAGGATGCTCTCTTACAAAGAAGAAAAATATATCAGGAATATATGGCATTTCATCATTCATTCTTTTAAAGTATCTCTTTGTATAACTATGTTAAAACTAGAACTTGTATATGAATTGGTTTTATCATCTTTTTTTGTGTTGTGACAAACATGGTCATTTTTTAGAAGTGGGGCATGACAAATAGTGATGAGAGGATATTGATAAAGGAGGCAGAAAGCAGAAGAAATAAAGTGAAAATTAACTTAAAAGAGATTCTCAGGCTATTACACAAGGACCTACCCACAAGAATCCTAAAGTCTAGGAGGACCCCTGGTGGCACTGGGAGTATGGACAGATGCAGTTCTATAAAGTACCCTTCCTTGGTGCTTTAAAAAAAGATGCAAACTTTTTATCTGCTTTGTGATCCATGCCTATTTGGATAAAAAGTAATTCCAATTTGTATCAATATTCACATTCTTCATTGTGCCTTCAAAAGTCAGAAACCACTTTTCATGTCGTAGGAGTTACTTAAAATACAGGCCCAGAGGAGGAAGCTTCTGTTGTAAAATTTCCTTTTCCTGCTCAAACTTGCAAGTTTCCCTTTCCCACTCTATACTGCTCAAACAGTATCACTGCAAGAACACAGATAAGCAATATTAGTGTGATGGAAAATTCTAAGATGACTTGTCCACAGCCAAGGCAAAGATTATGTGGAAAGTGGCAAATGATTTCAGTCCATCAAGTTCCATGAAAGTACCCTAAAGGCACAGAGCAGAATGTGATTGTGTTTCTGTTGTGCTCTCTGGAAGCCCAGCTGTGAAGTGGCTTTAAGATCATAGGGTTAGGGTTCTCTTCATGGTTATTTCAGCTTGACCACCTTGTCAGCCTTGTGCTGTTGGTCAGTGTGTGGGCAGAAACTTTCTAAGAAACATATTGACAAAATGTTTCTTTGGGGGAAGAAAAGGAAAAAAGAATACTTATGATAACATGATTAGGCTTTCAAATTTGTTTTTAAAAATGTCATGAATGACAGGTCATTCTGTATACATAAAAATATGTGACCCAAGTAATGATTTAATAAATCTGTTTTCATTACTAAAAGTAGTTAACAGTAATTACAGCCTTGCTTGCCTGTCTCTTAAGGCTAAATGAGCTAATTATATTTAAATACAATCTTCTAATGTAACTGTCTTGATGGGGGTTGAACAATTTGAAACAGGTCAGTAAATGGAAGACAGGAAAACACCTCCTCCTCCTTCATTTGATGCTCCTCCTCCTCCTGCTGTTTAGGATCCTAGGCTCAAGTTAGTTGAATGGTGTAAATGGGTTAAAAGAACTAGCAGGACTTAAAAGGTTAAAGATGAACAGAGTCCTTCATTTTCTAGGATGAAGTTACAACCCTCTCTGCTACAGATGAGTTCTCATTTAATCACATCCCTGATTAGAGTAACTATGTCTTTTAATGTGCTCTTCTCTACTTATCCATACCACTTTCCAAACCCTTTTTGTTATTATTCCTATTACTCCAGAAGCTCTAACATACATTTTCTCAAATCCAATTCTGAAAAAATGTCCTCCTCTAGTAAGGAAATAAAATCCTGCTGTGTGGTTCCAATTTATACAAGTTCTAAAAGAATCTTCTAATGCTCTTTTACTTATGCAAAACAGTCTATGAAATACACCCCCTTCTTTTATGATTCAGTTAATAACATTTCATTATTGCATCTCTTCCCATTTTTATTCAAATAACAAAGGTGTCTGCTAATTACATGGTAGTATTTTCTCTTGCATATATTCTCACATATTATAGTTTGTATTTTTAAATTATCTTTTTTTCTGCATACATAATGCCTTTTATTTTTGTCTATACAGGTTTTTTTCACAGCTGAAAGGTAGGTCTTAAGAAAAAGAATTAACAAAAAATCCTAAGTTCTAAATGTATTTAAGAAACCTATTTTCAAGTTTAATTACCTACCCTAAATTATTGTGTTAATTAAAATACATAATGCAGATATATTAATTTAAACTTTTGCTTAGGTAAGTGAAGGTGCACTAAGGCAGGACAGGTTTCTATTTCCTTGGATTGTTTTAGTGTTTTTACATTGAATAGTTCAGACAATATTAGGAGACATTTCACACACAGGTTAACATGGAACTTCTATAAATCTATAGACTTCTAGAGGCTACAAAATTGATGTGAGGGTTTAAAATATAAAATGATAAGACAAAGCTCGTAGTCTCAAAACAGAGTCTCATATCGGAACATTTGTCCTAAGACAAAAGTAACAACACTGAGCAGTATGGCAAAATCTCCCTTCATTTAAACAAGTGTATTAATAGAATTCCTGTATGAAAAGAAATCAAATGAACCCAATCTCACAGCAAAGAAAGAATCAAGTACTGATGTATTGAAGATCTAATTTTGAAATGCAAAATAAAGTTTCTAGAAGATTATACAGTAAAACAATTGCTAGTAACATGGAATTTGCATCATGTGGCTTGTCTTAGAAAGGAAGATTTATATATTATACTAACAGGTGCTTTCAGGGAGAATAAGAGGTACAGAGACTGGGAAAATAACTTCTGACATGCTATTATAACCAATTTCTGGTTTTATGGAGGTTATGATTTATTAAAGTATACATTGATGTTTTGTGTTTTTTAAAAATATGCTACATTTTTCATAAAATGAAATGTTAATACATTTTAGGATGAAATTGTGAGCAATTACCTATCACTTTTTGCATTGTTGAACTATATTCTTTGTGCAATTCATTAAACTTAGAGAAAAATATGTAACATTAATATTTATACATAGTCAACTCTGATCACATACTATCCCCAAAATATGATAATATTTCAGATGAAACATGACCATACCATGTTATTTGGGAAATGTTATACATGGGCAAACATAATACTTTCCATATTTATATTGTTTCACAGGTAATGAAAAAGTAATGACACTCTGTATAATTATGACAGCAGTTTTTAGTACTAAGAAAAGAATCCATATTTCACACTAGATTCCCTTTTATTGTTAAATACATGGAAAGGAAGCATTTTGATGGAGATTCTTCTAAAGTAATCACTTGGACTTATTAAAATATATAACAAGAGTATATCATTTATTATTATAAATGAATGTGACTTCATTTAGGGAAAATTCATTTTACTCAGTAGTTTGTTGGCAAATAAGATGAGAAACAGAAAAATAAAGTGGGTCAAGATAAAAGGTATTTTTCTACTTAAATGTCAGCAGAAAGGCAAAATGAAAACAGAATCACTGTAGCACAGAGCAGAGAAGGAAATCTGTTCAGAGAGCAAGATAATGTTAAAAACAAATTTGAATAATAAGAAAGATACTATAATTACCTAAAAAATAAAAGTGAGTATAAATTGCCAGGAATTGATAAAATGTCATTTATATCACAGAGCTTGTCTTAAAGTGACAGTGACCTAAACAAAAATGTACAAGACTTATTTTTCAAGTTCAGTTTGGGAGAGGAGCTGTTCCCTACTACCAAATCTTTACTGAATGTGCAGGGATTTCAACAAGGGAGCTCAAGCTCGCCCATCAGAATGCAAACTTCACCCAGACTGTGCAAGCTTGCGGTATTGGTATGGTTCCTGGGCTATGCATTGCCTTTCCCCATGACATTCCCTCTGTTCATGTGGGGCTTATGCCATAAATTTTAGGGATCCCTGTGCACATTTCCCGACTTCTTGCCTTACATAATTCCTTTCTGTATTTATTAGTGTGCACTCAGGTTCTATCCATCTCCTCTTCCATTATCTCCTTTACTGCACCATCTTCCTTTCTCTCTGCTTGGGACACCAGCTTGGTACTCCTTGGTTCAGAACTTGCCTTTGAGGAGTAGCAGCGCCATCATGAATGTGCCTCAGTTCTTTGCCCAATTCCATGAGTCATGGCCCTGTGCTGCCTGTTGTAAGCTCCCTGCAAACAGATTTGTCACACCTTTTGTCCACTTCTCTTGTTGTTTACGGTGGGGGAAGTGTTAATGCCAGGTTGATTAGATCCAGGAAACATAAAGCTCCTGAAGGTGATAAAATTAAAACCAGAAGATATGTCTATTTATTAATTTAACATGAGAAATGTCATGGCAGCATGCATTAAAGTTTTCACCATCTGTATTTGTTGTTTATTTTGTTTGCTCTGATCAAAGTAAAATAACTAAGTTATTTTTAGTACCTTTATGCACAGTCAATCAAAAGTAATAATATGGAGGGTTTTTGTGTCTACTGTTAGTGCTAATTATGTATACATTTGTTGTTAATACTTGAACATTACAGGTCTAATCCAAAACTTGGAAATAATTTTACCCTTTCAACAGGAAATTTTAAAATGGAGAGAAATGCATTTTTATGTTAAAAGTAAAGAATGAATGCCTTAATTTTTGCTCACGATTTTTCTTTTATTTAAAGAATGATAGGATTTATTGCTTTTGAGCTTTTACTTTGAAAAAAAAAATGGAAGTCTGGAGAAAAATTGATGAGACAAATTATATTGATATACAATCTTATAAAACTTCTTTGTAAGAGCCAAGAAAGAATGGCCAGAATATGTCCTTTATGTATTTAAGTATCACTGCATTCTTTACTTTATTGAACATCCAGAACATTTGTTACATGAGGGCACTGTTAGAAAATACACATGTTGAGTTAATGAGGTTTTGCCCAATGCTCTCGCAGTTTCTAATTTGCCAGAATCCACACAATGCATCCCACAAATGTACAATCAGATGACCAACAAATTGACCAAGTACAAAAATGAAGTTGGAAAGTCATAAGTGAGTAGTGAACTAGGTGTACTTTACGGAGTCTTCAGTTTGAAAGCTACCACTCTGTATTGTTCAGATCATGTGGAATAGGATCAAATAACCATCTTTCTGAAAGAGAAATGGTTTATAGAAGAGATAGCATTTCACAAGCTATTTTTGTGAAAGAAAGGTCAAGACTTGGTCATCTGACAGAAACTCCAGGGTTTTTACTCTTCTGATGTTGTTGGTAGTTTGAGAGTTGCCTTACATTGAATTTCTGACCATCTTGAATTTCTGACCATCTTCACATTGGCATTAAGTTGAAAATAGGTGTAAAATTACACCCATTGGAAAACACATAATAGGCACAGTTGAAACTAATGTGTGTCTTTTCTCTCTTTTTCAGGCTACTTCAATATAAACATAGTTCTCAGACTCCTTGCTTTCCGTTTGTGACATTCCAAGTCACAAAGTGTTCCTTCTACAGAAAACTGTACAGACCACCCTGTCACTATTCTAGGATCTAGCTTCCCTATACATCTGTAGGAAATCCTTTCTTTTGTCTTCTCAGCTAAATTATTCCTGCATGTAAAAAGGGGAAAGTGGTGAACTCTTCCTATAGACGGCTTTACTTGGTTTTTCTTTTTTCTTTTTTTAGTGTACTTTAATACAATATCACAATAATGGATTTCAATGTGACATGTTGGTACATGTAAATAATATACTTTGATCATATCTACTCCCTTCCTAACACTCCCCTCACCACCTCTTTCTGATCTCTTACCTCTTCTCTAATAGTCTCTGATACTTTCATGCCCCTACCTCCAAGGTTCCATAGATGACAGAAAACATACATTGATTTGTTTTCTGAGTCAGGCTTATTTTGCTTAACATGATGATCTCCAGTTCCATCTATCTTTCTGCAAATGACATGACATTGTGTTGGAAGCCATATATGAATTATGGGTTTTGTTTGAGCCAACATAACGCAGGGAAGTTGCTTTTCTGGGAACACCTGGGTGAAATTCCTGGCTTAAGAAAGCCCAGATCATGCTGGGGGCCCTGCCTTAGCTCACAGCCTTAGGATCAAACACAGCCTACACCCAGAGATGGGTGTAATCTGCCAAGCACCAAACAACCTTTTAACTGCAAGATCCTGCTACACAAGACTCCTCCTACACTGAAACCTTATCCCTGCCTTTGATGTGCTTCCCTTTAAATAAAGAATTGGTGCCTTTTTCAGTTGTTCAGTTCCAGTTCATATCAGGACTGGAAGACACATCAGATGCCCTGCTTTCTAAATCCAATCTCTGGCTTTGTCTTTATTTCTTACTCTACCAGGGTGCTGGCTACCCAGTCATAATATTGTGCTTCTTTGTAGCTAAGTAATACTCCATTGTGTGTAGATTCCACATTTTCTTTGTCCATTCATCTGTTAATGGGCCCTTAGGCTGAATCCTTAACTTGGCTATTATGAATTATGCTGCAACAAACACAGGTATGCAGATATCTCTAAAGTATGCTGACTTTAATTCCTTTGGTATATACCCAGGAGTGATAAAGTTGAATTATTTAGTAGTTTTATTTTTAATTTTTTTAAGAATTTCATACCGATTTATATATTGTTGACACTAACTTACTTTTCCATTAATGTATACAAGAATTGCTTTTCCCCATATTCTTGCCATCATTTAATGTTTTTTGGATTCTTGATGATAACCATTCTGACTTAATAATTTGAATTCCATTCTTAAAATTACTGAAATTCCCAAAGGAAGAAGGAGTTAATCTGAATAATCTGAAGAAGACTAATTTTTTTTTTTTTTTTTTTTTTTTTTTTTTTTTTTTTTTTTGCTTAAAGAGAGAGGAAGGGCAGGAGAGGAAAAGGGGAAAGGAAAATATAATCACACAAACTATTTCCATATTTTTCAGGAGGGTAGAAGTTTTGACAACTAACACTTCAATGTTCTAGCCTTATAGGAAAGACCATCTAAGTTATCCGGACTTTATGCTGGTGGTTTGCATAGATACCTTTGGGTTTTTTTTTTTTTTTTTTTTTTTTTTTATCACTTTGTGCATCCCCAAAGCTTTAATGTGGTTTTGCTTACAAACAGCAGGCACCCCTTCAACATTTTGTTTTTGGAAGACTGCCCAAGGGTCCTCCTTAACTGCATTCATGGAGAACAAAATTACCCAGAAATTTTGTCCCTACAGGAGTAAGACTCGAGAAGTGAATGACAGGCACAGAAGCATGAAATCTCCAGCTGCCTTGTTTGGGGAGGATGATTCTGAGGTTTAATTTACACTCCAAATTCCCTGGGTATCCCTGGAACACTACAGATATCATTCCCACTTCCTTGTCACACATTCTCCCTCCTGTTTGGAAACACTTTATTAATCAATCACTTGCATACAAATCCTTAGTTTTAGTCACTTCAGAGTAACAGGAGTTTTGATACTGTGCTATCCAGAGAAAGATAAGAACTATTCATACCATCATGAAGATTTTAGTCCACTCTAACATTATTAAATCAGTGGATACATTGATTTACTGTACCAGGTTAAGAAATTAAATGTACATTAGTCTCAATCTGAAATATTTTTGGATAAAATTACATTTGTGAAACTCTAGGGTAAATACAGGTTATAACCTGGGCAGTGATATAAAAATGAATATAATGAATATAATTAACCAACAGGAATCAGTTTTGCAGGGTAATTGCCCGATGATCTAAGGGTCCCTCTAACACTTCTAAATTAACTATAAATCTATTGTTTTTATTTTCTATACTATTTTGTTCTTCTGGTTTGTATTCTAATTTTGAAACTTCATAGGCATAAGAAATTTAAATATACTATCTTTTCCATAAGATTAAGGGAAATTATTCCTGCATTATACATTGAATCACCAGAGTAATTTGTACATTATCAAAGTAAATCTCATCTGTAAGTTAGCACAAACATCTTCATCATCATCATTATCATTGTCAATGTTAACTATATTGTTAACATAATTGACCAAATAAAATAATACAGGAGACGGCATATTGGACAAACTTGGATATAGCTCAGTAAGTAATTGTGTATATAACTCAGTATAACCTAATTATATTAATATTTAATTTCTTCTTGATTCTTCCTAGGAAGCATCAAAGTCTGTTACTCTTAATTTTGATTTAACATCCACAATGTATTTCCATCAGTTACAAAGGGTGGTCCCTATATCAGAGGGTGCATCTTAGTAATTTATACTGCATGATTTTGAAACCTTCAGTCAGATTATTAATTAGCCTACAATATTATTAATATTAGCCTACAATATTAAATCTGACAATCCAACTTCATTGTGTATTTATACATAGCTTATTATTATCTGATTGACCAATGCTTGTCATTCTGGTGGAAAATATCTCTAGCTAAACATCAGCTTGTTTATTCTTTGAATAAATAGTGATGAAGTATTTGTTATGTACTAGACATAGTACAATAGGTCATAGCAAAGAAATAAAAATAAAAAAGAACATACAGACCTTGTCCTCAAATAGTTCAAAATCTTGTGGAGGATACAGAAATACAAAATCAAACTGTACCGTGGCAGAGCCAAAGAAGAAATATTCATTCTGTTTGGTATTTTAACTTCATATCATCCAAGAAGTCTGTTTGGGGAACCATTAGCAATCTTTCTTCATTGTTCCCATTTTGACAGAGCATTCTGATCACCTTGTCACATTCTTCATGTTCCCAGATGTCCTGCTTAACTTTATTGTCCTGGATTTTAAGACCTCATATTGTTCCTGAAGGAGCTGTAAAGATTCTACATTTTGTGTCTGGCAGACTGCAACTAACAAAAAAGAATAGCAATTTAAAGGCAACAAGATGTATTAATATGCAGATGCTACAAATAAGTTTCACCTTCATAATATGAGACTTCAATCCCAGAAACTTTGTCTCCAAATAATTTGGGAGAGCTTGCTAAAAAATATTTGTATTATCTCTACATTTCTCTTATATATTGAAGGAACCTGAAAAATCAAGTTCATATATGACCTCTATTCCATTTCTATATTATAACTTTATCAAATAAAATGTTCATTTATTTGATTACTAAGTACAGACTTGTACACATGACCAGACCATTTGTTAAGCTAAACTAAGGAATTCTAAATTATATGCATACCCTATTAAAAATACCATTTATAATGGTAATGCCTTAAGCTTTACTAGAGAATGTGAAAGGATACCTCTCCTTATTCATAAATATCTTTTAATAACAAGAACAATAACTAATATTGTAGAGGTATTCTCGCCACAAAATGTACATTACTTAGTGGAAGAAAAATTGTTAGATATGTTTTTAAAGCTCAGTGAACTGTATCAAACTGCTATCTCATTAACTGCACACATTACATCCCTATTTTATATTTTATTTAGAGACAGAGTCTCACTGAGTTGCTTAGCACCTCACTTTTGCTGAGTCTGGCTTTAAACTCTTGATTCTCCTGCCTCGGCCTCTCCAGCTACTGGGATTACAGACATGCACACTGCACCCAGTTACTGCATGTTTTTAATGGAAGGTTCTGGTTTCTGATCTTAGCTCCAGTTTGGCAACACACATTATAAACTCAGTACTTAAAAAAATAAAGAATGAGTTTCCATGGATTTGAATTATTGAATTAATTTGAAAAGAACAGTTTAATAAAATTATTTTGTGTAATTGGTTAGCAAATGCTGTTTTTCCCCTGTTAATCCATTCTAACTCCTTTTTAGCACCTTCTTCTGCTACACTATATGATACTTGAAGGAAGAAGTAAAAAATGTTTAAATAGGTCATGAAAATTAATTCAGACTTTGTCTGATAAATAGTAGAATAAAGTTTTAGATATTATTGATCAAGTTAGAAAGCGCTTCGATCCATCCTGATCTGGATCCTATGCTATCTCTAACGTGGGTCCAGATTATGATAAATAGCAAAATTGAACTTCATAGATCTGTTGTAAGGGTCATAAAAATAATGTTTTTTTCTATATAGGAAAATTGTAATTAGAGTACACTGTATATTATCCCAGGTTATGTTCAATAGGGAACTATGCCAATGACTGTTCATTATCATTTCAAGGTCAGAACATTTCACATACACATTATCAGAAGCATTACATCAGTATATCATAATTCAGTCATCACAACTATTATGCAACAATTGTTGAACTGCATGAATATTTTAATAGGTTTGTGCTGTGTCAAAACAAGCCGAATGTAATAAAATGAAAAGGGATCAGAATTCAGTGAGTTTGAATGCCAATGACATTGTCAAACTTGGATTAGTTTATTTTTCCCTTTGTCCCAGCTGTGGACCACCTATAAAAATGTAAATTGAGCAACAGATATACCGTTTATGGTAACTTTGAAATAATTATTATTATGAGTCTGTTCTTTTGAGAAAATAATAAATTATTATAGCAATTGAAAAAATCTATCTATATATCTATCTCTATCTCTATCTCTATCTATATGTCATATAAACCCTAGATTATGATTTCCAACCAATTTCAAAACATATATGTCAATTTCATTAAAATATTTAGAGAATTAAAATCTTGGGACTTAACAGATTAATATAATGGGAAGTGGGTGTATGCAAAAGGGAAGTAATCATGGTGAAGGAAAGAGTGACAACAGGGGAAAAAACATATTTGTTGATTGTCTAATATTTGGCAGTATTTCATTTAACTAAAGGAAAAGGATAAAGTAAAATATTTATTTTTAATTTTCATGCTATTATATGAGATTTATGTTTTACCAGGTGGTGAAAAGATTGTTGTACCTCATTTAATGACAGGACTCCCTTTCTCTCTCTTTTTTATTTAACAGTGCTGGAGATTGAACCCAGGACCTTGTGCTTATAAGGTCTGCACTCTACCAACTAAATTATATCCCCAGCCCAAAGACTCCCTTTCTACAGATCATTTAACCATATGTGAAGGTTTCTTTTTGGGATTATTATTCTATTCCATTGTTCTATATGCTTGTCTTTAATCCTGTATTGCACTTTTTTATTTGCTATAGGTCTCTAATAAAATGAATTCAGAAAGTGTGAGATCAAATTTGCTTTTCTTTTTTATAACTCTTCTAGCTATTCAGTCTCATGTAAATATTAAAACCATTTTTTTGTATTCCTGCTTAAAGCACTTTTAGATTTTGATATGGATTATATTGACTTTATAGAACACTTTGGGTAGTACTGACTTCACAACAATATTTAGTTTTCTAACTTGTGTATATGGAATATCTTTCCATTTATAGTTTTCCTTGTATAAGCACTTTGTCTTCTTGGACAAGTTTATTTCTAAATATATTATTCTCTTTTATGATCCTATCAATCAGCTTGTTTCTAATTCCTTTCTGATTGTTCATTGTTAATATAAGAAATGCAATTAATTTTTAGGTGCTGATTTTGTTTCCTAAAACTTGACTTAAAACCTTTATTACTTGTAATATATTTTTGGTAGATTTAAAAATATTTTCTACATACATGTTTATTATAGCTGCTAACAAACTTTTGCTTCCCTATTTTCAATTTGAATACCTTCTGTTTATTTTTCTTGTATAATTTATCTGGGAAGAACTTATACTACAGTAAGTGCAAGTGGCAAAAATGAGCATCCTTGTCTTATTCCTTATGTTAAAGAAGATTTTTCAGGAGAAGATTTCAGTATTTCATCACTGACTGATTCCTTAGATGTGATTTCAAAACATAAGCAACAACTATTAAAAACAAATAAATAGGGCTAAATAAAGAGCAGAGTCAAAAGAGTGACAAGACAACCTGGAGAAAGGGAGAGAATATTTGTAAGTCATATAGCTAACAGTTAACATCAGAATATAAAATGAACTCCCATAACTTAACTAAAAAGCAAACAATGCAATTCAGAAATCAGCAAAGGATTTCAATAAACATTTCTCTGTAGAATATAAACAGATGATCAACACACGCATCAAAAGTTGCTCAGCTTCACTAGTTAGGAAAATAAAAATTAAAACCACCATGAAATACCACCTCACTCCTACAAACATGTCTACTATTAAAACAAAGAAACAAAGTTTGATAAAAATAGGGAGAAATAAAACACTTGTGGACCATTGCTAGAAATGCAAAATGGTGAAGATATTATAGAAAACAATATTGCAGTTACACACACAAAAAATACAATTAATACATAATCCAGCTTTTCCTTTATGATTATATACACAAAGTAACTGAAAACAGGGTCCTGAAAATGTTTCTATACATCTGTGATTACTGAATCACAGCCAAAAGGTAGAGGTAACCCACATATTCATAGATGGATGAATATGTAAAAAAAAAAAAAAATGTGATATACATGTATAATGTAAAACTTTTCAGACTCAAAAACAATGGAAATTCTGATAATTGCTACAATATAACTGGGATATTTGGCTAAATGAGATAAACAAGTGATCAAAAAAAGACAAAACAAAAATTTTAAAAACAACTGTATAATTTTGCTGATATGAGTACCTAATATAGTCAAGTTTATAGATGTTGACAAGAACTAGGAGGAAGGAGGGATGAGAATTGTTATTTTATTAGAAGAGGGCTTAGCTTTAAAATTAAAAAAAATTGGAAGTTGTCACACAGCAATGTGAAGTTACTTAAACTAACCAGTACACATACTAATGATTAAAATTATTATGCATATTTTATCATAAATATTATCATACATAAACATTTAAAATATTTGTTCTAATTCAGCAATACACAGTGAAGTTTAAAAATCTATTGTTAATACAATTTATACATTTTACTAGTTTTTAAAAAGTAATCCTTAGTTTTAATCCTTGAACTTTAGGAGTCTTATTAAGGGAGACTTATTAAGGAAGTTTGTGACTATATCAATAGGGTCAAGCATTGACTCTATGTTTTCTTATAGCATTTGTAGTGTTTTTGGTCAAATTTCTGTCTTTGATCCACTTTGAACTAATTTTTGTACAGGTTGAGAGATAGGGATTCTGTATCATTCTTCTACATAGGTATATCCAGTTTTACCTGCACTGTACTTTAAAAATACTCTTTTGCTCTCTAATTTTTAAATGTCATGTCTTGAGCTGCTTTCCTCTGCCATGCCCTCTCCTAGAACAATGGGGTATGCCCTATATGGAATAATGTGTGAAGCCATCCTTATTTAGCAGAATCAGACTGGGTTGAGCCATTGGGCACAGATATTTGGCTTCTAGGAACTGTCAGGAAGCATGTGGAACTGTGTGGGAGTGGTTCCCTTTCTCCTTCTGCAATAGTGCCCCTAAGAGAATGGCTCCCCTGAGTCTAACCTATCCTGTCCATCACAGAAGAAACTCCTCCTGGTCTTGGCCCCCTTACCTGTGTGTTATAAATGAAAGAGAGTTGGGCTACTCCATGTTGTTAAAAAGAGTATTGGCTCTTGTGTGTTTATTGAGTAGATAAGTTTATGGATAATTGATTGATAAACAACCAACATCATCCTCTAGTAATTAACACTTTTCTCATCCATGTGGGACGTGGCTGAGAGACCCCCACAGAATAAGAACTCTGAAAACATGAAACAAAGTAAACTTTTTTTTTTTTTTTTTTTATATTGCTCTTGTCAGTTCTTTTGTTCACAGCAATGAAAATGCTGACTAAAACAGAAATTGGTACTGAGAAGTGAAGTCATTGCTATCCTGATCATGTGGTTCAGAATCCTTTGGGGCTGGTTTTCAGGAAGAAGAATATTGAAAAAGTTCAGAGAAGCAAAGTGGAAAAGTTTCATAATGTTTTAAGTGGAATTTAATGGGTAATCCTGATGTGAGTTCAGAAGACCAGAATGCCAGTAGAACTGAGTACAGTAAAAGCTGAGTTCAGCTAGGCACAGCGGCTCCTACCTGTAATCCCTGCAGCTCAGGAGGCTGAGACAGGAGGATGACAAGTTCAAAGCTGGCCTCAGCAGAGGCAAGGCACTAAGCAACTCAGTGAGACCCTGTCCCTAAGTAAAACACAAAATAGGGCTGGGAATGTGGCTCAGTGGTACACTTCCCCCACTCCCCCAAAAAAGACTAGATTCATGAGCTTTCAGAGGAGAACTCTATTTGAAATTACACTAAAGACCATTCATGTTATGTTTTGGCAAAGAAGTTGCCTACATCTTTCCATGCCCTGAGACTTTTTGTTAAGCTGAATTTAGATGCAATGATTAATCTGGTGGAGGAAATTTCAAGGCAGTACATCATTGAAGTGGTGGCATGGATATTGCTGGCAACTTTCAGCCAAGTTTACTGTGATAATCTGGAATAGAAAGTAGAGCAGAAAGATTTGAAAACCTCGCACTTTGACTAGACAATGAGAGTTAAACTGGGGCTAAGGAAATTGTGATTGTTAAAGCTGTTTTGAGGAAAGTGGCAGAAATTGGGCAGGAATAAGCAAGAGAAGTCATGTGGCCTGTAACCAACAAGTCCAAAGGGATGGAGCTCCACAAGCTCTTAAGAGAGAACATCAGGATGCTGTATTCCTGGACATGGAGCTACACACCTCATTTCCTTGTTTTTATCTCTTCTTTCTATGCACATATCTCTCCCTCGTGGAATGGAAATGTTTACTCTGTGCCATTATATATTGGATATATGCAACTTGCTTTTAATTTTAACAGGGCTTTAGAGTTTGACTTGAGTCTCTGGGTACTTAGGATCTGAACTTTTGGGCAATGCTTGGAACTGTTGAGAATACAGGACCACTTGAAGTGCACTAAATATATTTTGCACTGGAAGGCGGGCATGAGTTTTTGGAGGCCAGGGTCAAATGTCATGATTTAGATATGAAGTGTCCCCCAAAATCTTATGTGAGAAAATGCCAGAATTTTAAGAAGTGAAATGATGGGGTTATGTGCACCTTAATCTAATCAGTGGGTTAATACACTTATCTAGATTAACTGGATGATTACTGTAGATAGGTAGGATATGGCTTGAGGAGGCAGGTCACTGTGGGTATATCTTCGTTTTTATATTTTGGTGCTAGTGAGAGGAGCTTCTCTCTGCTTCCCCTTGACATGTCCTGAGCTTCTTTACTCTATCATGCCCTTCTGCCATCATGTTCTGCCTCACATGGAGTCAGGTTTCTATGGACTGAAACCTCTGAAACTAAAAGCCCCAAATAAGCTTCGCCTTTTGTATGTTGTTCTTGTTAGGTCTTTTGGAAACAGTGATTAAAAAAAAAACTGCTTAAAACAACAAATAAAAGACAATATATATAAATATGTGGAGATTTCTATGCATATATCAAAGCAAAACCCATAACTATCTTCTCACCAGATTTTCACCCAAACAAATCCACCCAAACAATATACCTGTCTGATTAGCCCAGAAGCATATTGTATTTTATACCCCTTTCTTTTATTAAACAGTTATTTTCAAAAATGATCATAAAATAGTACAACTAGATTTCTTCCATGGAATCAAGTTTGTACTTACCACAATCTAATAATACCTTCTGCAGTTTGCATTCATTCTTTTACTGCTTTAAAACTTAAACATGAATGACCATATAGAATGATAGCATCGAAGTAACTCCGGTTGTTTTTTTCTTTACGATCTTTGTGTTATCAAGTTTCTTTCAAATCTTTTAAAATATAGGAATACAGAAAGTTCCTGGAGAGAGGACTTGTTCTCAATGGAAGTCCATTCTGAACTGAATGCATACTGAGTCTGCTTGCATGGAGGGCTGGGGGCAATTGCTGAATGAGTAAACTCCTGGGCAGAAGGCAATATTTATTGAAGGAATGGTGATAAAAATTTTTAAAAAGTTATCTTTTCTCCAATGCATGTTTTTTTGGACCTTTGTCAAGAATCAGATGATGGTATCTTGTAGATTTTTCTCATTAATCTTCATGACTTATTGTATGCCAATACCATGCTATTTTTGTTATTATAGCTCAGTAGTATAATCTGAGATTGGGTATCATGATGCTTTTAGCAAATGGGAAAATGGGATGACTTCAAATTGACAATCTTCTGCACAAAGAAAAAAAGGAAAAACAAGCAAACAAACAAAAACAAAAACAATTCAGAGTGTGAAGAGAGAGTCCACAGAATGAGAAAAATAGTTTACAGCTACTCTTCTGACAGGATATTAATATCCACAATATATAAAGAATTCAAAAACTTAAAACCAAAAAAACAAATAACCTAATCAAAGATGGACAAATGATCTAGATAGATATTTTTCAAAAGAGTTAATACATAGCCAACAAATATATGAAAACATATTTAACATCCTTAACATTCAGAAAATGCAAATCAAAACTACACTGAAAGTTCATCTCATTCCAATTAGAATAACACTCATCAAAACTACAAATAACACTAATCGTTGGCAAAGATGTGAAAGGAAATATACTCTAATACATTGTTAGTGAGATAGAAAATTAGTATAATCATTTTGGAAAGCAGTATGGATATTTTTCAAATCTATGTGGAGTATAAAACCACCATATGACCCAGCTATTCCATTCATTAATATTTATCCAAAGGAACTAAAATTCAGCATACTGTAGTATACATGCATACCAATATTTATAGCAGAGACATTCACATTTGCCTTGTTATGGAAAAAGCCTAGGTACCCATCAACGAATGAATGAATAAGGAAAATGTGGTACATATTCACAATAAAGTTCTCTTTAGCTACAAATAAACTGTTATGGTTTGAATGTGAATTGTCCCCCAAAAGCTCACATGTGAGAAAATGCAAGATGGTTCAGATAAGAAATGATTCGGTTATGAGAGCCTTAACCCAATCAGTGAAATCACCTGATGGGATTAATTGAGTGGTAGCTGAAGGCTGGAGGGTTATGACTGGAGGAGGTAGGGCATTGGAGGCATGGCTTTGGGTGTATATTTGTATCTGGCAAGTGGAGATGTTTCTCTCTCCGCTTGCTGGTCATCATGTGAGCTGCTTCCCTCTGCTACACTGTTCTGCCATGATGTTCAGCCTCACCTGTAGCCCAAAGGAATGGAGCCAGCTGTCCATGGATTGAGTCCTCTGAAACCATGAACCTCTGAATAAACTTTTCCTCCTCTAAAATTGTTTTGTTTGGGTCTTTTAGTCACAGCAGCAAAAAAACTGACTAATTATATGCTGATAAATGGATGAAACTGGAGAACATCAAGCTAAGTGGAGATGATCCAGACTAGAAAAGTCAAGGGTCTAATATTTTCTCTCATATGCAATAAGAAGAGAGAACTAAGGAATTTTAAAAGGGGATCTCATAAGTAGAAGGAAAAACTGGAGAGTCAAGAGATGAGAAAAAGGAAAAACATTGAAATTGATCAAACTGTATTCTATGCATGTATGAATATATCACAATGAATTGCATTTTTATACATAACTGTAATGCACCCATATAAAAACAATAAATAAATGGAAGGAAGACCTGTAAAGGAGAGCAAGCAGATTAGAGGGATTATGGGAGAGAAGAGGAGAGGAAAAGGGAAGTACTGGGAATTGAAATTGAACAAATTCATGTTATATGCATTATGAATATGTCAAAAAGAATTTCATTATAATATATAACTATAATGCATCAATAAGAATTAAAGTTTTTAAAGAATTTTTTTGGAAAAGAAATTCTTATAATAATTATAAAATTTATTTCTGGTGTGAGGTAAAGCACAATTTTAGATTTTAAATAGTGTATGTTGATTTACTGATGATTTGTTAATAATTTCTATACCTCCTTATAATTATAAAACAGCTTATGGTGAAATAATGAAAAATAACCCTTGTTTTCAGAACACTGATCTTTAATTTATTTTAACAAAATTCATGTTTCTGTTTCCAGTATAACTAGAGTTTTAAAGCATGTGTTTTAGTCATCTTTTCATCTAATATGACAAATTTCTGAGAAAAACAACTTACAGAAGGAAAAAACTATTTTGGCTCAGTTTCAGACATTTTAGTTTATGGTTAGCTGGCTCCATTTCTTTCTTTCATCCTGAGGTGAGGCAAAACATCATGGCAGAACAGTGTGGCAGAGGAAAGCTACTTACCTCATTGCAGCCAAAATGCAGAAAGAGAGAGAAAGGAAAGGGTGGACGGGATATAGCCTCCAATGATCTACTTCCTCCTACCATATCTCACTTCTTAGAATTACCACCACCTCCCAATAATGCTATTAAATTATGAATCCATAAAATGGATTAACTCACTGATGAGGTAAGAGCCCTTATGGTCAAATCATCTTCCTAAAGATTTCACTTCTCAACACTGCTGCATTCTGAAAAAAGTCTTAAACTCATGAGTCTTTAGGAGACACCTTATATCTAAACCATGACATTTTCCTTCCTTCATAGCAGGATATCATACAAATAATGCTCATAAGATTAAGTAATATATTATATATATATATATACACATACATATTTATTCACTTTCAAGTTATATAAAATATTATTAAACAAATGATTTCATATAAAAATGCATAATGTAAAGTTAAATGGAGTTATAAACTAGTTTTGAATGTAGTTGATGCTTTTTCAAGAGATGTAAAAAAAAAATCATTATTTCTACTGTTATATTTTCTTTGCATGCTTTGACTAACTTGTAGGTTTGCTGTATCCTTTTGCCCATTAAGTTTTCTACTAAAAATATCTTTTCAACAAAGTTCCCCTTATAAACAATAATCTTAAAATCAGTAATAGAAAATAGTCCCTCAAAGGGTATATTTGAATGCAAAGAAAAAGTCTAAATGTTTTCAAGCAGTCACTCCCATTTCTTTGCATACTGTTATATATACATAGGGTTGGCTCACAAAAGTAGGTTAATATGGAAGGTGTTTGTTACACTTTATTATCATAACTTCTTAACACTTAAGCAAAATTACAAGTTATTCTACAAAAGGTTGAATAGTAATTTTAATGAAAGTAAAGGAATAGCATTAAGTTTAGCTGTAACTGTCTTCTATACTTACATTAAACTCAAGTCAATTTTTTTTTTCATGCAGATCTAATTTAGATTTCCTTTTAGTTTACTAAACTGCAACAAAATTATTTTTATAAAAACTTTTTGTCAGTTACTCATTTACAACTTTTATATGAATAGTCTATCTTTGCTCTTCAGAGTCTTGGCTGAAAATCATTTGATTTTTGTTCTGAAAATCATTTGATCTTTCAAACATTGAATTCAAATTTAAGAAAGTCTTAATGATGTAGATTTAAAATAATCATTTATTTTACTTAAAATAATTGGATGTAGTTTTGTTTTTTCAGAATTCAGATATTTATTTTTAAACGTTTTAATTTGTTATAATTAGTTATACATGAGAGTAGAATGCATTTTGACACATCATACATAAATGGAATAAATTTTTTTCCATTCTTCTGGTTGTTTCAGGTCCAAAAAAAGTCAGTTTTACAAAAAAAAAAAAAAAAGAAAGAAAGAAAGAAACTAAGACACACAGAGACACAGAAACTTTACTTATAATTTTTCTATAAAAGACCCAGCTCATAATTAGCATTGACTATTCCAACACCTGATGTGTCTCATTTCAAATTCTAAGCATTTAATCACTTTGGTGTATTCAGATTCCAGTCATGAAGCATAGGATACTGACCTGGTCAAATTTGACCCCATACCATGTTATTGTTTGAAATTGGAATGTCCTCAAAATCTCACATGTTGTAAGCATGGTCCCCAATGCATCAAGGTTCAGAGATGGGGATTTTAGGCAATAATTAGAGCTCTAACATAATCAATGAATTAATTCATTTGCTGGGTGTTTTAGTCAGCTTTTTTGCTGCTGTGACTGAAAGGCCCAACCAGTACAACTATAGAGAAGGAAATATTTATTTGAGGGTTCACAGTTTCAGAGATCTTAGTCCACAAGAAGGTCAGCTCCATTTCTTGGGGATCTAGGTGAATCTGAACATCATGGCAGAAGAGGGTGGCAGAGAGAAGCAGCTCACATCATGGTGATCAGGAAGCACAGAGAAAGGTCTCCAATTGCCAGATACAAATATATACCCCAAAGCCATGCCCCAATACCCACCTCCTCCAGCCACACCCTACCACTTCAGTTACCACTCAATTAATCTCTATTCAGAGATTATTTCTCTGATTGGATTTAAACTCTCAAAATTCAATCATCTGTCCTCTGAACCCTCGTACATTATTTCACATGTGAGCTTTTTTTTTTTTTTTTTTTTTTTTTTTTTTTTTGCAGTGCTGGGGATTGAACCCAGGGCCTTGTGCTTCCAAGGCAAGCACTCTACCAACTGAGCTATATCCCCAGCCCCACATGTGAGCTTTTGAGAGACAGCTCACATCCAAACCATAACACTGGATTAATTCAATGATAGAATGGATAATTGGGTGGTAACTCTAGGTAGTTTGGGCATGGTTGAAGGAAACAGGTCACTGGAGACATGCCCTTGGTGCACATTTCTGTCCCTAGCCCTTCCTTATCCTTTGAAGCAAAGGATAGATGGCATGATGTGAGAAGTTTTCCTGTGTCATGATCTTCTGCCATAATGTTTTGCCTCACCCTGGGTCTTGAGCAATGGAGTTGGATGACTATGGACTGAGAACTTTGAAACTCTGTGCCCAAAATAAATTGTTCTTCCAAGTTATCCTTGTCAAGTATTTTGATCACAATGCTGGAAAGCTGACTCACACATAGTAACACCACTCATACAATGTGAAGGTAAATTTTGGGCCCCAGTTTATTCACCTTTGAAATTCTCTCAAACTGTTTTGTATCATGGAGCTTCCCCAATACATCATCTACCTTCAATAAATGCTGACTCCTGACTCTATCCCCACCTCCCTAAACTACTCTTTCCCAGAAACATTGCTAATTATTAGGATATGTGGTTCCATCTGGTAGACCTAGGGTAGTTTATCAGCAATTGGGGACAGAATAACAAGAGGGTTCAGAAGAACAAAGAAAGATATTACAGAGAAGGGAAACAAAAAGGCTAGAGAAAATAAGAATATATATTTTTCTGTTTTCTCCTCTAAAATTGTCAGATCTCTACATATAAGTCCATAGATTCTTATTTCTGTAAGAATTATTACAACTGATTTGTTATATTATGATTTTTTGTGAGCCAATAAGTACTATCCATTTTTCCTTTTTGTATCAAATTCGGAACTCAATGGACAAATAGATATCAAGAATTTGATGAGTCTATGTGGACAGCTATAACAAAAATAAAGCCAGGGTGACTTATAAGCAACAGAAATTTATTTGTAACAATTCTGGAGGGTGGAAGTTCAAAATCAAAGTACTAGAAAACTCAGTGTCTGGTGAAGGTACACTTTCTGGGTCATAGATGAAGTCATCTAGTTGTGTCCTCAAATGGTAGAGTGAGAGGGATCTTCCTGGGTCCTTTTATAAGGATGCTAATACCATTAATGAAGTTCTGTCTTAAAGACCCAATCACCTCCTAACAACCTTAACTTTGGGGGTTATATTTCAACATATGCATTTTAAGATGACACAACATTCAGTCTACTACAGATTTGGTAGATTGAGAAAGTAGCATCAGTATTATTGGTAAAGCCAATTTTGAAGGATTGTTGAGAATTATGTCCTCAGTGGACTTTTTAAACTGTGCATTTTAATTAGGTCCCCATCCTTCCCTAGTCCCTGAATTTAATGGAGTACTGTGGGTCTTCAATTAAAAGAAAATATACTTAGAACTTGGAAATGTCATATGATTTGTTATTATTAAAGAAATTTCTGTTTTCTTTTGTATGAATCAAGCCAATTTGAGTCAAATCAATATTACTGAGTTATTTTCCACTAAGGAGTTATACTTACATAATTCATAACTTTTAGAAAACAAGTGTTTATTTTTAATTTATAAGATTTCCCAGAAGTAGTTCCTCCATAGTCAAAATTATACCCTCAAGATTATAAGTCAACATGAGAATTATTTCTAAATTCATTTATTCTTTAATAAACATGGTTCTGTGTCTGCTATTTGACAGAACTAGACAGAAAATCAATCACAGTATGCAAAGTCACTACACAACTGCAAAAAAGTCACTTTTTCTGGTAATAATTATGTACATATGCCTTGAGAGATTTTGGTAAAATGAGCCATATTGAATATCTCAGAACCAGTTCTTTTCAGATTTTGATTTAGAAACATTTATTACTGACTGCTCTCTGAGGCTAAGACCTCAGTTACTCTTTACTTGGCTGGTCTGAATAAAAGAATATAGGTGTTTCAATTTTGGTTTCCCTAAAAAGATACAGAAATAATTAGGTGGACATTCTTGTCCATATAGAAGATATTAGATATTGAAAGCTAGATAGAGGTGGGAGCAAGTGTCATAATGGATGAGCTAATAAGGGAATGGGTTGAGAAGTGAATTGTATTTACTCCTATGTATACAACTCCTAGGTCTAGAGACCTGGTATTTTATGTATTGTTTGAATTATTTGTACCCACTTGCTTTTTACCTTCATAATCAATGAAATGAACATTAGACACTTGAATTGTGTCTTTTGCTTACTCTTCTTACACAATATTGAACTGTGGTTGGCTAGAAATCAAGAATCAATTTCTTCATGTCTACATGTTTAGGGTCTTTGTTTTTGCTTGCTTGTATTTTTATTTTGTGTTTACTTTCATTTAAGTCAGATGTGGCAAATTTATACTTATTAAAGATATTAAATAGTGTAGATTTTACTGGAAATAAAGCCCTCTGATGCATATCTTAAGAAAACACCTTTTTCAATATGTAAAATTTTTTTATATTTATGGGCTAAACAGAAAAAAACCTTGGCCAATGGAACTATAGCTTGATTTAAGGGAAGAGATATTTAGTATTTAGGATATGCATGTCAGAAGAACCTACCTTGGAAATAGTAGTAATTAAGTGAATGTGTTAGTTAGCTTTGCATTATTGTAATAAAATGCCTGAGGTAATCAACTTAAAAAGGGGATAGGCTTATTTTGGTTTACAGTTTCAGAGGTGAAGTAGATGTTAGTTCACTCATTGCCATTGGATGAACATGTGGCAAAGCAACATGTTATGATAGGGAGAGCATGGCACAGAAAATTTCTCACCTCATGACCACCCTCTACTGTTGATTTGGTTGGAGGTCACATGAAGAGAAGTAACAAGGAAATAAAAGAAAAAGATAGAGGAAGAGGATGGATTTCACTCTTCTCTTGAATGACACTCCCAGTCGTCCCAAAAGATCCACCTCTTAACAAAACCACTACCTTTTAATAACAGCATGCAGAAGACCAACACTTTAACACTTATGTCTTCAGAGGGTATCTCAGGTCCAAACTACAGAAGTAAACTTTAAGAAAGTATTAGTGTTCAATTCCCTGCCTAAGGTGGTGTCAAAGAAGGTCTAGGAGGAAGCCAGGACTTTCATCCCAGCAGGGTAGTACTAAGCTTCAGGCCCATGGTATCAGTGACGAGCACAGGAACAACATGAACCTGACCTATTGCCAAAAAGAATACCTTTCCAACCTAGATGTGGTGTTAATGGAGGCCAAGTTGAGAGAGTCACAACCTCCATCACCCTCCACTGTGAATTTGATTGGAGGCCACATGGAAAGAAGTAAGAAGGAACTCTCCCACCAAACAGGGGCGTCCATGAAGGCCTATGGGAGACCCTGAAATCCAACCTGAAACACCAGTTAACTGAGGGCAGTGGGGAACCTGAACTTCTACTTCCATTCAACAGGAATGAAGCAGTACCCCCTCTATTCCTCCAAAGCACTTTCAGAGAAAGCAAACTGCAACAGATTAATTATATTCCAGATTCTTATCACATAATATTTAATTCACCTCATTAACCACTTGTCATACTACAAACCAAAAATATTTCTTTGAATAAGAAAAGGTAATCAATAGATGTGATATTGAAATGATATGGGTGATGGAATTATTGATTATTTTGAATTAGTCATCATAAAAACGTTTCTAGGAGCTATTATACATGAGATGGAAAAAAACAAAAACTAGAAAGTCCCAGCAAAGACACAGAAAGTTGCAATCAAGAAATGTAAGATAAAAAGAAAACCAGTGAAAAAGACACTATAATCAATCAAATAATTTTAGTGGATGAACTGAACAATGGAATGAAAAATAATGAATAATGAATGAAAGATGAAAAGTATCTCAATCTGAAAAAAGAAGTTGCCTTATATGAACAGGAGAGAAGAAATAACCTTAAAACAAGAGAAATGAGTAGAATTTTGTTATATTTGGAATGTAGCAAAATATAGGTAGAATTCTAAAAAGAAAAGCAGAAGTGGGCATGATTGAAAAAGTTTTAAAGAGGTAGTATATGAAAAATTTCCCAGTTAGCAAAAACTACGAGTTTACAAATTCAAGAAGCTAAGCAAACTACAGAAAGGAAAAATCTAAAGAAACATAAAATAAGGCAGATAATAGTTAGACTTCTATACACTATATAAATTTTTTTGAAAGATTAAAACAAACAAAAGACATCTTAACTGTAGGGAAAATAATAGTGGGCTTTTCATCAAAAACTACAGAAAAAGAGAACAATTTTACTGCATGATTCAAGTACTGAAAGAAATATCAACTCAAAATTATACTTAGTGAAAATATCCTTCAAAAATAATGTAGAAATCAAGAGGCTCTGAGATGACTGGAAACTAATTATTTGTCATCAGAAGTGTATCTTATATGAATGACCAAAGGAAGGTCTCCAAAAAGACAGTTAATGATTAAAAATGAAATCTTGAAATATTCAGGATGGGAAAATGATAGAAAGAATAAGAATATGAATACACTAGAGAGCACTTCTCATATTCATTTTTTAAAACAAAAATGATTTACCACTTTACATTAGAGTAGCTAAAACTAAAACTGTTGACAATACAAAATGGTTGTGAGAATACAAAGAAATCGCATCACTTATCTATTATTGGTGGCAATGTAAAGTGGGATAGAACTCAAGAAAATAGTTTAGCAGTTTCTGTAAAAAAAACTAAACATATACTTGTAAGTCTCAGAAATCATAGTCTGGGATATTTTCAGAAAAATGAATATATATACACACACATATATATATATATATATATATATATATATATGAATATATATATATATTCACACAAACCTGTATTAAGGGTCCACAGGGGTAGATGTTTAGAAACGGGGTTCGCTGAGGGTGAGGACGAATGATGCCTACCTTACCTACACTTACCCAGCACACTTACTCAGGCATCAGAGATCAAGCTCTGAAAGCACCCATCTAATTTTTTAGGGTTGCACAGGACATATATAGGCACTTTATCCAATCAGGTTAACATGTTTGTTAAAGTATAACAGAATCAGCCTATAGGTGAACTATACGTCGAGGGTCCAGGTAGTATAAACAAACCAAGCATGCCTAAGTAATTCTTCCCAGCAACAGGTCTGAGACAAAGGACTGGGGGAATGGAAAGCTCCTGCACACAGCATGAGGCAAGGCAGCACCGGCAAGCTCATATCATAGCTTTCTGGGATGCATGACAGGGCGAGGCCTCCCCTCAGCTCCTAGCTCAGCTTCAACAGCTGCAAAGACCTTCATTCCATGGTGACTCTTTGCCAATATCTCAGTTTCTCTGTTCAGACTGTTTGGCTTACTTAGACCGTGGTGTCCATGACTGCTGTCAGATAAGCTTGAGGAATGTTCCCTACACACAGGCATCTTTATCTGTAATAAATTCAAGTTGGAAATAACTATGATGTCCTGCATTGCCTGAATGGTTGAACAAATTGTGGCACATATATACAATTTAAATAACACACAGCAATAACAAGAAAAAGATATGACAAGTATTGGAGAGGATGTGAAAACATTAGATCCTTAAAACACAGCTGGTATTGCTGCAAGATAAAGCAGTTACATTGTTTGCTAAGGACTGAATGTTTGATGTGCCCTCAAAGTTCATATGGTGAAGCCATATTTTCCAATGCAATGGTATTTAGAGGTGGAGCCTTTGGATGGTAAGTATATTTAGAAGAAATCATGGTGGAAGAGTGGGATTAGCATGTTTATAGCAAGCAGCAAGCAGTTCTCTTTCTCTCTGCCATATCATCAAGTAACAAGAAAATGTCTACCTGAAAACCAGACACCACTTATGTCTGTACCTTGAACTTGGACTTCCCAGCCTCAAGTACTATGAGAAATCAAATTTGTTGCATAAACCATCTAGGTATTTTCTTATAGAACTATGAGCTGAAGATGAAAATACTAAAATATTAAAGGTGGAATGGTATATATATTTTTTAAATTAGAAAATTTAAAAAAAATTTTAAATAAGAAAATTAAAAAAAAATTTTTTTAATTAGAAATTTAATTTACAAAAGGGATGAAAGACCAGCATGAACTAAACTAAATTTCAACTTTTGGAGGATTGAAATAGGAGTTTAGGGATGTCAAGATGGCAAAGGAAGGGTACAAGAAAAATATCCCTAGAGTGTAAGATGGGGAGATGAGTCATCATGTCCCTGTTTATATATAAAGTCCATTACCAAGCTACTCCCACCACTGAGGGATTATAGCTAAGGCAACTCCTGCCACAAGTTCTATATTCAAATTACATAAAAACAAAGTAACCCATGAAATGTGTATTCTAATTATGTAAAAATAAAGTCAGAGGAAACAAACAGGGCAAGGTCTTCAGTCAGGTCTGGAGTGAGAGGGGATTAAAGCAAAGATGGGCATATAGGACAAGACTCACCCAAACATGGGTTCTTGGGCCACACTCTTTTTTGACCCACTCCCCTCTACTTTGTTACTTTCACTTTCACTTTCAATAAGTCTACAATCTGTTACTTTTTCATGCCTTGTTCAATTCTTTGTATGGGATGCCAAGAACCTGGTCCCCAACTGGACACCCCACTGGTATCAAAGTGACTGGGGTTATGAAGGCAGTAGGAATGGTGAATGGCAGGAATTAGTGCACAGTCAAGAAAGTGATAAGCTATAAAAAACGGAGTGGGAGTTGAAAGCCACTGGGTTGGCTAATTGTTGCCCTTCAATTTAGATTCCTCCCCTCCCTTGGAGTGGTAACTGAGGGACCTGTCTCTAGGAGTTGGCAAGAATAGGAAATGTTTTTGGTAGCCTTTAGGTTTCTTAGGCAGGCACTTAAGGGAGGCTAAGGTCATCCTAGTAATGTGTGCATGCAAATGTTTGTTCACATTTCTACAAGTCAAGATTGAGGCCTAATCGAGAAGAGGGCTAAGAGGAGTTTAGTGAGTTTGTTCAATGACAGCATCATCATTGTTAGTGGGAATGTAAAATGTTCAGTCCACAGATTTCTCTAGGGTTAAACACAGGATTTCCATACAACCCAGAAATTACACTCCTACAAACATCTGAGAGAAATGAAAATATATGTCCATATGTGCTGCGACCAGCATGACCAAACTCTCAGGTCTGGTGAGGGGCGAAGGGGGTTCGGAAAATAAAGATTCACAGACACAGATTTTGAAGATTAAGCTGGGATCAGGTGGAACTCTGCTCTCTGATAGAGATGCAGATCTCAAGAGTAAGCCAGCAATCTTATTTGTATATGTCTCATTATCAGCTTGAAGATTATGCAACCATTATTCTTTGTATTCAGGAAAGTTACAGAAACTAGGACATCTATGTAGCTTTTCCACAGTTGCAATCCACAGTTGCAAAGTTCAATGTTAGCAGCTTTGTGTAGCTCTCAAGAAAATCCATTGTTAAAGGTTACTATAAGGCAGTTAGTAATTGGAGAAAGGGAGATGGTGAAACATTGTGGTTGTCTAGCATAAGAGTTCCTTCATTTCCAGGAGCTGTGTGCCTGAGATCAAGGATAGGATTCTTGGACAGAGCCTCCACATGCAGGGCACTGCCACAGAAGCTAAGCATCCTGTGACCTTGCACAGAAACATTCCCAGGCACCAGACATGCCACAACCATGAGGTCATCAGAGACCCCTAATCTCAGTCACTGTTCTCCCATCCTCTGTCACAGCTCTCCACACACAAGAAAACTAATACATTAATGTTTATGGAAACATTATTCATAAAAGCCAAATTGTGCAAACAACCCAAACTGATGAAAGGATAAACAAAATGCGGTCTGTACCCACAGTGGAATATTACTTGACTATTAAAAAAAGGAAAGAGTATAATAGACTTTGAAAATTACTTAACTTTCCTGAAAAGGTAAGT
This sequence comes from Sciurus carolinensis, assembly GCF_902686445.1. Classification (NCBI taxonomy): domain Eukaryota; kingdom Metazoa; phylum Chordata; class Mammalia; order Rodentia; family Sciuridae; genus Sciurus; species Sciurus carolinensis. The sequence goes on from NC_062213.1 coordinate 84,583,869, forward strand.
ATAATGGTAATAATGAACTTTGTTGGATAACATCTGTACAAATAAAATAGTAAACAAATGATAGAAAGTTTGGAAGAAGAGAAATGGAAGCACACTATTATTAGGATCTTATAAGTGAAGTTACAATGCCACTTAAAGGAAGGCTGTAATAACTTAAAGATATACATTATAAATACTAAACTATAAAACATAGCAATAAAGTGATATAGTCAATAAGTCAATGAAATTAAATGCAAACAGAAAAAAAATAAAATCAGTAAAAATTAAGTCAGGAAAATCATTCAACTAATCTAAAAATAGAGTCCCTTTTTTATTATCATTTGTTTTGAGAATTAGTGGGTCTGGTGATAGGGAATATATGTAAAATACTGGAAACAATGATTTATAGAGTCTATGTTCTCAAACCCAATCTCTTGGATTTTACTTTAATATTGACCTTCAAACAGAGAGACAAATCTTCCTTTTGTATCAAAACTCATCCAGAGAGTTGTCTAGAAATGCTTACCTCAGTTCCTCATTTCCCATTCTTTTCTTCATGCTCTTGATACCAATCGGGATTTCATCTTCATCACTGCCCTGAAATCTGTTGTCTTCAAGGTCACCAATGACTTCTGTTTGGTTATTGTCCTTGGTTCTTCCTTAATACTCATATCTCAGAACAATTTGTAGTTGTTCATCACTTCTTCCTTATGATATTCTCTTGTTTTTTCTTTACTCATTAATTTTCTCTCCATTTGATTTTAAAATGTCTCCCTTTTCTGGTCTCCAGATGTTGAAGTCTCCAGGTGTAACACTGGGCTCCATCTGTTCTCTGGTCATATTCACTCCTCGGTGTCCTTCCCAATGCCAGGACATCACTCATAGCTGATGACTTCTACATCTATATCTTCAGTTCTTAACATTTCTTATGAGATTAAAACTCATATATTAAACCTTTTAGTCAAGATTTTATCTCAGAAGTTTCTTAGACATCTGAATATACACATTAAAAGATCTTCCTCAGCTGGCTCACCCTCATTATTTCCTCACTAAGACAAATCAAGGAGAGCCTTCAGGGGTTACTAGTGCATCATAGCTTCCCTCTGGTTTCCTTGCTTCACTCACATTCCCCTGTCTGTACTGTATAAATAAATCAAAGACATCACTATTTGGTGAGTCTCCTTGGTTTCCAAATCATGTGGCATATAAATTAAATTCCTACTGCACTATAGCATTCTGAAATAAATATCTGCCCTAGTTTCCTCTATGACGTCTCCAACTCTTTTCCCCTCACTCTTTGCCTTCAAGGCACACCAGACTCTATTCTTTTGTTGTTCCAACAAAATGGGCACATCCAACCTCAGGGCCTTTACGTATACCATTTCATCTATATTGCTCTCTGCCTTAAGGAACTTCCTCAGAAACATATTTCATTGTCATTCATGATAAAATGCACCACTTTTGTCATAGTTCAATTTCTTTAAAGGACTTAATGTTAGGGGCATTTACGGTTCGGATAGCTCCCAGAAAAACGCTCCGCAGACACAGGTCTCACATGAGGAACTTTTATTTTATGCGAACGATTCATATCCACTCGGGGAAAAGGAAAGAAGAAAAGAAGATGGCGCATGGTTTCTCCTCAGATATTGGAATTTCGCAGGATGGGAGGAACCAATCGCGGAGGAGAATTATTACAGACTGACTGATGGACCAATGACATATTAGAACGTAATGTGGGAGGCAGGAAGATTACAGCAACATGAGGCAGAAATTCCTGTAATGGGAGAGGCGGGCGGAACGCAGATTGACAGGTGGTTGGGAGGCCGGATTCCTTACATTTCCCCATTTCTTTTTTTAAAAAAATAAAAAAATCTTGCTCTCCAGTTCTTTTTGAAGCCTTCTCTCTCCTTCCTGCCTAGGTGACTGGGGTTGGTTTTGTAGGTGAGATGTAAAAAGTTCATTCTCCTTCTAGGCTTCCAAAGGCAGATGATTTTCATGGACTTTATTTTCTTAATTTGACTGATCTCCTATTTCTACACTAACTGCCTGTTCCCAATTCTGACTTCATTTACCCCTCTAATACTAGGAACTCCTTCACTGCTGTAGGGAAAAGGGGTGATGACCGATCTGACTTCTTCGAGCTGGAAGTGGGCAGCGTGGGGCAAGTAGTTTGGAGGTTCCTTTTTAGAAATTGGGTCAATTGAGGGGTTCATGGTAGAAGTCCGGTTGGGGGAGAGCAGACTGTAAAGGCATCTGGGGATGGGTGCTTTATTCCAAGTTAATTTACGGTGTTCGCTCTTGAAGCAGTACTTCTGCAAAATATTGATCAGGCAACAATTAGAGTTTACAAGGAAAATACAAAATGGAATTACCAACAGTAAAACATTCAGTTTGTGCAATAGCTATCTTGAATTTTGGCTGAGTTCCATTTTTGCTACTGCATATTACACTCTTTCTTAAATGTCATTTTACATATACCCTATTGATGACAGGTCCTATAATAGAATATTAAATGATAGGTTTATTATTACAGACAAGTTTAATTTGGAGAACAGCAGCTTGATAAATTTTCTGCTTTAAAGGCTTGTATACCTGGAAAATATGAACACATTTAATATACAAAGAATAATGTTTTTAAGCATGTTACTCCATGGAATAACCTTATAAATTAATCAGATGTCTCTAACAAACACATTTGAGTAATCCCATACATGTTAACTCCAATTCACTCATCTTATTGTAGAAAAACCAAGATATCAGACAAGTGTACCAACAGTATTTGCTGTCTCTTTCCTGTTAAAGAAAATTCCTAGAAAAATTGATGTTAGACATTTTATAAACATTAATATTTTATTAGTTTGACTACTTAGAGACTTGTGAGTTAATTTTAAGGACATTTTACTTTTATTAGTTTACCCAATTTAAATTGAACCTCATTAAATCACGTGAATTAAAAATATTTGGATCCATTTTTAAAAATTTAATTTTTATGTGCACTTATATTTAACACAAAAGCAAAGGTCTTGTAATATTTATCTCCATTGCAATGTAATGGATGTTCAAAAATAACTCTAGAGTTGGATAAAAAGAACTGATCAAAAATCATTAACCTAGGTCTGTAGGATTAAAATTGTGAGCTCAAAAATACAGCATTTAATAAAAACAAAGTCCTAGAAGAAAAATGATAATGGTTATTAATTAAAGCATGAGAAAATGAGAAGGAGAGAAAAGTTGAAAGGTAGAAAAGTATTCTGAGTTGTAGCCCAGGAGAAATTTAAAATGGACACTTTTTTTTTTCCCCTTGGGTTTGAAACTGGTCTCCTATTGTGCCTTTCTTCATTTACATTTCAATGTAACCCTTGACTGAGATCTGAATCTGAAAGGGGCTAATATGTTCTAGCAGAGACTTGATGCTTAGGTCCTTTTAATTTCTTGAGCCTGCAGGGAGAGCTAAGAAGCAAGAAAGAAAAGATTTGAAAATAAGGAATCAGCCAAGAGAATGTGTTCAGGTTTTACTCCCTCCATGTCAGCCACCTCCAGTAAAGGGGCTAGAATGTGTGTACGAGACCACGTGGTTGGGGGACTTGGTGGGCTGAACGGAGGAGCGGAAGGAGAAACAGAATGAGGCAAAGAAGAAGAATGGACAGGGGCTTCTGCAGAAGGAGGCTTGTAAGGAGATGACTCATCAGCTTGATTGAACTCAGAGAAAGGATTAAAGGGGGGAGGAGAAGCCAAGAGAATGTGTTAGGTTTAGCAAGAAAGAAAGGAAAAACACGAAGGGGAAAAGTTCCTTTCATTCACCAGGTTGCCCACATATGTACTTAATTATAACTAGTACAATTAGGCGTATAATTTTACCTAGTATAAAGCTAGAATTTAGGGTGTCATAAATAGACCATTCTGACTTACTATCTAATGGACAATTTAGCTCTGATTCAGGGAATAAGTGAAGGGGTTTGAGATGATTTAATAAGCATCTCAGGGGCGAGTTTGCTGGGCTGGATGTCCCGAATCCCATGGTAAGCTGAGATCCACCTGGTTAGTGATTTTGGCGTCCAAAGAACCACGGTGCCAGGCAACGAGAGTTTAGAACAAAGGTTAGGTCGTCACCTAAAACCAGTGTTTAACCAGGCATCAGTTGAGAGTTTGAAGACCTGGCCAGGATTTCGAGCGAGACGCAGCAGGAAATAAGAAAGAGAACTTCAAACCCTGAGAAAGAATCTCAGCACCATAAAATTCAGGAATCCACCCAGCAACTAGGACCAACTATGGGGACCAAGGAGGTACCCCCACACCTTGGCAGTTGGGCTGCGGGAGCCGCGAGGGGGAAGCCGCAGGGCTACGAGAGGGAGCCGCTAGTGGGCGGCGAGAGGTGGGCGTAACGCAGATTGACAGGTGGTTGGGAGGCCGGATTCCTTACACTTAAAGTGTTAGATGTCATCTTATACTTGTGTTTATTTTGGTGTTCATCTTTCCTCATCAGACCTCAAACTCTGTCTTTTCACTGATGTGAAAATAATGATTTTAATCTATTGCCATTCTGAAATGATTTCAACTAAAATCTCAGGGTTTTTTTGTTATTGATATTTTTATTTTTTTAATGAAAGCATGAATGTTAATTTTATTTTTAAATTTGGTTGAGGCAGTATAATGTAATCCCAGAAGACATGAATTCTGACCAAATAAAGCTACAGACCTCAATGGACCAAATATATTTTCAGTCATTCAGTTAATAAATATTGAACATCAAATACATATCCAAAGTATTATTAGCCTTTTGTAAAAATAAACATATAAAACATAGTAAAAAAGATGAAGCATGATTTGTTGCCTAGGTAGTAATGCCCTCTTTATGAAATCACAGAAAACTAGTTGTTAGTTAAGACCAAGAATGTGAGAGAACTTGCATCATACCCAAGTATTAATGTTTATTGGAACATCTAGAATTAAAATTCCCCTTCCTAGAGTATTATCATGTTAAATTTAGTAACCTTCCCAACTACATTCCTATATTCCTTTATTTTTGGCCTTCAGGGGTTTAAAAATGTACCTAATGGGCTGGGGTTGTAGTTCACCTAGCATGCGTGAAACCCTGAGATTAATACCCAGTATCTCCTAAATAAATATTCAAATAAATTAAATAAAAATACAATTATAAACTATATATCTCTAGTATTTATGAATTAGTTAAAGTAATAAATGCCATAATAGGTAAAACTTATTTTACATTTTTTTTTTCACTCCAGTGATAGAGTTTGGTAAATAATTTCAATCAGGTACACATTGAGAGCTTAAAGAGGGAGACAAGTTTTGAAATGAACATTGACGAAAGGGAAGCATTTAATATCAACAGTATTCATAAAGGATTTTCACAAAAGTGCTCTACCTTGACAAACTACAATGGTAACTTGGTGATTAATGATATATAAATAGAATGCTTTGTGCATAGGGACAGGATGGGAAGTTAGGTTAATGAGAGGCAGTGTATGAATGTAGAGTATGAACAACCTTGAGTGCCCACTAAAGAGATTAGACTAATTGAAGGTTTTGTAGCAGTGATGAAAGATAAAGTTTAAAAAAATCCTACCACTAGGTAGAAAAGGGATTGTTTTGGAGGCAACCTGATCTCAAAGAAGGTTACTTTTCATTCCCCTTTAGTAATTCAAATGAGAGATCAAAATGAAGATTAGGGCAAAGGTTTGGGCAGCAGAGGTAGGAGACATTACAAAATTATGGAGAAGGATCTAATCCTAGCCCTGCCTTATTCAGGATATTAGTTTCTTATATTTGCTGTGGATAAGGTCTCAAATTAAGTTTTCATATGTAAAGGGGGAGTAATAAATGTGAGCTAGATTAATGTGCTAATTTAAGAAGTTACAGTCATTAGTGGCATAATGTTCAAACAGACTATTATAAAAAATTATTTTAAACTGCCTGTTCTTACCACATGCTGTAATTAGGAGTAAGGAGTAAATGTCACTAAAGAATGTGTAGACTCCCCAAAAAATCCAAGAAACAATCATTTTTCTTCAGAAAGTTTCAGAAACAAATGAGAGGCAAAGAAATTGAGCAAGCAGATAGTAAAATGTCACTTAATTAATGTTGAACTTGTTGATAAATAATTGCTTATCTAATTATAGAGACAGTTGGATAAGTACTATCTCCCTCACAGAAGGATCCACTCCAGAAAACATAAAACTTGAAGGAATAAATCTTTTCTTTCTTCCTCCCTCCCTCCCTCTTTCCTTCTTTCCTTTTTCTTTATTATTTCTTCCTTCCTTTCTTACTCTTTCTTTTCTTTTCTTTCTTTCTTTCTTTTTCTTTCTTTTTCTCTTTCCTTCCTCCCTCTTTCTTCTTTCTTTCTTTTTCCCTCTCTCCTCCTTCCTCCCTCCCTCCTCCCTTCCTTCCTTCTCCTCTCTCTCTCTCTCTCTCTCTCTCTCTCGCTCTCTCTCGCTCTCTCTCGCTCTCTCTCGCTCTCCCTCTCTCTTTTCCTGTCTTTCTCCCTGCAGATAGACAAATCTCAAACATAATGGAGATGGGCCTGGGCTATGAATACCCCGTAATTTTTCTCTGCTTACCATTCAGAAAATTCACTAATTCCTCTCAAGGCAGGAATGACTGAGAGAGTGAAGGTAACAGTGTTCTAATGCAAGGTCATGGAAGGAAACACACTGATGGAGGAATAGGTGTGCCTGACAATAACACCAGCGGAGGGGGCCAGGAGAGGCAGGCATGGAAGTAAAACAAAAGTGAGTTGATTCTGAGATGGCAACTAACGAATGGTTTGTAGCTCAATCCACAATGTGGCAGACATATAAACAGACTGATTGAGAACAAGAACTGCAGACTAGGGGTGTAGGTCAGTGGTAGCATGCCTACCTAGCTAGCATCTAGGTGGGCCCTGAGTTCAATTCCCAGTAACCAGTGTCCCCCCCCACACATAAACAAGAACAGGATTGCTAAGACTGACATAGAAGACATAACGGGGTACCCCTGTAGGTGTGAAGCAGGGCTCAGGTGGGAAGAATAAAGGTGATTCTATCTCAGGAGAGGGCTCAGGTGGGAAGAAGAAAGGTGATTCTATCTACTCAACTTCCCTCCCCTCCTCAAACTCTAGAAACTGATGTGGTTGGGTCCCCCCCACCCCATGTGAGTGGTTCTGCTTTTTCTGGGACATCATATGAATAGGAAAGTATAGTGTGTTGTCTTTGCGAACTGGTTTTTGCACTTAATGATATGCCTGTAAGATTTATCCAGGTTACTTCTTACATTAATAATTAATTCCCTTATATGTAGTTGAATAGCATGCCATTGCATAGATTAAATACAGTTTATCCATTCATTCTCTGAAGAATAACTTGGTTCCTTCCAATTTGGGGAACTTATGAATAAATTAAATACATAAAAATTATCAGTAAAACCATTATAAACATTAATTTACACAAGTTTGTGTATTGGGGACATTTTTAAATCAGTTGAAGAATTAACTAGGGATTAAATTGTAAAATCACATATTGAGACTGCTTAGTTTATTAAAAACTGCCAAAATGTTTCCCAAATTGTTCAGAATTGTTTGCATTCTCAGCCACAAGAGATGAGACTTTAACACTGGATAGTTATCAACAATTCTATCGGCAGACTTTTGGATGTGATATCATTGCATTTTGATCTAATTTGCATTTTGCCAATGATAAATGATAACAAATCTTTTCTAAAACATTCTTGCAATTTACATATCTATTTGTTGAGAAGCCTGCTTAAACTTTTCCCCTTTATTAATTAATGGGGTGGTTTTTCACATTGCTGGCTTTTAAGAAAGTTTTGAATACTTTGAAGATAAGTCCTTTATCAGATATGTGATTTGCAAATACATTTCCTCCAGTCTATAGCATATCTCAGTGTACACAGCAGAACTAAATATAGAGATTAATTTTTAAATTCACATTATATATAACTACTTTATCATGGGGAATAATCTTGTCACTGGGGGATGTCCAAGGAACACCTAGAAAAGGGGATCTCAACTCAGAACAACTGGGGTTCATGCACATGTCCAAGAAATGAGTTTAAGAATGTGTCAGTTAGAAACACAGATATATTTAGGAAGGCAGAGACACATTCAAGGGAGAATGCAGGTCCTTTTGAATGTGATTCACTTTAGGTGCTCTTAGACTTTTGTTTGTTTGTTTGTTTAATTCTTTATTATAAGAGTCCAAGACAGCATTTTTCCAATGACTGAATAATTTGCACAAATAAACAAGCCCACAAAACTTCTGTAACCTTAGTCTTCTAGAAGTTTATTATACTCCTCACCACATTTATAAATACTGCTCTTTGTTATCTCCACCTCTGTTACTACTTTAAACGAACTAACAGAACAACATATTGAGGTTGCTTCTTAGACTCTTAAAAGAAACTCTACACAGAAATGTGGGGATGACCTCTGTCTGGAGGTTTGGTTGATCTCAGGATCCTTTCTGATCAGAAGATAACATTAGAAAGTACTCCAAAATTTATTCTTAAAATATTGAATCTCTCTTTGCTTAGTCTATGTATTATGTAAGCTAATTAGCAGCATGCAGGGTGACTTTATTAAGTGAGTGAACTTAAGTTAACTCTAAGATTAACAGATTGCTCAGAAATTTTAAAGTGACAGACCTGGGAGAGAGAACTGGCTTAGAGAGTGGCAGACCTGGAAGGAAAAGTATGTGTGGGTTTGGCATAAAGCATGGGCTTTTAGATTAAATTACAATTTCATTGTCTCCTTTTTACCTATCTCCTTTGTTTTTTCTATGCTACCACATTTCTATACTTTCAAAATATACAAATTGGTGACATTATTATACTTCAATCCTGGTAATTTTATATTTATTTCATAAATGTAAAATCTCTTTTATTTTAACATAAGGGTTTAAGTAATTTTAAAACTATTTTCTATTCCTTTCCTCTCTTTTTCTGAAGGCAAATTTTAAGACTTTAATCTTAATTATTCCATGAATTATCTAGACCATTTTCAAGACAACATGTAAACACATTTTCCTTTTGTTATTGTTCCACTTTTCGTATTTTCTATTGAATGGATTGTGGATTTTTTTTATAAAAGGTGCTACCAAAAATATAAAGATAATGGAATACAGTTGTATTATTATGTATTCACAATCATTAAATCATTAGAAAGGATTCATCAGAACTTCTAAAAGCATAATTTGTGAGAGATAGATTGAAATACTAATTCAGCTTGTTATTTTGTTGAAATAGCATGCATATTTAAATACTGCTCTGGCAATCAAAAGTGAAAGGTTTTATATTGTCTAAAAGAAGAATTTGTTTTTAATTAGTTTAAAATTATTACCTTGATCTCGAAATTTTAAAAAATTTCTTCCATTTTAAAGATATCTCTAATATAGAACATATACTGTCTCCCAAAATGTATGAAAGAAATATGATATTCTCTTATGCAAGGGAAAATGAAAGCAGGTAGAAGGTAAAATCATTTATTATTAATAGTATGAGCTAGAAATTATAAATTCTTTTCTGTAATGAGGGAGTCAGAGGGGAAGGAGCACATTGGATCTTTTCATCTCATGCAGTAGTCTGGTCATGAAAGAAAGGTCTTGAATTGTGAACTGTCAGATTAGTCCCTTTGTCTTCCAGAGCATTACAGGATAGCTGGAAGGCTAGGAAGTGTGGCTCAGAGTGGAGGCAACAGTCTTACTTCTTCTAGAGTCAGACACAACATTATTTCCCAGTAGTTTCAGAAAGAAGAATCCTACAGCAGGTTTGCATAGTCTTTTCCGTGAACATTGTCAGCACCAAACCACAATTCAACATCAGAGCTGTACAGCATCCAGCACAATTTTCTTTGTTCATACCTGCCTGCCAGAAGGACTTTCCTGTCTGGCATGCATAGAACATATCTTCCAAGGTACTTTGTAGATTAGATTAGATCAAATTCTACCAACACATTACTTTTTAAAGAAATTCAAAGATTTCTTCAAAAGTTCTGAATTTCTAATTATTAGAACTGCTTTCAGCAATCAACTGAAATGAGAATAACTGTGTATACATTCTTATCTACCTCAAGTGGCTATTTCTGTGTGATCCTTTAACAAACTATATGAAATTTTCCTTTCTTCCTAATGAATGGCACTTAACCTCTTCCAATTTTCACAGTGCAGAGCCCCTAGGGTTAATGGCAGCAACAAAAAATTTCATGTAATATGTCAATTTCAATCCCTGACTTGAAATTGTTTAGCTTGTTATCACAATCACCACAAGAATTGGAAGACAGTTATTAACTTCAAGTAACTTGATTTTATTTTTGTAGAGATGGAGAGAATACTGATGGACATTCCAGAAAATTAATCAATTTTCTATCAACGTGTTAAAATGTTTCAAAAACTAATGAGACAGTTCAGCTCATGTTTGGTTTTCTTTCCTTTTTTCCTCTCTTTTATTAATTTTTTTCTTTAAAGAGTTGTATAACCAATGAAAGTACCATGAATTCTCCAGGCTCTGCAGAATACCACTGGGACTTTGAAAGATGGAAGGGGATCAGGAAATGAAACATAAGGCAAGCGTGTTCTGTAGAGGAGTGAGAGATCCCCTTCTCCCACTGAGTTCTTATGTGGGTTCTTTAGCTGGATCTAGGAACCCAATTAATATGAGTAGATTTAGTGAGTTTTTTTAAGTTTATGGGTACATTGATATCTTCATAAGAGTGAAATATGAAGAAATGACCTAAACATGATGATTTTGCACATTTTAGAAAAGAGTAACACATTCGTGAAGAGTATTTTTTGTTTATTTAGCCCTATCAGTTGCTGGTAATCAAGGCTTTTTTCTGGAACTTTGTTTGGGAATGACATTTCTCCTCAAAGAATCTTTATGACTTGCTGAATGAAGGAAAATACAGGTCATATGGCCCTTAGCAAAGTTTCAGTACTAAGTGATTTCAGCTTGAAATAATCAATACATCAAACAGCATATTTTAAGGTGGTGCATCCTTAACTCCCTTCACTTCTTCTTCATTCATAAGTTGTGTGATTAAGAACTACTTGCTCTTCTGCAGGTATTAATGCTAAATTTAGAAATGTAAAACAAGGATAGAGGGATTGTGTGGAAAGTAAATGAGGGTGGACAATGAGTACCTGTGTAATAGCACTGCAGAAATGAAGGTTCAGATTGCCTATGAAACGAAGATCAGTTAATTTTCTATTTTTCTTTCACCTATGTCTTGTTAAGTGACATAAAATATGTCTTTATCCTTTCCCATGATAAGAGTTTCTCAGGACAGCAGAACAAAATAAATAATGGCTTTCTTTTATAAAGGCATTCTAAAGACATGTGAATTAAGGTTTATAAAATACTAGTAAGAATATAGTAACATTCTAATTGAAAATGTGCATATTAGACACAATATAATGATTGTTTTACATTTAAACTAATATGAAAGCAGTAGTTCAAACACTTATTAGCCCATTATGTATAATTGTATCGTCCATACAGGGGAAATGATTGGATCATTGTGGCTTCAAAATTGTATTTATAAAGTAATTTTTGGAGAAATGTGGATAGTGTTATGTTAGTACCCTCTAGTTATTTCAAAGGCTTTGGGTACCTTTAAAGTAGTTTTTATGTTTTGTTTTGTTTTTGTACTGCCTAGATTCTTCCTTCAAAATCAGGCATTTTCTTAGCTCCTAGACAGTTATCTACTGAGGGCTTATATAGTTGACGCCTAAAATTTTTTAATACACTCTTATGAATGTTTTCTTTCCATATATTAATGGCCAATAATTTATTAGTAGTAAATTTCATTATGTAGATTTTTGAAGTTTCTTTTTGTGGAATTGGTTAATCTAGTATTATGGAGATTGTCTTTAGGTGTGATATTTGACAAATCACTTATTACAGAAAAATGTATGCCTATCCTATATTCCACATTCTCTATTTTTCTGATGCTTTCCCTCTGTTCTCTCTTAGTATTTAAATAAATAAAAACTATTTAGTTTTTATTTATTATGTGAATTGAAGATGTATATTTTTTCTAAATGAATAGCTAGCTTTCCCAAGATACTTTCTTAAACAGTTTATTCTTTTTCTACATATATGAGATATGTTCTCCATCATAATACTGACTTTATGTGTTGATCTTTTTGGCTTGTTTTTGCTTTGCTGATTTTTTTTCTATGAAAATATCAGTTTTAGTCAGCTTTTTCATCATTGTGGCCAAAAGACCTGACAAGAAAAATGTGGAAGAGGAAGTTTATTTTGTCTCATGGTTTCCGAACTCTCCATCCATAGGTGGCCAACTACATAGTTCTGGGCCTGAGGTAAATCAAAACATTATGGCCCAATAGAAGAAGGCGGCACAGGACATGACAATCAGGAAACAGAGAGAGCTCCACAGACCATGGACACATTATAAACCCCAAAGGAATGTCCCCAGTGACCTACCTCCTCCAGTCACACCCTGTCTGCTTAGAGTTATCACCTAGTTAATCACTATCAGCAAACTAATTCACTGATTAGGTTACAGCTCCCAATGTTTCACTTGGAAAAATTCTTGCATTGTCTCACACATGAACTTGTGGCAGACACCACACATCCAAACCACAGTATCAAAGTGTTTCAATTGTTTTACTGTTTATAATATGACTTCATTTCTGGTAAGGGAAATTAGTCCATTGAATCATACCTAATTAAAAATATAGAATATTTTTAGCAACCCATTTTATCTATTTATATTCCATTTGATGAATGTTCCCCACCTCAACATTTCTCTATGTTCTAATTTATTTTATTGTAGAGATCCATCACCAATTAGTTAATATAGAACAAATGAAATCAACTAGTATGTATTTAATTGACTAGCTTCTTTTGTTTGACATATCAAAATCATCTGTACTGATAAATTTATCAGTAAAATGTATGGTATGGTAGTAAATGAATATATAACAAATTATTTGCACACAGTAAGACCTTTCTGGTATTTATATTCTAATTTCTGCATGAATTAACTACTTGGAACATTAATTGTGAATATTTTTGGCAAGTAAAGAGTCTATCTGCATATGTGCAGAGGAATGGGATTGTGGAACATAGGATAGGCATACATTTTTGTTAAATAGATGATGTCAAACAAGTTTTCAATGTATCTTTCCCCTTACATCATCACATTAACAATGTACAAGAATTCCAGTTTCCCCATATCCTTGCTATCAGAAAATTCATCTAAACTAAGTTTTTAACTAATTTCTTTATTATTGCCACTTGGTTATGCAATAGGTTCTTCACAATATATTAACACACTCACACACACACACACTTTACCTGTTGGACTCTATTCTATGCCAATAATCTTTCTAAGTTTCTGCCAATAGTGAGGCAGAAAGGTAAATCACCCATAGACAGAGAAAGTTTCAGAGAAGGGAAAGAAAGAATGAGACCATGTCATTCCTGAAGGAGATATCAGGCCTGAAGAACAACCTGTCACTGTCTCTCACAGCTTTGACCACAAGGCTCTTCCTTAGCTAGAATATTCGGTTTTTGCCCCTGACCACTTCAACCAAAATGGGTCTTGCTTAGTTACCCCTACTTCAACAGTGGCCAACAAAATTTTCTCTTAAAGTATTTCCTCTTGTGCCAACAAACCCTCTCCCCATGTTTGCACTAACAAAGATCGACTGAAAAATCACTTTTTCCAGACTTGTGGAAGAAGACAAAATAGAACTGATTGGCTCCTTTCTGAAATGTATAGCCCACCAATGACTTATAGGTACAGATCAAGCCCATAAAAATCCCTGAACTACAGAAACCCATTGGCAACCCTCTCTTGGAACCCCTCCCTATTTGAGAGCTCTGCTTTCTTTCTATTACTCTAGTAAATTCTGTCACTGTGCTTTCATCCTTGTGCCTGTGGATTTCATTCTTCAAATTTGCAAGACAAAGAATTCACCCTAACATCTTGATTTCAGACTTTAAGCCTTCAGCACTGCAAAACATTATTTTCGGTTGTTTAAGCCACTCAATTTGTAGTACTTTGTTACAGCCTTTTAATTTACATAATAAAATTGATATTGATTAAAAAAAAAAGGTGAATCCACCCATCCATGCTGTGTGTTACAACAAAACTTGTCTTATGTGTTATTTTTATTTTATATTATATGTAAGTGTTAATGTATATTGTAAGTTAGTTTTTCAGCTATGCTATTATTTGTGTGTTTAAAGTATTTTCTGGGCTATTCTAGATTATTTGTATTTCTACACAAATTTTATAAAATGGTTGTAATTTCCAAATATGTAATGGAATTTCAAATGGAATTTCATTGAATATATAGGTACATTTAAGGGTCAACTGGCATCTGAAGATTTAATGTTCCAATCTATCAAAATTATATATAGTTTTGATATATATATCTTTATATATAAAGAAGATATATATATATATATCTTCTTTAATTTCTCTTGGTAATATTATTTTACTTTTCAATATAAAAATCTTACATATCATTGGTAGTCTTAAATGTAGGTATTTGAATTTTTAATAGTATTGTAAATAGTATTTTGTTACCATTATTTTGAAAACATATAGAAATAATTACCTATATATATTGACTGTGAATCCATTCCCCTTTCCAAATATGCTTATTTGATGAATTTATTTATAAATTTATAATTTATTTATGATATTGAATATAATCAGCATTTTGTAGATTCACTTCTATTTTATATATGAATTTTCATGTCAACTACAAATTAACACTTACTTAATTAACGCCATCCAGCAGAGTCAATTTGGCTCAGGGGACAAAGGAGTAGCAAGGCTCTTGAATTCAGAACGGTTTATTGATGAATCAGGAAACCCGGGAACTGGAACCTCAAACCTGGAACCTCCAACCTCGAACCTGGGTCCTTGAACCTCGAACCCCGGCGCTCGAGGACAGCAGGCTTATATCCCCTCCAGGAGGTGAAGGGTAGGGCTGATGCCAATTATGCAAAGATTAGGCAAGGAGCTAGCTGCTCAGTCATGGTAAAGGTCAAAAGGAGCAGGCACAATCAGGAGCACTTGGGAACACCTGTTCACGCGTTGTGTGCGTGGACTTAATTGGATATGGCCAATGACAAATCACCTGGGTGTGCTTATGTTAATCAACCTCCTCACCACCCATGTGATCAAAGCAACCTCTGGCTGGCTGCCAGGCGCCATCCCGGTGCAGTTCGCACGGCATAGCTCCCAACACTTAATGAATTTTTTTAATCTTTACATTTTTTAATTGTTTTGCAACCCCTCCTGCACTGGCTAGGATTTTTATTTTAATGTCAAATAAAAGCCACACAGACACCTTTGTCTTTTACCAACAATGCCACAATTGTCAGGATGGCTATAATTTTTGTTGAGGTCATTTTTAAAATAGAAAGTCTGCTTCCACATCTAGTTTATTAAGACTATCAAAAATGTGTACTACTGGCCCGCTAGTGAGAGCCTGTCTGAACAGAGCAGGATCCAAGTCCCGGAGCCGCTGCAGTGCAGTGTACTCCTGCAAAGAACCAGCGGAGAGCCTCGATCTGCAATTAGCCTCAGGGATAAGGGCAGGGCAGCCGGAGACCTCTTCAGGCGGCTCTGCCCACTCCAGCTGTGGGCTCTCTTCACAGGGCGATCCAAGATGGCGGCCTAGAGGGAGACTGCACCCCCAGTCGCTCCAGAACCCAGGAGTTAAGAAGGGGAGGCATTGAGAGACTCAGACTGAAGTGGAGCCACGGGTGAGTCTGCCCACTGGGTAAAGCTCGGCCCGGGTGGCAGGCCCAGATAGAGGTGGCTTATCGGAGCCGGGCAGGGCAGCTAGAGTCATCCACAGGCAGTCCTGCGCACTCCGGCGGTGGGCCCCGCCCACACAGCCAGCTTCTCCAGGTTCTCGGAATGGAACTGGCCCGCTAGTGAGAGCCTGTCTGAACAGAGCAGGCTCCGAGTCCCGGAGACGCTGCAGTGCAGTGTACTCCTGCAAAGAACCAGCGGAGAGCCTCGATCTGCAATCAGCCTCAGGGATAAGGGCAGGGCAGCCGGAGACCTCTTCAGGCGGCTCTGCCCACTCCGGCTGCGGGCTCTCTTCACGGGGCGATCCAAGATGGCGGCCTAGAGGGAGACTGCACCCCCGGTCGCTCCACAACCCAGGAGTTAAGAAGGGGAGGCATTGAGAGACTCGGACTGAAGTGGAGCCACGGGTGAGTCTGCCCACTGGGTAAAGCTCAGCCCGGGTGGCAGGCCCAGATAGAGGTGGCTTAGCAGAACCGGGCAGGGCAGCTTGAGTCTTCCCAAGGTAGTCTTCCACACTCCGGCAGTGGGCTCTTCCCACACGGCCAGCTGCACGGTGCAGGCCCACAGTGAGAGCATTTCCGCACAGAGCCAGTTCCAAATCGTGGAACCAGTAGGGGGCTAGGGGCAGTATTCTTCGAATGAGCTGCTTTATCAGATTCCTCCAAGACAGCAGGCTACTGAAGGCTGGGAGGTGATACACTGGAAATCTACTGGGACACTATAAGCCAATAGTGGAAAACTGCAATATCTCAGGGTCCCACTGACAACTGACCATTATGAGAAAACAAGGGAAGAAAATGTCCCAAACAAACCTAGATACTACATCAATAAAACCCAATGACAGCACAGCAGAAGAAATGTCAGAAAGGGAGTTCAGAATGTACGTAATTAAAACGATCAGGGAAGCTAATGAGGAGATGAAAGAGCAAATGCAGGCATTGAAGGAGGAGATGAAAGAGCAAATGCAGGCATTAAATGATCGCACCAATCAACAGTTAAAAGACCAAATACGGGAAGCAAGAGATCATTTCAATAAAGAGTTAGAGATACTGAAAAAAAACCAAACTGAAATCCTTGAAATGAAGGAAACAATAAACCAAGTTAAAAACTCCATAGAAAGCATAACCAATAGGATAGAACACCTGGAAGACAGAACCTCAGACATTGAAGACAAAATATTTAACCTTGAAAACAAAGTGGAACAAACAGAGAAGATGGTAAGAAATCATGAACAGAATCTCCAAGAACTATGGGATATCATGAAAAGGCCAAATTTGAGAATTATTGGGATTGAGGAAGGCTTAGAGAAACAAACCAAAGGAATGAACAATCTATTCAATGAAATAATAACAGAAAATTTCCCAAATCTGAAGAATGAAATGGAAAACCAAGTACAAGAGGCTTATAGAACTCCAAACATACAAAATTACAACAGACCCACACCAAGGCACATTATTATGAAAATACCTAACATACAAAATAAAGACAGAATTTTAAAGGCCGCAAGAGAAAAGAATCAAATTACATTCAGAGGGAAACCAATAAGAATATCAGCAGATTTTTCAATCCAGACCCTAAAAGCTAGAAGGGCCTGGAACAACATATACCAAGCCCTGAAAGAAAATGGATGCCAACCAAGAATCTTATACCCAGCAAAACTTACCTTCAAATTTGACGATGAAATAAGATCCTTCCATGATAAACAAAAGCTAAAGGAATTTACAAAAAGAAAGCCAGCATTACAGAACATTCTCAGCAAAATATTCCATGAGGAAGAGATGAAAAACAACGATGCAAATCAGCAACAGGAGGCGCTAGCCTAAAGGAATAGCCAAATAAAGGAGAAACCAAAGCATGTCAAAAACAAATATGAGTCAATTGACTGGGAATACAAATCATATCACAATAATAACCCTGAATGTTAATGGCCTGAATTCATCAATCAAAAGACACAGACTGGCAGATTGGATTAAAAAGAAAAATCCAACAATATGCTGCCTGCAAGAGACTCATCTCATAGAAAGAGACACCCATAGACTAAAGGTGAAAGGATGGGGACAAACATACCATGCACACGGACACAGCAAAAAAGCTGGAGTATCCATCCTCATCTCAGATAATGTGGACTTCAAACCAAAACTAGTCAGAAGGGATAAAGAAGGACATTACATGCTGCTTAAGGGAAGCATAAATCAGCAAGACATAACAATCATAAATATCTATGCCCCGAACATAGGCTCATCCACGTACGTCAAACAAATCCTTCTCAATTCCAGAAATCAAAAAGACCACAACACAATAATACTAGGCGATTTTAATACACCTCTCTCACCACTGGATAGATCGTCCAAACAAAAATTGAATAAAGAAACTATAGATCTCAACAACACAATCAGCAATTTAGACTTAACGGACATATATAGAATATACCATCCAACAAAGAATGAATACACTTTCTTCTCAGCAGCACATGGATCCTTCTCTAAAATAGACCACATTTTATGGCACAAAGCTACTGTTAGTAAATACAAGAAGATAGAGATACTACCTTGTACTCTATCAGATCATAATGGATTGAAATTAGAAATAAATGACAGAATAAAAAACAGAAGCTTCTCCAATACCTGGAGACTAAATAATACACTATTATATGATGAATGGATAACAGAAGACATCAGGAGGGAAATAAAAAAATTCTTAGAAGTAAACGAGAACAAAGACACATCATATCAAAATCTCTGGGACACTATGAAAGCAGTACTTAGAGGAAGATTTATTTCATGGGGTGCATTCAAAAAAAGAAGTAGAAATCAACAAATAAACGAGTTAATACTACAGCTCAAAGCACTAGAAAAAGAAGAGCAGACCAATACCAAAAGTAGTAGAAGACAGGAAATAGTTAAAATCAGAGCCGAAATCAACGAAATCGAAACAAAAGAAACAATCGGAAAAATTAATAAAATAAATAGTTGGTTCTTTGAAAAAATAAATAAAATTGATAAACCCTTAGCCACACTAACAAAGAGAAAGAGGGAGAAAACTCAAATTACTAAAATTCGGAATGAACAAGGAAACATCACAACAGACACGAGTGAAATACAAAACATAATTAGAAGCTATTTCGAAAATCTATACTCCAACAAAACAGAAAACCTTGAAGACATCAACAAATTTCTAGAGACATATGAACTACCTAAATTGAACGAGGAGGACATACACAACTTAAATAAACCAATTTCAAGCAATGAAATAGAAGAGGTCATCAAAAGCCTACCAACAAGGAAAAGTCCAGGACCAAATGGGTTCTCAGCCGAGTTCTACAAAACCTTTAAAGAAGAGCTCATTCCAATACTCCTCAAACTATTCCATGAAATAGAAGAGGAGGGAACCCTGCCAAACTCGTTCTATGAAGCCAATATCACCCTGATACCTAAACCAGACAGAGACACATCAAGGAAAGAAAATTTCAGACCAATATCCTTAATGAACATCGATGCAAAAAATCTCAACAAAATTTTAGCAAATCGCATACAAATATATATTAAAAAGATAGTGCACCACGATCAAGTGGGTTTTATCCCAGGGATGCAAGGTTGGTTCAACATTCGGAAATCAATAAATGTCATTCACCATATCAACAGACTTAAAATTAAGAATCACATGATTATTTCAATAGATGCAGAAAAAGCATTTGATAAAATACAGCATCCCTTCATGCTCAAAACACTAGAAAAAATTGGGGTAATGGGAACATTCGTAAACATTATAAAGGCCATCTACGCTAAGCCCATGGCTAATATCATTCTAAATGGTGAAAAACTGAAAGCGTTCCCCCTAAAAACTGGAACAAGGCAGGGATGCCCTCTTTCACCGCTTCTATTCAACATCGTCCTTGAGACTCTAGCCAGAGCAATCAGACAAACCAAAGAAATTAAAGGGATACGAATAGGAAAAGAAGAACTCAAACTATCCCTGTTCGCTGATGACATGATTATATATTTAGAGGAACCTGGAAATTCCACCAGAAAACTTTTAGAACTCATAAGTGAATTCAGTAAAGTAGCAGGTTACAAGATCAATGCTCATAAATCCAATGCATTTTTATACATAAGTGATGAATCTTCAGAAAGAGAAATTAGGAAAACTACCCCATTCACAATAGCATCGAAAAAAATAAAATACTTGGGAATCAATCTCACAAAAGAGGTGAAAGACCTCTACAATGAGAACTACAGAACACTAAAGAAAGAAATTCAAGAAAACCTTAGAAGATGGAAAGATCTCCCATGTTCCTGGATAGGCAGAATTAATATCGTCAAAATGGCTATACTACCTAAAGTTCTATACAGATTCAATGCAATTCCAATTAAAATCCCAATGATGTACCTCGCAGAAATAGAGCAAGCAATTATGAAATTCATCTGGAAGAATAAAAAACCTAGAATAGCTAAAGCAATCCTCAGTAGCAAGAGCGAAGCAGGGGGTATTGCAATACCAGATCTTCAACTCTACTACAAAGCAATAGTAACAAAAACGGCATGGTATTGGTACCAAAATAGACAGGTAGATCAATGGTACAGAATAGAGGACATGGACACAAACCTAAATAAATACAATTTTCTCATACTAGACAAAGGTTCCAACAATATGCAATGGAGAAAAGATAGCCTCTTCAACAAATGGTGCTGGGAAAACTGGAAAACTATATGCAATAGAATGAAACTAAACCCCTATCTCTCACCCTACACAAAACTCAACTCAAAATGGATCAAGGACCTCGGAATCAGACCAGAGACCCTGCATCTTATAGAAGAAAAAGTAGGTCCAAATCTTCAACTTGTTGGCTCAGGATCAGATTTCCTTAACAGGACTCCCATAGCACAAGAAATAAAAGCAAGAATAAACAACTGGGATAGATTCAAACTAAAAAGCTTTCTCTCAGCAAAGGAAACTATCAGAAATGTGAAGAGAGAGCCTACAGAGTGGGAGAATATCTTTGCCAACCATACCTCAGATAGAGCGCTAATTTCCAGAATCTATAAAGAACTCAAAAAACTCTACACGAAGAATACAAATAATCCAATCAACAAATGGGCTAAGGAAATGAACAGACACTTCACAGAAGATGTACAAGTAATCACCAGATATATGAAAAAATGTTCAACATCCCTAGTAATAAGGGAAATGCAAATCAAAACTACCCTAAGATTTCATCTCACCCCAATTAGAATGGCGATTATCAAGAATACAAGCAACAATAGGTGTTGGCGAGGATGTGGTGAAAAAGGAACACTCATACATTGCTGGTGGGGTTGCAAATTAGTGCAACCACTCTGGAAAGCAGTGTGGAGATTCCTCAGAAAGCTTGGAATGGAAACACCATTTGACCCAGCTATCCCACTCCTTGGCCTATACCCAAAGGACTTAAAAGCAGCATACTACAGAGATACAGCCACATCAATGTTCATTGCTGCTCAATTCACCATAGCCAGATTGTGGAACCAACCTAGATGCCCTTCAGTTGATGAATGGATAAAGAAACTGTGGCATATTTATACAATGGAATATTACTCCGCAATGAAGAATGATAAAATTATGGCATTTGTAGGCAAATGGTCGAAATTGGAGAATATCATGCTAAGTGAGATAAGCCAATCTCAAAAAACTAAAGGACGAATGATCTCGCTGATAAGCGGATGAGGACATATAATGGGGGGTGGGACGGGCTAGCATTAGGTTTAGGGTTAGGTTTAGAGTTAGGCTAAGGAGAGCAGTAAGAATGAAGGAAGGAAGGACTGTGTAGAGGGAAAAGAGGGGTGGGAGGGGTGGGAGGGGTGGGGGGGAGGGGAAAAATATAATAAACATCATTACCCTATGTAAACGTAAAAAAAATAAATAAATAAATAAAAAAAATGTGTACTAAATATAGCAAATGAGTTTCTTTATTGAATTAATCAGGTTTTTGTGTAATTCTCTTTATGAAATGAATTACATTAGTTGATTTTCCAATGCTGATCTGAATTGCACCACTAGGAAAAAGTACCCCTTAAAATATTATCTGTCTGATATTTTTGTGGATCTAGAGGACCAATACTTTGTTAAGTTTTTGATTCAGTGTTCCTGAAAGTCAGTAATTTGTTTTTTCTTCTACCCTTCTTCCTTCCATTGCTTTTAAGATAACAGCATCTGTATTAAACTGACTTCTTCAAATAAGTAGGGAAGTGGTCTCTCCTGCTGCGTTTTCTGTAAGGATTTATTCAAAATTGCATTTGGCTTAAATGTCCAAAAAAAATATATAACTCTTTCAGGACATCTTGGTTTGGAGTTTTTTTTTTTTTTTTTTTTTTTTTTTTTGTGTACATCATTAATTTAATCTGAGAATATTTCTTTAAGGCACTGTCAGAATTATAATTTTAAACATTTTATTATAAAAATGATTTTAAAGTAACTAAAAGTCTTCTAAGATACAGATTGAACTGTCCATTCCTAATTTTTCTTTTATTTTAAACAAATGGGATACATGTTGTTTCTCTGTTTGTACATGGCGTAAGGCATACCGTTTGTGTAATCATAAATATACATAGGGTAATGTTGTTTGATTCATACTGTTATTTTTTCCCTTCCTCCCACCCCTCCCACCCCTCTTTTCCCTCTATACAGTCCTTCCTTCCTCCATTCTTGCCCCCCTCCCTAACCCTAACTCTAACCCTAACACTAACCCTTCCCATCCCCCACTATGTGTCATCATCCACTTATTAGCGATATCATTCGTCCTTTGGTTTTTTGAGATTGGCTTATCTCACTTAGCATGATATTCTCCAGTTTCATCCATTTGCCTGCAAATGCCATAATTTTATCATTCTTTATGGCTGAGTAATATTCCATTGTGTATATATATACCACAGTTTCTTTATCCATTCATCAACCGAAGGACATCTAGGTTGGTTCCACAGTCTGGCTATTGTGAATTGAGCAGCTATGAAAATTGATGTGGCTGTATCTCTGTAATATGCTGATTTTAAGTCCTTTGGGTATAGGCCAAGGAGTGGGATAGCTGGGTCAAATGGTGGTTCCATTCCAAGTTTTCTAAGGAGTCTCCACACTGCTTTCCAGAGTGACTGCACTAATTTGCAGCCCCACCAGCAATGTATGAGTGTACCTCTCTCCCCACATCCTCACCAACACCTGTTGTTGCTTGTATTCTTGATAATCGCCATTCTAATTGGGGTGAGATGGAATCTTAGGGTGGTTTTGATTTGCATTTCTCTTATTACTAGAGATGTTGAACATTTTTCCATATGTTTGTTGATTGCTTGTAGATCTTCTTCTGTGAAGTGTCTATTCATTTTCTTAGCCCATTTGTCGATTGGATTATTTGCATTCTTGGTGTACAGTTTTTGAGTTCTTTATAGATTCTGGAGATTAGTGCTCTATCTGAAGTATGATTGGCAAAGATTTTCTCCCACTCTGTAGGCTCTTTCTTCGCATTGCTGATACTTTCCTTTGCTGAGAGAAAGCTTTTTAGTTTGAATCTATCCCAGTTATTGATTCTTGCTTTTATTTCTTGTGCTATGGGAGTCCTGTTGAGGAAGTCTGGTCCTAAGCCGACATGTTGAAGCTCTGGACCTACTTTTTCTTCTATAAGATGCAAGGTCTCTGGTCTGATTCCGAGGTCCTTAATCCATTTTGAGTTTAGTTTCGTGCATGGTGAGAGATATGGGTTTAGTTTCATTCTGTTGCATATGGATTTCCAATTCTCCCAGCACCATTTGTTGAAGAGGCTATCTTTTCTCCATTGCATATTTTTGGACCCTTTGTCTAGTATGAGAAAATTGTATTTATTTGGGTTTGTGTCCGTGTCCTCTATTCTGTACCATTGATCCACCTTTCTATTTTGGTGCCAATACCATGCTGTTTTTGTTACTACTGCTTTGTAGTAGAGTTGAAGATCTGGTATTGCGATACCCCATGCTTCACTCTTTCAGCCAAGGATTGCTTTAGGATTCTGGGTTTTTTATTCTTCCAGATGAATTTCATAATTGCTTGCTCTATTTCTGTAAGGTACATCATTGGGATTTTAATTGGAATTGCATTGAATCTGTATAGCACTTTTGGTAGTATGGCCATTTTGACAATATTAATTCTTCCTATCCAAGAACCTGGGAGATCTTTCCATCTTCTAAGGTTTTCTTGAATTTCTTTCTTTAGTGTTCTGTAGTTCTCATTGTAGAGGTCTTTCACCTCTTTTGTGAGATTGATTCCCAAGTATTTTATTTTCTTCGATGCTATTGTGAATGGGGTAGTTTTCCTAATTTCTCTTTCTGAAGATTCATCACTTATGTATAAAAATGCCTTAGATTTATTCACTTATGAGATCTAAAAGTTTTCTGGTGGAATTTCCTGGTTCCTCTAAGTATATAATCATCTCATCAGCAAATAGGGATACTTTGAGTTCTTCCTTTCCTATTTGTATCCCTTTAATTTCTTTGGTCTGTCTAATTGCTTCTGGCTAGACGTTCAAGGATGATATTGAAAAGAAGTGGTGAAAGAGGGCATCCCTGCCTTGTTCCAGTTTTTAGGGGGAATGCTTTCAGTTTTTCACCATTTAGAATGATATTAGCCATGGCCTTAGCATAGATGGCCTTTACAATGTTAAGGAATATTCCCACTATCCCATTTTTTCTAGTGTTTCGAGCATGAAAGGGTGCTGTATTTTATCAAATGCTTTTTCTGCATCTATTGAAATAATCATGTGATTCTTGACTTTTTGTCTATTGATATGGTGAATTAAATTTATTGATTTCCTGATGTTGAACCAACCTTGCATCCCTGGGATGAAACCCACTTGATCATGGTGCACTATCTTTTTAATATGTTTTTGTGTGCGATTTGCTAAAATTTCGTTCAGAATTTTTGCGTCGATGTTCATTAAGGATATTGGTCTGAAATTTTCTTTCCTTGATGTGTCTGTGTCTGGTTTAGGTATCAGGGTGATATTGGCTTCATAGAATGAGTTTGGGAGGGTTCCCTCTTCTTCTATTTTATGGAATACTTTGAGAAGTATTGGAATGAGCCCTTCTTTAAAGGTTTTGTAGAACTCGGCTGAGAACCCATCTGGTCCTGGACTTTTCTTTGTTGGTAGGCTTTTGATGTCTTATTCTATTTCATTACTTGAAATTGGTCTATTTAAATTGTCTATGTCCTCCTTGTTCAGTTTAGGCAATTCATAGGACTCTAGAAACCTGTTGATGTCTTCCAAATTTTCTATTTTGTTGGAGTATAGATTTTCAAAATAGCTTCTAATTATGTTTTGTATTTCAGTCATGTCTGTTGTGATATTTCCTTGTTCATTCTGAATTTTAGTGATTTGGGTTTTCTCTTGTCTTCTCTTTGTTAGGGTGGCTAAAATTTATCAATTTTCTTTATTTTTTCGAAGAACCAACTATTTATTTTGTCAATTTTTTGTATTGTTTCTTTTATTTCAATTTCATTGATTTCAGCTCTGAGTTTAACTATTTCCCATCTTCTACTACTTTTGGTGTTGGTCTCTTCTTCTTTTTCTAGGGCTTTGAGCTGTAGTGTTAGGTCGTTTATTTTTTGAGTTTTACTTCTTTTATAAATGCGTTCCATGAAATAAGTTTTCCTCTAAGTACTGCTTTCATAGTGTCTCAGAGATTTTGATATGATGTTTCTTTGTTCTCATTTACCTCTAAGAATTTTTTAATTTCCTTCCTTATATCTTCTGTTATCCATTCATCATATAATAGCATATTGTTTAATCTCCAGGTGTTGGAGTAGTTTCTGTTTTTTACTCTTTCATTTATTTCTAACTTCAATCCATTATGATCTGATAGAATACAAGGTAGTGTCTCTATCTTCTTGTATTTGCTGACATTAGCTTTGTGGCATAATATATGGTCTATTTTAGAGAAGGATCCATGTGCTGCTGAGAATAAAGTGTATTCGCTCTTGGTTGGATGGCATATTCTATAAATGTCTGCTAAGTCTAAATTATTGATTGTTTTATTGAGAACTATGGTTTCTTTGTTCAATTATTGTGTGGAAGATCTGTCCAGTGGTGAGAGAGGCATGTTAAAATCACCTAGTATTATTGTGTTATGGTCTATTTGGTTTCTAAAATTGAGAAGGATTTGTTTGACATACATGGATGAGCCACTGTTTGGGGCATACATGTTTATGATTATTATATCTTGCTGATTTATGCTTCCCTTAAACAATGTGAAATGCCCTCTTTATCCCTTCTGACTAACTTTGGCTTGAAGTCCACATTATCTGAAATGAGGATGGATACTCCAGCTTTTTTGCTGAGTCCATGAGCATGGTATGATTTTCCCCATTCTTTCACCTTTAGTTTATGGGTATCTCTTTCTATGAGGTGAGTCTCTTGCAGGCAACATATTGTTGGATCTTTATTTTTAATCCAATCTGCCAGTCTATGTCTTTTGATTGATGAATTCAGGCCATTAACATTCAGGGTTATTATTGAGATATGATTTGTATTCCCGGTCATTTGGTTCATTTTTTAAATTTTATTTATTTATTTATTTTTTTGACACAACTTGGTTCCTCCTTATTTGACAGTTCCTTTAGGATAATTCCTCCCTTTGCTGATTTGCTTCTTTGTTTTTTATCTCTTCCTCATGGAATATTTTGCTGAGAATGTTCTGTAATGCTGGCTTTCTTTTTGTAAATTCTTTTAGCTTTTGTTTATCATGGAATGATTTTATTTCATCGTCAAATATGAAGGTAAGTTTTGCTGGGTATAAGATTCTTGGTTGGCATCCATTTTCTTTCAGAGCTTGAAAAATGTTGTTCCAGGTCCTTCTAGCTTTTAGGGTCTGGATTGAAAAATCTGCTGATATCCGTATTGGTTTCCCTCTGAATGTAATTTGGTTCTTTTCTCTCACAGCCTTTAAAATTCTGTCTTTATTTTGTATGTTACGTATTTTCATTATAATGTGCCTTCTTGTGGGTCTGTTGTAATTTTGTGTATTTGGAGTCCTATAAGCCTCTTGAACTTGATTTTCCATTTCATTCTTCAGAGTTGGGAAATTTTCTGATATTATTTCATTGAATAGATTGTTCATTCCTTTGGTTTGTTTCTGTAAGCCTTCCTCAATCCCAATAATTCTCAAATTTGGCCTTTTCATGATATCCCATAGTTCTTGTAGATTCTGTTCATGATTTCTTACCATCTTCTCTGTTTGTTCAACTTTGTTTTCAAAGTTAAATATTTTGTATTCAATGTCTGAGGTTCTGTCTTCCAGGTGTTCTATCCTATTGGTTATGCTTTCTATGGAGTTCTTAATTTGGTTTTGTACCTTTCATTTCAAGGATTTCTGTTTGTTTTTTTTAAATATCTCTAACTCTTTATTGAAATGATCTTTTGCTTCCTGTATTTGCTCTTTTAACTGTCGATTGGTGCAATCATTCATTGCCTACATTTGCTCTTTCATCTCATCGTTTGCTTCCCTGATCATTTTAATTATGTACATTCTGAACTCCCTTTCTGTCATTTCTTCTGCCATGCTTTTGTTGGATTTTATTGATGTAACATATAGATTTGTTTGGGACATTTTCTTCCCTTGTTTTCTCATATTGTTCAGGAATCAGTGGGTCATTAGATATTGCAGATTTCCTCTATTGACTTATAATGTCCCTGAAGATTGCTAGTATATCTCCTCTTATCCTTCAGTAGCCTGCAGTCTTGGAGGAAGTTGATAATGTGGTGCTCCACAAGGAAGCTGCCTCTCTAGGGTTAGTGACCCTCAGGTGGGGTATATTCCCTGATAGTGGGCAGAGGTGCCTCCACTTGTTGACCAATGGTTATCCAAAGGGGAACTAGACTGCGGGCTGAGGCAAGGCCTGTTTGTGCCTGTGTCTCTGGTTTTACCGTCCTTGTGGGAAAACCTCACCCGGCAGGGAAGACTCACCCGGTGGGGAGGTCTCGCTGGTCAGTTCCCCTCCTAGAGGTTCCCCTCAATCTACAACTACCGCCTGGGCTGGGCTCCCTTCCTCTGCAACATTCCCAGGAGCCCAGACCTACCTCCTGGACCTGGGAGCCTCACCCTTCGCAGACGAGTCTCCTTAGGCTGCCTCTCCTCAGAGAATCTGCCCGCAGTCCTGGAAACTTCTCTCTGCCCCTAGGAGTGTCTCTGTGCGGCTCTTCCACCAAGAAGCCGCCTAGGTCCTGGGACCCTGCTCTGCACCTAATCGCCTGGCTATGCAGCCCCTCCTCTGAGCCGCCACCTGGAGCACCGTACAATAGCTCTGAGACCCAGAGACCCGCCACACACCTCTTCTTCCGGGCAACCCCCCGGTGTTCAGAAGTGGTCACTCTGAATCCAAACAGCTCGCCACGCAGCTCCTCCTCAGGCAGCCACCCGGAGACCCACTGGTTGCTCCGAGTACAAGCGCTGTGCTGAGCAGCCACCTCTATGATGTTCCCAGTGGTGCGTGTTTACCACTCTAGTGGGGGGAGGGGCGTCTCACCGGGCAACTCTACTTCACAAAGTTCCCTGTGTTCCGGGACTACCGCCCCATCCGGGACGCCTCCCCAACAGGAGTGACTCACCTGGCGGCTTTGAGTTGGTCCCAAGTCTCTCACTATCTCCTCTTTTGAATCCTGTGTCCTGGAGCAACATGAAATGCAGCCACCCTCTAGTCCGCCATCTTGAAACCTCCTCTCCATTCCTAATTTTAATCTGGTTTGGAGTTTTTATTGTGGTGAAAGTTATAATTATGAATTAAATTTGTTTAACGAACATTTTTGCTTTTTTTCCCACCCTTTTTTGTTTTTTTCATTAAAAAACTTCCCCATAATAGTCCCAAAATATTAATTATGTGCAGTATTAATATGAACCAACAGATGTCCAGTTTTCTGTTTTCAGTATTAACAATATGGGTTTACTTTCTTCTTTTGTATAATTCTTGATAGGAATTTATCTCTCTTATTAGCCACTGTTATAGCAACTCAAACAGATTTCCCATATCCTATTTTTGTTTAAAGTTAGTCAATATATTTCTCTATTTCTCATTTTCCATTGATTTTTTGAAAAGTATTGCATAATTTTAAAATAGAGATACTTTTAAAAAGTCTTACAATTTGTATCTAGTTCACGTCCTCTGCAATGTGAGAACAAATGTTGCATAAATTAATTTTTTTGAAATGTATTGAGACTTGTTTTGAAGTCCAGTATATTCTCTGATAAATGTCCCATTTTTCCTCCAAGTGGTATGTCTTGGAGATTTAGAGTATGATGTTCTTTTACTGTCAAATAGGTTTACTTAACTAATCATTCTCAAATTTTTGTATGATTCCTAGTTTTCTACCTCATTTATCTGTTATTGGTATTTATAACAACAGACTGTATACATGTCTTATGATAGTTCTGAACTTTTACTTCTACGAATTTGAGGGACCTTAAAATTATAATGTTGCTCTACTGAATGATCACATTGATCATTCTAAACTATATGCTTTTATCTCTGATGATACTGCTTGTTTTATATTCTACTGTGTTTGATTGGTTTGGTTTTTGTTTTGCTTTTCTGCTCCTGTTGTTGCTGTGGATCCAACTGAGGCCCTCAAGCATTCTAAACATACATTCTACCAGTCCCAGTCCTCCAATTCAAAAGCCAGGAAAGTCATCTTTTGAATAGTGTTTGCAGGTTGTATCTTTTATATATTTTTATTTCAGTTGTTTGTGTCCTCTATATTGTACTACTTAAAAACAACCCAATATTGTATCTTTTTTTTAGTATTGAATATGATAATATTTGTCTTTTCATTGAGTGATAATTTGTATACTTTTTATCATCAATAATATAGACAAGTTTTGATGACACCAATTTTTTTCATTTCTTTTTTATCCTTTATTTTCTGAATTCTTTTGGGATAATGCAAATATTTACTACATTATTTTATTTTCTTGTTATGGTTATAATTTACATTGTGACATCCCACATAATTAATACATAAATTTGTTCATCAGAGTTTTTATTACTTTGATACTTTAGATTCCACCCCGCCAAATTAAGAAACCTCCACTTATTGAGCTACAACATTTTTATTACTATCACTCCTCATTTCAATTTATGTTATAAAATCCACAACATATAGTTATTATTATGTCTTTATTCAGTAAAAATTATTTGAACCTTACCCATACATTTGTCCTTGTTAGTGATATTTATTCTTCCTTGTATAAATGCAAGGGATTTTGGAATAAGGAGTTTCACATATTAATTAGATCTTGCTGAAATTGTTGAAGGACCTGGAGAAACGCAAGTCTGAAAAGAGACTTTGAGGTACAAAAGGAATTGTCAATAAATCACTCTAAGAAATCTGCGATGTACAAGTGATGATGTGGCACTTCAAAGTAGTTACTAGTAAAAGAATGTGTGGGAAGCTGTAGCCTCTGTAATTTTTGAAGTAAGTCTCTGGTAATCAGCCTGGGCCATGACTGATCATTGAGAACTCTGAGAAGAAGAGAGGGGTTAAGTGAGAAAGCATCCATAATATCAGTATCATCAAATTTCACATTGAATCATGGCAACCCTCAAAAAGTAACTGCTTTTGTTTCCCTTTTCCCTCCCAAATCAGGTTTGGTTTTCTCGTTTCCAACTGTGACTTGGAATCATACACTAAAAGAGATCTGGAAAATGTAATTTCCAATTTAGGTAAGCTAATAATAGAATGAATCAGCAGAACCCAACCTGTGTTAACATGGCACCCATATATTTCAAAACTTTCAAGTAATAACAATAGCAAAATTATGCTCACACACTTTATGATGTAATCATTACTTACTTATTTAATCAAAAACATTGTAATCCTTTTCTGTGAAGTGGATGTACAAAGTTCTTTGATACTGTCTTTGGGTAAAGTTCATTCCTTTAGCTTAGTTGCATCCTACAAAAATTAAATATGTTGGGGTATCTGGGTGCAGTGGTGCAGTCCTCGAATCCCAACAATTTAGGAGGCTGAGGCAGGAGGATTGCAAATTCAAAGCCAGCCTCAGCAACTTAGCAAGACTGTCCCAAATTAAAAATTTCAAAAGGCTGGCATATGGCTCTGTGGGTAAGCATGCCTGGGTTCAATCCCTGGTACCAAAAAACAAAACAAAACAAAAAAATCCCAAAACCCCAAATAAACAAACAAACAAACGAAAAAACAGTTGAAGTATGAGATAAACCATTTTAACCATCTTGTGTAAAATAGGTCAAAGGGTGAGGAAAAATAATTTTTAAGTTATATACACAAATAGAATATACAAACATTAATAAGTACTGTAGTTCTTATTTCTGCTCAAAAGGTTATAACTAGCATTTATAAGTTTAATCTTCTTTCATATTCCCTTTGACCATGTGCTGGTCATCCTTCCTTGCCTGGTTATGACTAAACTCTTGGTCAGTGATGAGTCTGTTCATTAAAACTTATGACAGTGTTGGGTTATTTTAACTTAACTTCGCATTTATCAAAAGATGAGATACTAAAATAGGATTTGCTGATTTCAAAACTCCTTCCTATTCTCATTGTGTAATAAAAATCCACTTTTGCCCTGATGTTAAGGAACAATCACTCTATCCAATAGAATAGTCATTTTTGCCAACTGATTCAATGGTCCAAGGAGCCTAGTATGACTAGAATTCATTGTGAGAGTTTAATTTAATGGATCTATTGTGTTCACTGATTGAAGCATTTGATCTTTGTGGACAAAGACCTCTAAATCAGGATAGTCCAAAGTTGGAAAAATCAGAAGCAAAAAAATTGCTAGTTAATCATTAGGGTAATCATCAAAGAAACCACTTTGAACTCCATTCCCTGAATCCAGACCTATATATCCTAGTTGGCAAAGAATGAACACCACATACTTGTACTGATTCTATCTCATGAACTGGTATTATTATTATGAATTCAAAAAGATAAATAAATAATTAAATGAGTTAAAAAAGAAAATTTAAATATAGCATGGATTTAATTGATAATAGTTTATCAATTTTGGTTCATTAGTTTTAAGTTAGTTTTAAGAAATGTACCATGTTTGTATAAAGTTTTAGTGATGAAAGAAATTAGACGTAGTAGCTCTTTGTGCTATCTTCTTAATTTTTAAAAAATAAAATTTATAAAAAATATTATATTTTTAAACTCATCATGTATTAAAGGAGGGCGAAAATAAACAAAAGACATCCTACAATTCCATTAGGTTAATTGTGTCGAAGTGATTAAAACATGACAAGCCCGATAAATCCAGGAACATGCACCAGGCTGCACTTCACTTGCTATAAATTCAATCCCATGCTCAAAATCAATATAGTGTGGATTATGATGACATTAAATAATGTGTTAGGTAAGTTCACAGAAGGGTATTTAGTTAGAAACACTTGTTTTCCTAAAAGGAATCCATAGACATATATTTCCCTATTCCAGTGGAAATAAAGATCTATTACTTTCACAATGGAAAGTCATCCAGTGTAATCATCCTGGCTAGTGTTTAGCCAGAGAGTATTACAAATTGAAGAACTGTGGTCTTGCTCTCAATCATCTGAGCAACTGACAGTGGTAACTACATTGTTAGGTGTTGATGGAAGCCAATGTTTCTGAGCCCTTTCTTAATGCCCATTTATATTGCAAGGCATAATTCACTCAGGAGACAATTGGTCAAGTTTAAGGGCCTCTAAAAGAGGAAGCTACCTGGCATCCACCTGACAATTGAAAGCCTATTCTACATAGACTGCTTCAATACATATGTAAATAAGTAAACATTTTTTATTCTGTGCCCATTTGTTGTTTTTGGTTTTGCTTTTTGTTTTTGTTCTTGCATCTCAGATTGAACCCAGGGACATTACCACTGAACCATATCCCTATCCTTTTTTTTTTTTTTTTTTAAATTTACTTAAAAAAAAGTTTTTGGACAGATTCTCAGTAAGTTCCTGAGGCTAGTCTTGAATTTGCGATCTTCCTGCCTCCAATTCCAGAGTTTCTGGAATTACAGGCATTTGCCACCACACATGGCTCTCTCTGGCTATTTGGGAAGGTCATTCCACAACTTTTCCCAGATTCTATCCTCTATCTATATATCTACTTATGTATCTATATCCCTGTCTATACATCTATCTATTTTTACAAATTATATAATTATGCTTTCTCAATATTCCCAGTCTTTAAGTTGGATCACTATCCACTGTTCACAAATCAATGTGGATTCTTATGACCATCTTTCTTCTGAGCTGAAAAGAATTAGGTGCGCTGCTCAAAGTTCTATCCTTTAGATACCAAATGGGGACTCGTTTCCTTTAGGATAACATGTGAGTTGTAGGCTTCCAGTTGTCAGCTGCTAAGTGCTATTAGCTTATCTTGGAGAACTATCTAGAAATCACAGGCAACTTTTATTCCTCAGTTCACAGGTCAAAGGGGAAACTCCTTCTAGGCTGTGGGAAAGAAAGCAACATACATGGATGAATGTCATCGTAATCTGAGTCATTTGATCATGAAAATTATTTGTGCCCTAAGATATACCCTTTACATGAAAATGGGATGTTTGATAAGTCAGACACTATGCAATTCTTGACAAGCAATTCAGGTTTTTGACAGCATGGTGGTACATGTCCAAGAATTTGCTCTCTTACAGGACCAGAAGTAAATCAGAAATTGTTTCTCAAACTGAAAATATTTTTCCAAGAGGATGGAATAGTTTTTCTTCAATCTTAAATCAAGTAATTTTTCCTATTAAAAAGAGAAAATATAGAAAATATTGCAAAAATCAGCTAGAATCTTTTGAAAAAGTAGGATTCACAAATGATACAAGGTGTGGATAACAAAACACAGAATTTGGTGATAAGACAATTATAGAAAATTTAGGTTTTTGATTTCAGATGGAAAAGATCAACTAAATGCCATATAGAAATGATGCAAAAACATATTTATCATTTTGATACATATTTACAGAATTTGCACTATTTTTCAGGCATGTAAAAATACAGTGGTGATCAAAATAATGCACATTGCTACTACATTAAGAGAGCTGATACTCTATTCAGGGAGATAGGAATAAACATTAAGACATGTACAAATCTGGATGAAACATTGGGGCAGATAAAATACTGAAGCTTAAATAAAGTGGTTGCAACAATCAGAATCAGAAATGATAAAGTTTCATAGAACATTAAAATTTATAATAGCTCTGTATATTGATAACATTATTAATGCAAAAATAATTTAGACTTTCAGGTTTGCCTGTCTAGTGTTTGTGAATTTTATAAGTTATATTAATTATGGTTCCAGTTACTATAATAGCACATGGTTAATTGCCTTAAAAAATAGTGGTATTAAACAACCATGTATTCAGACAGATCCTTTGAGTCAGGAATTTGGACAGGGTACAGGGGATTGTTTGCTTTTTCTTCAAAATATCTGAGTCCTCCATTAGATGAATCAAAGCTTAGTTACTGAAATTAATTGAATATGCATTTGCTCCCCCTTTGGGAGGTTATGCTGATTGGCAGTGGAGATTATTGCTGAAGTTCTTCTAAAAACACATTCAGCATCTTCATGGAGTACCAGCACCTTATATTTTATAGGCTAGTTTTCAAAGGTGAGTATCCCATGAGAGAGAAGGAAAAGGGAAGTGAGAGAGGTGAGATTGGCAGAGGAAAACTCCACGACTTTTATGATTCAGCTTTGATTGTCCCATATGCTCCCTTCCACTGTACTGTATGCACCACGGCTCATAGGTATAAACCTATAAACCTGAGGTATAAGCCCTCTCAGGTTGGAGTGGGTGGAAGTATTCTCTATTTCTTGATAGTTTGGGGAGAGTAGAAATAACTGAGTACACTGCTGTGGGTGCTTTTTGGAAAATGTAGTCTTTCACATCATTAAGGAAATTATTTCATATAATTGTTTTGGGGAAAAATTCAGTTTAGCGATCAGTGAATACTTAATAATTATTACATGTGAAACATTTTTCTAATTTCTGAGAATATGTCAATAATAAGGTAGACAATTTTTAGAGTGATTTTTTTTAGTGTTGATCAAAATAATAATATTCATCTGTTTATTAAGGTTCTTCTTATCCTTTAAAGGCAGTCTTAAGCCCACACTGGTGGATGTGACAAGGTTTACTGAAGACCAAATGACAAAGTAAAAAATAAAAATATCAAATGGTATAATAGCAATTTAAAAATAAATGCTTCATATGTTAATGTTTATACATTTTGAGTACTAGTATGGAGTTTTATGCAGTCTGGTAATCTAATACACAAACTTCTCAAAAAAAAAAAAAAAAAACCCTTACTATCTTCTGACTTCTTGTGTAACAGTCTATATGGGAGATATCAGGGAGTTGTGTCATACACTGATGCAATCTATGTTAGATAACTTTTCATGGTCTTTTAAAAATGAGTCTATCATTCTCTGAAGTGAGAATAACCTTGAGTCTCTGCCAAGTCAACATTCTTACCAGAATTCAGAGATGTCTATGCTTTTTTGTCCACCACAGTTGACCAACTCCAACTAACTCACTTCTGTGGCTTATATTCAATATTTGTTCTCTCCACATAACTATTTGCTTGATCTAACACAGAGATT
The DNA here is from genome assembly GCF_902686445.1 of Sciurus carolinensis. NCBI lineage: Eukaryota > Metazoa > Chordata > Mammalia > Rodentia > Sciuridae > Sciurus > Sciurus carolinensis. Next base: position 84,619,274 of record NC_062213.1, read on the forward strand.
TATAGTTTTTAATTGACTCAGTTGCCTATTTCAGGGAATGTTGATTGCATATATGTAATTGTTCAAAATTATATTTCTTAGATCACTTTAATTTTTAAAAACTATCTTATAAAGAATTTCTGGGAGGGAAATTTGGTAAATCTGTTATGTCGGCTTTGGAAAAGTAATTCAAAGTACTTCTAAATCTTCCTGTTTTCAAGTTTATAGTGTGCTAGTTTTGATCATAACATAAAAGCTATGTTAAAATGCATAATACTTACTAATTTTATTTTACCCCCTTTTAAATGTCATTCCTCCTCAAAGAAAATGAATGAAAGTTCTCTTTTTTTAATTTTTTTAAACCAAAACTAATTAATATAACTTCTACTGAGAAATGGTCAGTTTTTCTTTTAAGTGAATCCACAAACCCATCTTTTCAAGTACTATCTATAAAAATGAAGGAATCATTATCCAAAAAAATAAAGGCCACACACATAATGATGGAGTTATTATAAGATTAGCATTTATTTCCCAGACAAAAGAAATAAATTCATCCATTTTCCAAAGCATCCTGTATCAAAATTTTATCCTTGGGCTTCTCTATTGAAGTAAGAAGGGTCTTCAAGATTACTTTGGAATAATATAATTTAATACCAATTAGACTAGGTAGACCATGTCAGAATATATCTGATTTTCTAATTCAATCTACATGACCCACCTGTGAGATCGGTGTTATATAAATATTAAGAAAGTGAATATAAAATTGGGGATGGAGCTCAGTGGCAGAGCCCTTGCTTAACATGCATGAGACCCTAGGTTCCATCCCTAGAACCATAAAAAAAAAAAATAGTGACTATAAAGAGAATAAGGCACTGGTCCAAATCTTACGGATGTTATATGACAGTCTGAGTCTGGTTCTAAGTTTTTAGGACAATAAGCATTGCCTCTTAGAAGGGGTGAGGTGTGAGGAGGTTAAGAACTTCAGGTTATAGAATTAGCAAATGTTGGTCAGTCTAAATGTTTACATTGCTATGACTCTTTTTCTTTTTCAATATCTCATCTCAAAAAAAGTAGTACTTGCAGAAACTGATGAATATTTTCCCCTGTAACTATTCTGGGAAAGAATTGGCTTACTAAGTTTCATTCACAGATGCTGAAATGGACAATGATAAGCTCCACAAGTAAGTACAATTTTTAGGAAAAGAGAATAAAAATAAAACAGATCAGTATTCAATTTCTATCATTTGTTCTCTGTTTCTGATTACTTATCCTTATAGGTTTTAAATCCTCTAATCCATATGTAAAATTTAAATTTTGATAAAAAAATCTTATCAAATTTATGTGACTAGTAAAGGAAACATCATCACCAAAGTATTTCATTCAGGGCTGAAAATAGACCAAGCACACAATGAATGTTAATTATTTTTATTGTTATCTAAGAGAGTTGTGAAATAGTTTGAGAGTTTTTCTTTATTTTGAGGCAGTATTCAAAAGTGGGTCAGAAACTGTGTGCATGGTTAGGACAACTTTTGTCTTAATGAAGAACCACTTTATTATTATGAAGAGGCAAGCATAGTCTTTATCCACTATTTCCTGTTTAATTTTTTCATGCCATTTCAAGTGTATTGAGTTCTGAAAATGATTGCCAGGACAATTTTCTTCAACTCTGAGTCACATACTCAGAATTCAGGAAAACTGATTTAGAACATTACAAGGAAAAAGAATATGTCCTTATTTGAAAAATCAGTAAATGGACAGAAATAGCTCAGGTTGGAGCCAGATGATATAATGAAAGTCATTTTCTTTCTGCTTTGAGAATTTGTTCCAATACTACATTGCCATACTTCCTATTTGAGCAATAACATTATTGACTGCAATTATTCTGTCTGTGGAGGTGTTTACTAAAAAGATCCATGTGCAATGATCATTTTACTGCATAATGTGTGTTCCTGGAAAGAGATCCATTTTTTTTTTTCAAATACAGCCATTTGTTACTGTGTTAGTTTTTTATTCTTTCTTTTTAAACTCAAAATTTGAATGAAACATTAGTGCAAAGAAACTTATCTCCAGTCATTCTTGCCCGATGAATTCCAATGCCAGAGCTCCACTATAAGAAACATCACAGAAAGACGCATATCCTGAAATGATCTAGCCTGGATGCCACTCCTGCCTTGAATGAACCATCAATAAGGATTTTGGGTAGATGTATTGCCCTCCTGGATTCTTTACATTTAGTCTAAAATATTTGTAGTGGATCTATACAAAACATTATTAGATTACATTTGTACCACTAACAATTACCATTGACTCAGACATTTCTTTTAGCATTGAGTGTGTATTAGTCAGCTTTTTTGCTGCTGTGACTAAAACACTTGACCAGAACAACTTCAGAGGAGGAGAAGTTTATTTAAGGGCTCATGGTTTCAGAGGTTTCTTTCTATATATAGTCAGTTCCATTCCCCAGGGCCTCCAGGTGAGGCTGAATATCATGGCAGAAGAGTGTGGCAGAGAAAAGTGACTCACATGATAATCAGAGGCAGAGAGAGAGAGAGAGAGAGAGAGAGAGAGAGAGGAAGATAAAAATTATACCCTATAGCCATGCTACCAATGAACCACTTCCTCCAATCATACCCTACCTACCTCCTGTTACCACTCAGTTAATCACATCAGGAATTAATGCAGATTAGATTAATTCTATAACCCAATCACTTATTCTCCAAGTCTGCTTGCATTGCCTCACACATGAACTTTTGGGGCCCATCTCACATCCAAATCATAATATCATGTTTTAAAGGTTGGTACAAAGTGACATCAGAAGAAATATTGAAGTAAAGCCTCCAATATTCATGTCTTCCATAAAGGGAAAGAGAGAAGCATTATCAAAAATTGCCCAAGTCAACGTTTTTTAGCACTCTGGAAATTATTCAACACTTTTAACAGTTTGAGGAATTTTTATTCAAGAAAAAGAGCTGAAGTTCAGTAAATAGAGTAAGCTTCATGGCATTTTAACATGATATTTTATTGTCACCTTTCTCTAGCTCTATGATAGACTAGAAAACCAACAGATCAAGTTAGAAGATGGTGAGTAGATCTTGGCAGCATTCCTGACTCCTGCCATGACCAGAAAGGAAACAGTAAAAGAATAGAGAAGTGGGCAACAGAGTAACTACTCTAAAACTCAATATTGGACTTGAACTTGAATATTAGCTTGAACTTGAAGGGACTTGAAATTGGGTTACTGGAGCAGAAAATAGGACAGAATTCCTTAACACCAAATCCAGCCCAAAGTGGGATCAGTAGGAGGGGTAACAAATTGAGAAAGAGGGAGAGGAAAAGTATATAAGATTATCACTGTAAGTACATAACACACAAATGATGGAGGTGGAAGATGGGAAACAAGCCTCAGATCAGCAAGCTCTTCTTTACTTTTTAGTTAAGTCAATCAATCAGGAACAGGACAGCTCATTTTCTGGGTATGGAAATGACTCCCTGGTTACAGCAGGAGTGTGAGTTTACAGTGAGGGTGAATTTGTTGTGGGGTCTGGTTATCGATGCATAGTGAGACCACCAGAAACTATAGAAGGAAAAACGTTTATTTTGGGGAAAGAGAAAAAAAGAAAACAGGCTCAACAACCCAAGTGGGGCAAGAGTGGTGAGTGACTTCAGCAAGCTGGTTTTTAAAGTGAAAACCATAAAAATATTCAAGCAGGCTTACAGTAGGAGCCTTTTTCCTTTTATTGTTCTGAGGAATGCAAGCAGTCAGCTCCAGCTTATTTATTTCAGGCTGCACCTGGTGGGTTAGTGGGGCAAGGGAGGGGTGGGGAGCCAGACCACCCATATCTGAAACCAGTAGCTTCTGGGACCTCTGAACGGATGGGTTGCTTCAGAGAAATGGTCACAATGTCCTTAACTCATGGCCACATTATTTTATATTGGGTACTGTCCTTGTATTTACCACAGTCAACACAACTCAATGATTTTATTCGCACCCATTTTGGTTTGGTCGATCTTAACTAGATATATTTGTTTTATATCAGAGGGTCTCTACCTTTTTCTTTTTATAATGTGATCTCTACTTTTTTACAAATTAATCATTGGAGATGCAGACGTGCTGTTCAGTCAATCAGGGACCTAGTTGTTCATGCTAAAATTTTAACACAGGAAGGCAGCTGTAAAAAGTTCAAAACTCATTGTCACTGGGAAAAGCTCACAACTTGGTATTCACTGCTTATCCTCCTTCCTCTAGGACCCAGTGTTATGTAAATCTTCACTATTTGCTTTTCTCCTTCCAGGATTCATCTGCAATGGGAAAGGATAAAAGTCCAGGGTCTAGCATTCCAGTATTCACCTCCTCCGTTCAGAATCCATTGTGGTTGGGATGGGGTAAATGTTTGCTTTTGGTGGAGATGTTGCCGATGCACCTGGGAAAGGATGAAAGTTTGCTTTTTCCCTCAGGGCCCATCGTTACTGGGAAAGGCTGCACTGGGAGAGATTTAATGTTTGGCTAATTTCTCTTCCCTCCTCCTGAGCCACACTGTCCATCTGTTTTCCCTGGGAGGGGAAGTCTGTAGGAATATTATTTTCCATAACATTTAAATTACCTTAACAGCAGCTGGAAACAAAGAAGACCAAGTTAAACCACAACAGAAACAACAAAGATAGTGAAAGAGATCTAGCAGTTTCACCCACGTATTGGACTCAAATCCATGCCTGGCTTGGCAGTCATTTTGTAGAGTCCACAGCCAGCCAGTCTCCTTAGAAGAAATTGAATCAGCACAAGTACTCCCCACCTACGAATAACAAATAAAACCAGAAGGGATTGTTGCTAGCTGAAAGATACTTAAAACTCCTCTCCCTCACCATGAACAAGGGGAATAGAGTGGAACAGACCTGAGATCTAGTCACGCCCAGTGAATTCTTTCCCTGAACCAGTTGTCAACACAACTTTTTCAGGAGCTCAGGCAAAGGCAGATTAGCTAAGATTCCACTCTCATCACAGTGATAGATAAAACCCTGTGAGCTACACCAGTCAGAACAGAGTGTCCTGTGCCACAGAAGGTCAATGGAGAACCTTCACCCATAGCCCCCGTGGTTGCAGCAGGCAACCTTAACATCTGCTATCTAGACTAGAAAGTGACTATATAGCACTAACCTGAGGAATCACAGTGGAGGGGAGGAGCTTCCATGATTCACAAATAGGCACAGTGAGATATCAGGAACAGGTGGGCCAATGGACTCTTTTTCAATCATAGGGATGACACCCTAGTGATCTCTATCAGCCTGGGCAGAGGCTTCCGTACCTCAGATGGTCCAAAGTATTAATAACTGAATATTAACCCACCTAGGGCTCATATGACAAAGAAACTCACTAAATAGTCCATTACATGAAAGTAAAAGTAATAATAATGATAGCTGATGAAAAGACATACAACTAAGGAAATAAACCACCCCAAACAGTGCACAACACTTCAATAATTGGTCTCATTGATACCACAGTGGAGGAAATGTCTATGAAAGAATATAGAAAGTTCATAGTTAAAATTTTAATGGACTAAAAGAAGATGAACTTAGAACATATAGGAAGTGAAAGATCATTTAAATAAAGAGGCAGAGATTATGAACCAAATGGAAATCCTAGAAATTAAAGACTCAATTAATCAAATCTAAAATTCAATGGAAAGCATTACTAATACATAGGACCACTTTGAAGATAGATTCTCATACCTCAAAGACAAAGTATATAATCTTAAAAATACACTTGATGATAAAGAAAAAATATTAAGGGACCATAAACTGAATATTCTAGAAATCTGGGATAATATTAAAAACCAAATTTAAAAATCATTGGAGTAGATGAAGGTTTTGAATTATGAACTTAAGGAATGCACACATTTTTCAATAAAATAATATCAGAAAAATTTCCAAATCCTAGTCTTGACATGGAAATCCAAATACAAGATGCATATGGAACTCCAAATAAGTAAGATAAGAAAAAGATCCTCTCCAAGATACATTATACAATAATGTAGAATATGGATAGAATTTTATAAATTTCAAGAGAAAAACAGCAGGACATATTTAGAGGTAAGTCAATTGAGATTTCAATTAATTTTTCAGCCCAGACCCTGAAAAAATAGAACTTAAAATAATATACACCAAGCCCTAAAACAAAATTGGTGCCAACAAAGATTACTGTATCCAGCAAAACTATCTTTCAGAATTCAATATGATATAAAATCTTTCATGATAAGTAGAAATGAAAATAATTCATAATCACTAAACCTGCACTACAAAACATACTCAATAAAATATTTCATGCAAAAGAAATGAAAACTAAAACTGAAAAACAGCATAGGGATAAATCATATTAAAATAAAGGAAAATCAAGTCTGAATAAACTTTAGAAATAAATAAAAATGTCAGTAAATAAAATCATCTCTCTATAACACCATGGAATGTAAATTGTCTAAACTCACCAAGAAAAAAACATATATTTGCAAATTTGGTTAAAAATACAATAACCTAAGCATAAGTTTAAAAGAGACTCATTTTACAGGGAAAGACACTTCACAGACTGATGGTAAAAGTATGGAAAAAACTATGCCATCAAAATGGTAACAGAAAGCAAGCAGAGGTAACTACTTCATATCAGACACAGTAGATTTCAATCCAAAATTAATTAGAAGAAACAAAGAGAGTAATCTCATACTGGTTAAAGAAAACATCCAATAACAATAATAGACAGAAAATAATAATCAGAGCCAAAATTAATGAAATCAAGTGTAAAAAAAATATACACAATTAGTGGATCAAAGATTTGGTTTTTTAAAAAAGATAAATAAGATTGATAAATTCCTCATCAAACTAACCAAAAGAGAGAAAACACAATTCAGCAAAATAAGAGATATACAAGATGTTGCTAGAGAGATTCCTGAAGTCCTTATTATTCAGATGTATTTTGAGAATTTATACTCCAATAAACCAGAAAATCTAGAAAGTATTGAAAAAATTTCTTGACACATATGACCTACCCTAAATAAATAATGAGGATATAGAAAACAATACCAAGCAATGAGAGTGAAATAAGAATTAAAAAACTTCCAACAAAGAAGAGCTCACCATATCAACAGACTTAAAGTCAAGAATCACATGATTATTTTGATAGATGCAGAAAAAGCATTTGATAAAATACAGCACCCCTGTATGCTCAACAAAATAGAAAAAATAGGGATAGTAGGAACATTCTTTAACATTGCAAAGGTTATCTATGCTAAGCCCATGGCCAATATCATTCTAAATGGTGAAAAACTGAAAACATTTCCCCTAAAAACTGGAACAAAGACAGGGATGCACTCTTTCACCACTTCTATTCAACATTGTACTTGAAATTCTAGCCAGAGCAATTAGACAGACCAAAGAAATTAAAGGGATACAAATAGGAAAAGAAGAACTCAAACTATCCCTATTTGCCGATGACATGATTCTTTATTTTGAGGAAGCAGGAAATTCCACCAGAAAACTTTTAGAACTCATAAGTGAATTCAGTAAAGTAGCAGGTTACAAGATCAATGCTCATAAATCTAATGCATTTTTATTCATAAGTGATGAATTCTCAGAAAGAGAAGTTAGGAAAACTACCCCATTTACAATAGCCTTGAAGAAAATAAAATACTTGGGAATCAATCTCACAAAAGAGGTGAAAGACCTCTACAATGAGAACTACAGAACACTAAAGAAGGAAATTAAAGAAAATCTTAGAAGTTGGAAAGATCTCCCATGTTCTTGGATAGGCAAAATTAATATTGTCAAAATGGCCATACTACCAAAAGTGCTATACAGATTCAATGCATTCCAATTAAAATCTCAATGACCTACCTCACAGAAATAGATCAAGCAATCATGAAATTCATCTGGAAGAATAAGAGCCCCAGAATAGCTAAAGCAATCCTTAGCAGGAAGAGTGAAGCAGCGGGTATCGCAATACCAAAACTTCAACTATACTACAATGTAATAGTAACAAAAATGGCATGGTACTGGCACCAAAATAGACAGGTAGATCAATGGTACAGAATAGAGGACATGGACACAAACCCAAATAAATAGTTTTCTCATACTAGACAAAGGAACGAAAACATGCAATGGAGAAAAGATAGCCTCTTCAACAGATGGTGCTGGGAAAACTGGAAATCCATATGCAGCAGAATGAAACTAAACCCCTATCTCTCACCCTGCACAAAACTCAACTCAAAATGGATCAAGGACCTTGGAATCAGACCAGAGACCCTGTACCTTATAGAAGAAAAAGTAGGTTCAAATCTTCAACATGTCGGCTTAGGATCAGACTTCCTTAACATGACTCCCAAAGTACAATAAATAATAGCAAGAATCAATAACTGGGATAGATTCAAACTAAAAAGCTTTCTCTCAGCAAAGGAAACTATCAGCAATGTGAAGAGAGAGCTTACAGAGTAGGAGAAAATCTTTGTCACTCATACTTCAGATAGAGCACTAATCTCCAGAATATATAAAGAACTCAAAAAACTCTACACCAAGAACACAAATAGCCCAATCAACAAATGGGCTAAGGAAATGAACAGACTTCACAGAAGAAGATCTACAAGCAATCAACAGATATATGAAAACATGTTCAACATCTCTAGTAATAAGAGAAGTGCAAATCAAAACTACCTTAAGACTCTATCTCAACCCAATTAGTATGGCGATTATCAAGAATACAAGCAACAACAGGTGTTGGAGAGAATGTGAGGAAAAATACATTGCTGGGGGACTGCAAATTAGTGCAGCCACTCTGGAAAGCAGTGTGGAGATTACTTAGAAAATTTGGAATCGAACCATCATTTGACCCAGCTATCCCACTCCTTGGCCTATACTCAAAGGACATAAAATCAGCATACTACAGTGATGTAGCCACATCAATGTTCATAGCTGCTCAATTCACAAAAGCCAGATTGTGGAATCAACCTAGATGCCCTTCAATTAATGAATGGATAAAGAAACTGTGATATCACAGTTTCTTTATCCATTCATTTATATATGTATACATATATATATATATATATATATGTATATATATATACAATGGAATATTACTCAGCCAAAAAGAAGAATAAAATTATGGCATTTACAGTCAAATGGATGAAGTTGGAGAATATCATGCTAAGTGAGATAAGTCAATCCCAAAAAACCAAAGGACTAATGATCTCGCTGATAAGTGGATGATGATACATAATGGGGGGTGGGAGGGAGGCAAGAATGGAGGGAGAGACTTTATAGAGGGAAAAGAGGGGTAGGAGGTGTGGGGAAAGGAAAAATAGCAGAATGAATCAAACATCATTACCCTATTTAAATGTATGTTTACACAAATGGTACAGCTCTACTTCATGTACAACCAGTGAAAAAAGTTGTACTCCATTTGTTTACAATTACAAAAGAAAAAGAAAAACTCAAGGCCAGTTGGATTCTCAACTGAGTACTACCAGACCTTTAAAGAACTCATGCTAAATCTCCTCAAATTATTCTGTGAAATAGGAAAGGAGGGAATTCTGCTAAATTCTTTCGGTGAAGTAAGTATAACCCTGATACCAAAACCGGACAGACACATCTAAGGAGAAAAACTACAGACCAATATTTTTAATGAAGATAAATATAAAAATTCTTAGTAAAATATTGGCAAACCACATTCAAATACATATTAAGGAGTTAGCACAACATGATCAAGTGGATTGCATCCCAGGATGCAAGATTGTTTCAACATATGTGGATCAATAAATGTAATTCACCACATAAGTAAAGAACAAGAATCACATTATTATCTGAATGGACACAGAAAGAGCATTAAACAAAACAAGCATCCGTTCAAGTTTAAAACACTAGAGAAACCAGAGATTGAAGGAACTCTCCCCAACATCATAAAAGTTATATACGACAAACCCAAAGCCGACATCACACTGAATGGAGAAAACCTGAAAGCATTTCCTCTAAAATTAAAAAAAGACAAAGCTGTCCACTCGCACCTCTCCTCTTCAGCACAGTTCTTGAAACTCTAGCAAGAACAATTGAACAAGGGAAGGAAATTAAATTTATACAAATACAAAAAGAAGTCAAATTATCTCTGTTTGCTGATGACATGATCCTATATTTAGAAGACCCAAAAAGTTCCAACAGAGATTTCTAGATCTCATAGACGAATATAGCAAAGTAGCAGGATACAAGATCAGTATACAAAAATCACTTTCCTACAGTGTTTTCCTAAATCACTCCAGTAATAACTATACTGAGAAAGAAATGAATAAAATTTCTTCATTCACACTAACTTCAAACAAATAAAATACATAGGAATTAATCTAATGAGGAGGCAAAAAACCTCTATGATGAAAATCATAGAACACTGAAGAAAGAAAGTATAGAAAATTTATAAGATGAAAAAAAAAAAACTCCCATGTTCTTGGATAAGCAGAGTTAATATTGTCAAAATTGTTAATATTGACCATATTATCAATATGATCCTACTTCCAAAATTGTTATACAAATTTAATGCAATCCTCATCAATATGCCAATGAAATTCTACACAGAAGTAGAAAAAACAATTCTGAAATTCATTTGGAAGAAAAAGAAACTCAGAATAACCAAAGCAATCCTGAGCAAGAAGAGTAATGCAGGCAAAATCTCAAATTATACTAGTTATAGTAACCAAAACAGTATGCAAAGCAGACATGAAACCAGTGAAATAGAATACAAGGCACAGAGAAATATCCCCATAGATATAGTATACTCTTATATTTAAAGAAGATAACAAAAAATTGTGTTGGAGGAAAGATAGTCTGTTCAACAAATCATGATGGGAAAACTGGATATACATATATATTTCTAATCCTGCCCAAAAGTCAACCCGAAGTGAATCAAAGATCTAGAAATTAGATCAGAAACTCTGTTAGAAGAAAACATGGGCACCACACTCTAAAATATTGGTACAGACACTATTTTACCAAGACTCCTAAAGTGCAGGAAATAAACCTAGAGTGAATAAATGGGGAAGCATAAAATTTAAAAGCTTCTGAATAGAGTTAGAAACAAGAGCATGAAGAGAGAGCCTATACAATGGGAGCAGACCTTTGTCACCTACTCCTCAGGCAGGGGATTAATATCCAGAATATAAAGGAAATAAAAAAGTCTTAACACCAAAAAACCACAACCAAATTAATAAATGAAAAAAACGACCTCGATAGAAACTTCTCAAAAGAAGAAATACAAATGTCCAACAAATATATGAAAAAATGGACAGCAGCTCTAACAATCAGAGAAATGCAAACCCAAACTACATTGAAATTTCATCTCACTTTAGTCAGAACAAGGTTATAAATAAAAATAAACGTTTGGGAAAAGGGTGCACTCATACACTACTGATGGAAGCACAAATTGGTGCAAGCACTCTGGAAAGCAGTACAGAGAGTCCTCAATAACTAGAACTGTAACCACCATATGACCCAACAATTCCAAACTTTGGTATTAATTCCGAAGAACTAAAATCAGATGCAGACACATATTTGTTTATAGCAATGCAATTCACAATAGTCAAGTTATGGAACCAGCCCAGATGCCTGCTAACAGATGAATGGATAAAGAAAATATAAGTAAATATACACAATGAAAGTTTACTCAGTCATAAAGATAAATTAAATTGTGGCATTTGCTAGTAAGTGGATGGAACTGGAGAACATCATACTAAGTGAAATAAGACAGATTCAGGAAGTCAAGAGCTGAATTTTTTTCTCTCATAAGCCAAAGCTAGAGGAAAATAAGAGAAAAAAAGTAGGACAGAGGGGTAATCCATGGAAACAGAAGAGAGACCATTTGAGTAGAGTAAGGGGGTAAAGGGGGAAGGATGAAGGACAGGGAAGAAAACTGAAATTAAATAGAACAAACTATCCTATATACATGTATGAATAAACTACAGTGAACTTCACTTTTATGTATATCTACAAACCACTAAAAAAAGAAATCTCTCAACAAATAGAAAAAATATCAGTAGCATAGAGGAAAGGGAACAGGGAAGGAAAGGGGAATTATTAGGGACTTAATTGGAGCAAATTAGAGTCCACATGTGCATAGTTATGTCAAAATGAAACCCAATATTATGTAACTAAAATACATAATAAAGTAAGGGAAAAATAAAACAACAGACCTGTAATTTTGGTGAAAATCCTTAGCCTAGAAGTAACTAGGACAGACAGATGAATTTAGGGCTCCCCAAAAGCATCCAGATATTTCTTCCTATTTGACTTATTAGGCAATTCCTTCAGTCTCCACTTGAAGGACTTAGGTTTATTTGAACTGAATTGGATTCACAAAGTGCAGTGTTTCCCCAGATAGTTGTCAAAAAGTTGACAGACTTCATTTACCATTGCAGGTCCCTAAAGATTCCTAAAAGGAAAAGATTGGGAAGAACACATACATAGGGAAATTTGAAAATTACAGAGCTATTCCTGGGAATCAGAAAGACCACATGCATGTGCAGAATGTGGACCTATATGCAACTACGCATATTTCCAAAAAAAGTTCTGAGAAATCCTGAACTCTCATGTCTCACAAATCTTAAGGTTCTGCACAAGTAGGAGTTGATGGAGCTAAGTGAGAGGGGGAAATTGCCTTCCTCAGCATTGAAAGGATGTCACATCATGCACCCAGAGACCGTTGATCAAGTCATGAGCACGTCTTGGTTCTAGATGTTTAAGGAAATTCCCAACTGATCATTTGCTGAATTCTAAGAGTTAAAAAAAAAATGCAGACTTTAATTTTCAGTGAGATTGCTATAAATAGCAATAAATAGCAATCATTGTAAAGGGTGTTGGAGTTAGTATTCAGTCTTGCTTTAAATTTTATCTGAAATGTAGTTATACAAACAAAACTATGAGACATCTAAAGAAAGAAGAAAGTGAGAATTCTGCGTAGGAAAAAGCAAGTAAGAGTGATAATCTGTGAGAAGGCCCAGAGTTCAGATTTATCAAAGACTTCAGGCAGCTATTATAATTATAATCAAATTATAAGTAAAGAAAATTATCTTTCAGAAGTATAATAGAAATTTCTCATCAAAAGACAATGTCCATGAGGCTTTAGATTACAGAGAGGGAAATGGGGGTGGGTTATGAAAAACAGTGGGATAAGACAGACATTATTACCCTATGTACATGTAAGATTACACAAATGGTATGAATCTATATCGTGCACAACCATAGAAATGAAATGATGTACCCAATTTGTGTACAGTGAATCAAAATGCAGTCTGTAAAAATAATTAAAAAAATTTGTCATAAAAAAACAGAAAGAACTAAATGGTAATTTTGAAGTTGAAAAATAAAATAAGTAACATAGGCAATTCACCAGAGGAATAACACACATGGGGGTGGGGACAGAAGTTTAATGTATATACCAAGGAAAATGAAAGAAAGGGAAGAGGGATGGGTATAGGAAAGACAGAAATAATTCTACATAACTTTCCTATTTTCATATATGGATACACAACCAGTGAAAGTACACATGATGTACAAAACATGAGAATGGGATCCTAATAAGAATAAGTTATACTTCATGTGTGTGTAATATGTCAAAATACACTCTACTGTAATGTACATCTAAAAAGAACAAATAAAAAAAAAACTAGAAGAATTAGCAAATTTGAAGATAGATCAATAGAAATCATGAAACTTAAAGAACTGAAAGAGAAAAGAGTAATTAAAGATGAACAAAGCTTCAGATATGTGAGACATCATGTTTACCTTTATAGCTTTATATATTAATATTAAGAGAAGACAGATCTCTAATCAATAAGGTCCTGCCTTGAGCAAGTATAAAAAGAGCGAGCTACTGGAAACTAGCATAAGGAAGAAAATAATAAAGATTTGAGCTAAAACAAATGAAGTAAAACTAGAAAAGTGAAAGAGAAAGTCAACAAAATGTAAAGTGAGTTCTTTTAAAAAACGTATTTTATAATTTTATTTTGTGCTGCTGGGGACAGAACTCAGGACTTTGTGCATGCTAGGTAAACTTTTTACCACTGAGCTACAAACTAACCCATGTTCTTTGAAAAGATCAACAAACTCAGAAAATCTGTATGTAGACTAACCAAGAAGAAGAGAAGACTCACTCAAATTATTAATCTAGTGGAGAAGAAGGAGGCTTTAGCACCAGCCTCACCAGAAAAAGATTATAAGGGAATACTGTGCAATATTGAAGTCTGTCAGGTCCTCCCTGCCACGTCCGTGTGGAAGAGGAAAGGGTTAACTGCCAGAGGAGGATGTTGGTGGTTTTTCTATTACCCCCCAAATCTATCTACTCAATAAACACTTGAGAGTCAGTACTTTTTTTATGAGAGAGGGGATGTGATGGGTCCGGTCCTACCAACTCTGGCCTCTTTACAACCACCAAGTCACCCAACTCTCCTTTATTTATAATATGCAGGTAAAAGGAGGCAAGGACTGGAAGAAGCTTCTTCTGTGATGGACAGGATAGGGTGGAGTTAGGAGAGCCATCCTCTGAGAGGGAAATTTCCAGAAGGAGATAGGGAACCACTTCCACACAGCACCAGGTCCTTCCTGGAAGCTCCTAGAAGCCAAGACTCTGTGTCACATGGCTCAACCTGGTCTGATTCTGCTAAATAAGGATGGCTTCCTACAGAAGCCAACCTCTATATTACTGGGTTCTCTATCCATGAGTTCTGAATCCATGGGCTCCACATTCACAGAGTCAATAAGATGTGAATCAAAAATATTTCAAAAACCAATTGTGTTTATACTGAATATGTATATATTTTTGTCATAATTTCTTAAACAATATGGTATAACATCTATTTCCATACTATTGGCATTGCATTGGATATTATAAGTAAGCTAGAAATGATCCAAAAATATAGAATATGTGTGGGGGTAACATGCAAATAGTTTATCATATAATATAAGGGACTGGCACATGGGTAATGTTTGGTATCCTTAGGGAATCCAGGAACAAAATTCTTGTGAATACCAAGGGACAACTGTATATGCCAAAAAAGAGATAGTCTAGGCAATATGGACAAATTTCTAGAAGGATACTAAGTACTGAAACTAACTTAAGAAGAGATAAAAATCTAAGTTGAACTGACAAAAAGTAAAGATATTTAATTTAGTTATTTTTGAAAACTTCCTAAAAGAAAATCTCAGGCTCAGATTGTTTCTCTGGTTTATTTTACTAGATTCTTAAGGATTTTAAACCAATTAATTAAAAACTCTTCCAAACTGGTAGAAAATGAATAAAAACTTCCAATATACTCATCATTATATTAGCTGAGTATTACTCTGATATACTAATGACAAAATTATACAAAGAGAAAAAAAAAAAAAAAAAAACCACAAACCAATGTTCTTATAATGATAGGTATAAAATCCTGACTAAAATACCAGTAAAAACCAATCCAGAAATAATTAGAAAGCATTATCACTTTGAACAAATTGGCATATTATGACTGGGTAATATCTAAAAATCTGTTTATACAATGCACCATATCATATGATAAAATAAAACTACATGATCTCTCAATTTTCAAAAAAATAATTTGATAAAATCCAACAGTTTTATCATGATAAAAATAGTAACAAACTAGGAGCAGGGAGAACATCCTCAATCTGATAAAGGCTCTTTACAAACCATGCATAGCTGACATAACAGTTAACACTTAATGGTGAAAGATGCAATACTTCCTCCATCAGGGATAAAGAAAGGTTGTCTGCTGTCTTTACTTCTCTTCAACATAATTCTGGAAGTTGTAATAATTAGCTCAAAAAAAAGTTAAATCGAAAGCTGAGGATATGAGGATATAACTCAATGGTGGAGAATGTGCTTAACATATGTGAGGCCCTGGAGTTGATCCCCAGAAACAAATAAACAAACAAAGTCAATTGTGTTTGTGTATGTGTGTGTGTTAGCGTGTGCACATGTGTGTATAAATATCCTGAGAAATAAATTATGAAAACATTCCATTTCCAATATTGCTAAAATGAATAAAAGACTTAGAAATATATTCAATAAATAATTGTAGTACCTGGACACTGAAAAATACAAATCTTCATTGGAGAAAATAAAGATGATCTAAGAAGATAAAAGTAAACCTCATGTTCATGGATCAGAAGACTTGATATTGTTTAATTTTCAATTATTAATCTCTAAAAAGATCTACAGAGTCATCCTAGTCCCTTATAAATCCAGTGTTTTCTTTTCTATTTTGGTAAGAAATTGACATCTCATTGTAAATCCATGAGGAAATGAAAGGAACACAAGATTTGAAATACCCAATAATATCTTGAACAAAGTTAGAGAACCCAATCATTTTTATAATTCTAAAATTTGCTACAATTCAGTAGCAAAATTATAAAATACAAATAAAAATATTTATGCATATGAATGATTCATTAAAAGAAAGTATACAAATAAAAAATGAGCTCACAAAATATTTTTAGCATGGTCAGCAGAGAAATGACAATGAAATGCCATTATGGATAAAATTTTTTATATATATATATTGTTTTTATTATTGTAAACAAATGGGATACATGTTGTTTCTCTGTTTGTACATGGAGTCAAGGCATACCATTTGTGTAATCATAAATTTACATAGGGCAATGTTGTTTGATTCATTCTGTTATTTTTTCCCTTCCCCCCACCCCTCCTACCCCTCTTTTCCCTCTATACAGTCCTTCCTTCCTCCATTCTTACCACCCTCCTTATCCCTAACCCTAAACCTAACCCTAACCTAAAACTAACACCTCCCACCCCCCATTATATGTCCTCATCCGCTTATCAGCGAGATCATTCGTCTTTAGTTTTTTGAGATTGGCTTATCTCACTTAGCATGATATTCTCCAATTTCATCCATTTGCCTGCCAATGCCATAATTTTATCATTCTTCATGGCAGAGTAATATTCCATTGTTATATGTATGCCACAGTTTCTTTATCCATTCATCAACTGAAGGGCATCTAGGTTGGTTCCACAATCTGGCTATGGTGAATTGAGCAGCAATGAACATTGATGTGGCTGTATCTCTGTAGTATGCTGATTTTAAGTCCTTTGGGTATAGGCCAAGGAGTGGGATAGCTGGGTCAAATGGTGGGTCCATTCCAAGCTTTTTGAGGAATCTCCACACTGCTTTCCAGAGTAGCTGCACTAATTTGCAACCCCACCAGCAATGTATGAGTGTACCTTTTTTCCCACATCCTCGCCAACAACTATTGTTGCTTGTGTTCTTGATAATCGCCATTCTAATTGGGGTGAGATGAAATCTTAGGGTAGTTTTGATTTGCATTTATCTTATTACTAGAGATGTTGAACATTTTTTATCTATGCCCCGAACATTGGCTCATTCATGTTTGTCAAACAAATCCTTCTCAATTCCAGAAATCAAATAGACCACAACACAATAGTACTAGGCGATTTTAACACACCTCTCTCACCACTGGATAGATCTTCCAAACAAAAATTGAATAAAGAAACCATAGATCTCAATAACACAATCAACAATTTAGACTTTACCAACACATATAGAATATACCATCCAACAAAGAACGAATACACTTTCTTCTCAGCAGCACATGGATCCTTCTCTAAAATAGACCATATTTTATGCCACAAAGCTACTGTTAGCAAATACAAGAAGATAGAGAGACTACCTTGTACTATCTTCTACTCTATTAGATCATAATGGATTGAAATTAGAAATAAATGACAGAATAAAAACAGAAACTTCTCCAATACCTGGAGATTAAATAATAAACTATTATATGATGAATGGATAACAGAAAACATCAGGAGGGAAATAAAAAAATTCTTAGAAGTAAACGAGAACAAAGACACATCATATCAAAATCTCTGGGACACTATGAAAGCAGTACTTAGAGGAAGATTTATTTCATGGGGCGCATTCAACAAAAGAAGTAGAAATCAACAAATAAACAACTTAACACTACAGCTCAAAGCCCTAGAAAAAGAAGAGCAGACCAACACCAAAAGTAGTAGAAGAGAGGAAATAGTTAAAATCGGAGCTAAAATCAACGAAATTGAAACAAAAGAAACAATCGGAAAAATTAACAAAATTAATAGTTGGTTCTTTGAAAAAATAAACAAAATTGATAAACCCTTAGCCACACTAACAAAGAGAAAGAGGGATAAAATTTTTTAAAACAATGGAAAATAAGTTTTGGAAAATTCATGGAATTTTTGGATACACTTATATAACAATGAGGTTATAAAATGGTGCATCCACCCTGAAAAACACTTCATTAATTCCTCAAAAGTCTAAAAAGAGAGTTATAATATGGCCCAGCAAGTCTGTTCCTACATACATATCCAAGAAAATTGAACACATATACTCATTTAAACATTTATACATGAACATTTTATTAGCATTATTCATAATTAAAAAGTGGAAACAACCCAATTGTCCATCAGTTTATGAACAGGTAAATAAAATGTGGTATATTCATACAATGGGATATTATCTTGTTGTTAAAAGAAAGAAAGTACTGATACATACTGTAACATGGGTGGATTTTGAAAAAATTATGCTGGATGAAAGTCACAAATTTCACATATTGTATGACTCTATTTATTTGAAGAGTCCCTAATATTGTGACTGAAAGTAAATTATGGTTGCCTAGAACTGGGGTGGAAGATACAGAGCAGTTGGTAATTAACCCATTGGGGATGATGAAGATATTTTAAAATCAGATAGTAGCGATGGTTGGAAAACTTCATGAACCCTGAATTGTGCATTTTGAAAAGGTGAATTCTTTGGTATATGAATTATATCTGAAAAAGTGTTGTTATACAAAATGCAGTATGATATTTAAATCAAGTACATAAGTTTAATTTAATTCTGGTGTATATCTTCCATTCAATATAATCAAAAGTTTAAATACAAATCTAAATACAAATTTAATGACTTACCAAATATTTAGAGACTATTTGAAACTTTATTTCACATTTTAGTATTTTAAAGCACTTTATTTTAAAATGTATATATTTTATACCACTCACTAAAAAGTAAATAGTACTTGTTTCATCAGATAAGATTAGAGATCCTGGACTAATTATAAAATATTCTGCTCATTTGATGTCATTGTTCCCTAGTGCCTGCTCATTTAAGGATGTCTCTACTTTGTTGGTTTTTACAGTATGTTTTCTTGTCTGCTCCTTTCATTTTGATATATTATGTATCAATTAAACTTCTTAAGACCCTTCCAGATTAACAATGATTATCAATACTCATATCACACAATCTGTGCCTGAAAGTTTTAAATTACTTTAGATATGAAGTTATCCCATTCTCAGAAATACTCTGTGAGGTCAACACTAGTATCTAAATTTATAGATGAGAAAACTATAGTACAAACTGATTAATTTTCTAAGGCCACAGAGACAGTGCATAAAAGGTGGATAATCTAGTGGTTTGTTTCTGCCATCTTTCCCTCACATATTTCTTGGGATTTTAACTTTGTTCTTATTTTCTAGACAATTTTGACATAGCACTAACATTAACATCTTTCCACTAAGATCTATAAAGAAATGAAAATTTCCAGATTTCAAAAGCAGGTTGGTAGTATGAATTTTTTCCAACAACAATAAAAGATCATTGAATACTTTTCTCTGTTTTCTATCTGAAGGTATCTATATTTCCTTACTTTTATGGGCAACTATGAAAGTGATGGATTTTATATGTGAACTTAAGTTATTGTGGTCATTTACATAAGGTACATCTAAACTATGAAGTAATATACATCATTAAAATACTTCTAATAAAAGAAAAAACTAAGTCACCAAATATTGACTAACTATACTCTCATGAGGAATGGCTCACATTAATCAAATGCTTATGTATAAAATCTCCTTCTCAAAAGTGTGTAATATTTCCTATCTGTTTCCAGGTCTTTCTAGGTCAGAACCTATTTATTTTTTCTCTTCCCCATTTACATTATCCAATTGCAATATCTTATTTCATCTTATCTTTGATGAATCGCTTATCTGTAATTACCCAGGCACATCTTTTGGAAATGTTTAGACCATCAAGGATTATTTTAATTGCATGGAATTTCAGTCACTAATCCATGAGTTGTGAATATAGTTAGGTACTCTATATTATGTTTACTTTTGTGCTAATGTGGTCATTTGATCAAAAACTAATCTTGATGTTGCTGTGGAAGTACCTCGTAGATGTGCTTAATATCTTCAATCAGTTAACTTTAAATGAACGAGTTTATCCTTGATAATGGGGTGGAGACGCTTCCAATCCTATAAAATAACTGACTTTTCCAAACAGAAAAACGTTTGCCTCATTCTGGCTTTATTAATCCTCCCAGAGATTATAGAGTTGAACTTCATCACCCCTACAATCATATGAGTCAACTCTTTAAAATTTACATCTTTTTGGGGAAGGGGGCCGGGGGTTGCCAGGGATTGAACTCAGGGGCACTCGACCACTGAGCCTCACATCCCCAACCCTATTTTGTATTTTATTTAGAGACAGGGTCTCACTTTTGCTGAAGCTGGCTTTGAACTTGCAATTCTCTTGCCTCAGCCTCCTGAGCAGCTGGGATTAGAGGCATGTGTCACTGCACCTGAAAAATTTTACATTTTAATATATTTCCTATCACCCTGTTTCTCCAGAAGGCTGTGACTGACATGATTCTCAATGTTTCACATCATTTCTTCCTATTACATTTCTGAACTGAGGAAAATATTTTCATAATGCAAACTTGGTTCTGATATCTTTAAACCACAAAAGATCTATAGGAAAAGCTCCTTTCCTACAATTACCATTTAAAATAACCTTAGCCAAAGAGTCTCATAGATTATATTCTATTACAACTTTTAAAGTACTTTGAGTTCAATCTTTTTAGCATCCTAAAATACAAAAAAGACACAAGTACTGTTTATGTGTGGATATTTTGTTGTGCTGCATAGGCTTTAAAGTAGATATAAACTGCAAATTATAAATCTATCTTTTTAGTACAAACTTTCCTATATGATGGAAATCAATATTTGTTTCTTGTATATATAGTTTTAATATTGCTTCTCTTCACTTCAAGTGATCCTAGCCATCATTTATTGTATTCAGAAACATCCAAGAATGGTTTAGGTGTTGAGAGCTTTCAAAATAGTCAGTTGCCTTATATCAACTTTGATTCTTTACTTTTTAGCTTTGTAAAATTGAAGAAGTTTTTTGACATTGGTCTTCTTATGTGCAAAATAAGCATTTTAAAAAAATTCATCTTAGAGATTTGCTTTGAAAAATAGCATGTGGAAATAATATAGAATAATACCTAGTTCAAAATATGCACTGAGTGCATAATAGTACCACACATTGTCTTTGCTTTCTGTTTAAAGTATGTTCTTTGTCTTAAGACTCTTAAATTCCAATTGATTTGAGGAGTGCCATCTTGTGTAAGAAACACTAAACTAAAATAAAGCCTATAAACTAAAATAATGTTGCAGATTCTTAAGTCTTTGCTAGACTTGCTCAATAGCCTTAAACACAAAATGTGTGTTTTGGGGTTTAAAGATATTTACAGTATCTTGTAATTCACCCTGTTGTGATGCCGTAGGTGGTATTTCTCCTTTTTCGGTGATGCCATCCAAATTCTGGTGTTGGTGCACATAGCTCTGGTGACACAAAAATAAGGAAAATAGCATGTGTGTGGGAAAAGTAGAATTAGTAAATAAATGAAGACAGGCACTGTGTCACTATGATTGAAAGTGACTTATGAAAATGCTCATGTGAAAGAAATATACTGGGTGTTGAGATAACTATGTATTCTGAAGCAATATGGCAAATAAAAAAAGTTGTGTGAGGGTTTTTATTTTTGTTTGTTTGTTTTTTTGAGTATTGAGGATTGAACTCAGGAGCACTCAAACACTGAGCCACTTCCCCAGCCCTATTTTGTATTTTATTTAGAGTCAGGATCTCAGTGAGTTGTTTAGTGCCTCACGGTTGCTGATGCTGACTTTGAACTCCAGATACTGCCAGGATTACAGGTGTAAACCACTTTGTGAGTTTTTATGACTAAATTATTGAGATAAGATATAACTGTTACTTGATCATGTCATTCAATTTATGTTTTTGTCATTACAGCTCCTCTGATTGTCCGAATTGGTGTTTTCATTACTCTCACATTATTGGACCCATATTGATAATCTGGGATAATTCCTCATTCTTATGCCTGACCCAAGACTTGGCATAATTTTCAAATTTTTCTTTTACTTGCTAGCAGGCCAACAGAGCGTATCTGACTTCTGCCACACTCTCATGTTCTCTGTTGCCTCCTGTCTTGGTAATATTTCCAGACTCCACTTGAATATGAACTTATTTTATCTCCTCTTTCTCACCTGCTTTATAGGGTCCATTAATTCTTCCCTGCTCAGGTCTGCTGGTGACACTCCTTCTAGTTTTAAAATGGTGAAATAAATTAAATTTTATTTTTATATGCAGTCATTGATTCCAATAGAATTTTGAGAGAGAAAGGTGCTAAAAATGTGTATCTCATAAACCACATTCAGTAGGAGGATAGTATATTTGACATGGGCATAAGAGAACTTTATTTAAAAAAAAAGAACTCTCAATTCTTTTGACTACAACATTGCAAAGCTATGAGACAAAGTAGGTTAATGTGTTATTCAGAACTAAGAGATGATTAACCTGTTGTAGAGTATAAGTTTTATAAAAATCAATCTTCTGTTAGATAACAGGTATGACATTAATACTTATACTTACATAGATTATTGTAAATGAATCTGTTGATTTCCAAATAACAGTCACTGTTGATGCTTTAGAAAAGGACACTTAGAGTAAAATCATTCTTAGTGGATACATTGCTAGAGTTTCTGATTCCTGAGCACTTCACATGTACACCCATGCACACATATCCTTCAAAAAGCCCTATCACTTATATATATAGTTTCAAGATGATCTTTCACTTTTATTGCCTATCGAGTTCAATATCCCTAAATGAAGTCTATAACTCTGCATGGCATGGATTGGCTCATCTCTATAAAACATCTTGTAACTCTATTAATTTCAACAGATGCTATAGACTGACAGGAACGATTTTTCAAGAGCATTATAAATTGCTTTGTGATTTTTACCATTGAGTTTCAAAAGAAGAAGATCACAAGTAATCAAAGGAATATGCAATAGAGTACCAACACCTTTACAACTTTCTAAAACATATTTTCACTATGAGAGTCTATATAATTCACATTTTATCAACATTTTTGAAGTTTGGTAAACACAGCTGCTATGGCTTCCATCAATTTAATCTTACTTTTCCTTTTCCATTCTTTGATAAGAGGGCACATACTTCTTATTGAAAACCTTTTTCTTTGTGGTTTACATGAAAACATGCTATTTTCACATTATGGAAGAATTAGACATATGACTCGATCCTAAGGATTATATGTCTGCTTACTGCTGGGTTTAATAATCAGTCTGATATTAATCAAATAATGTAAGGAAGAAAATCAAAGGAAATACCTAGACCTGTTGAGAAGTAATAATGTGATTGGGGAGACAATATGAGCCTACAGAAACTGTTGCCTTAATTTCTTTTAATCTCATAGAATAGAGCTTATTTGAAAATGAATACCATACAGAATGCAGGGTGAATAGATAGAGATTCAAGTTTCTGGATTATATTATTTGATACTCTAATCCATCTATTCCTGAAAACTTACTTCTTGATCTTCCTCATTTAACAAGTCAGTAAATTTCATTTTCAAGATCTAGTTTGAAGATGAATATCTCTCATTTGCATCTGAAATACAATTGTCTAACAGAATTAATAGCAGTAATTGTGATTTAAAAAATTGATCCTTGTGATGAGATGCAACTTGGTGGTAGAACACTTGCCTCATATACTGGGTACCCTGGGTTTAATCCCTAGTACACACACACAAAAATGACACTATAACTAGAATTTCCTGAGTAGAAATGTCACTGATTTCTTCATGCTGGCTGAGTTGGCGATCATTTGGAAGAGATTGCTAAGTGGTTGGTAATCTGTCATGTACTGAATTTTGAGAGTGGAGACAATGAGTATAATGAATCTAGAATTTTATGGGATAGAAGCAAAAGGTGATAGCCTTAATAATTTACAAAGCAGAATTGGATGATATTAAATGTGAAAAAAAGATTGATGAACATATATTCAAACACAGTACAAGAAGAAATATAATTAAGAAATTAAAACCCTCAGGGATTGGATTCATATCCAGGGTTGAAAACAGTTTTTGCCTCTTAGATAATTATTCTATATCAGGATATTTATTTCAAATATGAAACATAAAAGCAGGAATTTAAAAAAATCAACAACTATGTGATACTTTCAAACTGATATTATCTCTTAAAATTTCTTTGTTTAAATAACTCAATAGTTCATAACTCTAAATATGGAACATTTAGGCATCCTAATTGTAATTCTATATTAAATCTTAAAATAAATCAAATACAAGGGTTGCTATAGAAATTATAAGACATATATTTGACACTTCTAAGTTATAAATATCTACCTCACAGGGGCTTATCTTATATTATTATAGAATGCATAACATCACCCATCATATACTCATTATTTATTTTAATCTCATCCTTTCTGAAATCAAGATAGGAGTTTTACTTTTCTACATGCCAAATTATCTCATTTTTATATAATAGAAGATTTGGGACAGAGATAAAAGGCCCATAAGCTTATATATGACAAAAGTTTTGAAGATTAGCAACATTTCCTGGAAATCTAAGGCAATGCTGGAAAATACAGTGTCACCAGAGGTGATCAGAGGAGGGAACCTGAGAGGGGAAGCTTAGCTTAGGAGGACAGCATCCTTTACAAACAACATAAAAAGAATTTCTAGATGTGTCAGATAATGAAGCACAGAGATGTATTTCAGAAAGCAAGGAATATACATTCAAGCAAGAATGCACATTACCTTGTGAGTGAGAACTATTTTTGTGGTTCTCAGGGTTTTCTTTTAAAGGGAACATGGTGAGGGCTGGGCATGGGAAGGTAAGTGGGAATGACATTAGTCTGATGATCTCAAGGAGGTTTAAGGCGATCTGGCATTTCTCAGAATCTTTATGTTGAGGCCTTGTTCATTCAATGATTAATAGACGACACTGGAAAAGTATCCTATGTTATAGGTTTTATATATCCCTTTGTAATATATTTAAAAACATATGTATTAGTGAGCTCATTAACACTGCATAGGAAAACTTTCATAAGTGGGTGAATTTTTAGTTAATAACTTTATTACTCCAAGGGAAGATTTGTAGATTTTCCACAAATTTGGGAGTGACTAGCCTGGGAGAGAGAGCCAGTTTGGGGAGTGAAGATATGAGAAACTTTAGCACAATGCTTTTAGATTAAAGTTATATTATCTTGTTCTTTTGATTCATTTTTACATATTCTTTAAAGTCCTATCATCTTTGTTCAATAAAACATTTTTTGTGGAGTGAGTACCGGGAATTAGACTCAGGGGCAATGGACTGCTGAGTCACATCCCCAGTCCTATTTTGTACTTTTTTAGAGACAGGGTCTCATTGAGTTGCTTAGTGCTTTGCTTTTGTTGAGGCTGACTTTGAACTTGTGATTCTCCTACTTCAGCCTCCTGAGTGACTGGGATTACAGGCATGTACCACCATGCTCAGCTTCAATAAAACATTTAATGTAAGTGTCTGTGTGAATAAATGAATCTATTGCATGCAATTGAACTCCCTCTTCCTTAATACAGGAATCTATGTATAGCTACACAGAGTGAATCTGAATAGCTTACTCCAAATATTATTGAATATCTAAATTCTAGAACATTAACAACTATAGCATAACTGTTCAGAGTTCCTAGTTTTGATATATCAGTTCAAATAATTTATAGGCCAGTACTTTAGGAATTATAGATCAAATTTTCTTATTTTCAAAATTATATATTAAGAGAAACCTTCTTTATGTCACAACTGTTTTTTATAGAAAATTATCATTTTTAAACAAATATTTGTTGAGTATAAACCGTAATCAAAGATGACACTGGATACAGTGTGTATACTGTGGGATATAAAAGTAGACCACATATTTGTTATGTCATAGTGGAAGGACAGGCAATTTTGAAATTGGACATGCCTGTGTTGAAGTTATTTCATTCCTGTCTTACCTGTGTGAGCTTAGACAGGAGGGCAGTGAGGTACTGTTTAATCTTTAATATAATCTTGTCATCTACAATGGGGTAGTGGTGTTGTGCCCAAAGGCTTGAGACCCCACAAAGACCACCAGAGACCACGATCAATGCAAGCAACAAAGAGTCATTTATTAGCAAGCTCGAGCCTGGTCCTCTGCGTCCTTAACCAGTGACGCTAAGAGAGGCCCCGAGCCCTCGTTAGCAGGGTTTTTATAATAAAAGGCAAGCAGTTTTGCAGTGTTCTTTTAATTGGTTAATATTTGAACAGCTAAACATTAGTCCTCCTCTGGTTGGGTCCGGCCAATCTGTTTGATTCTCATTGGGTCCCGCCAGAACTGAACGGTCCTAGTGGAAGAAGGGAGGAGGGAAGGGGTGAACTATGCAGGAGATGAGTCGGGGCTAAGCCCGCTCCCATCCTTGACAGATAAGGTCTCCAGGCAACCGCACATTCCTCGGACAAATATCTCTTAACAACCTTGGTAAGCACAGGGGCCCAGCAGTCCTGTTTGTCCTTGAGACAGTTAGCAGCACAGATACCACCCTGCTCTCAACAATGGAAAGACAGCACTGGGGAGAAGGAGGAAATAGAGCAGCATGGCCAGGCACCGTGAACTCTGATCTGATGCCTGGGAAGTTTCCTCCTCACTACTATTCCCTGGATGGGTCTGCACTCCAAATATCCAGGATGTACCCCTGACTGGATAGAGTCTGGTGAAGCCCTTTCTGACAATAAGAAGAATCAACATTTATTGTGTTGCTGGTATTTGCCAAGAATCATCCTCACCATTTTGCATTTATCAATGTATTTAGTCATCTGAATTAGTTACTATTAATAATAGCAACTTATTTATGAGTCAACAGAGGCACAGAGAAATGCAATCATTTTAACAATATGATGACACAGCCTATATATGACACAGCTGTGTGTCTTTCCCAGGCAGTCTGCCTTTAAAGTGTTTTCTTTGATGCCCTATGCTTTAAGGATGTGTGTGCGTGTGTGAATTTCCAGGTAACAAAGATGAGGAACTGTGGGTTTAATCAGCACTCACACTTTCTTTTTCTTGTAATACTGATAAACTATCTCTTAAATGAAAAAATAGAAGAAAGAAATAGAAAGAAAGAAAGAGACAGAGAAAGTGAGGATTAAGAAAAGTCATATGGGAAAATAACAGGGACTTAAAAATTATTCAAAGAAAAAGAAAGATATGGCACACAAAGAAGCAAGTTTAAAAAGTATACAGACTTTGTGTTCCTGAAGAAAATAAATACTCCTGAATGTTCAGATAAGAGATTTTCCTGAGGTAAACTTGAAATATTAAAACAATGAAACATATCCTAGTAAAACCCTGGACTTTCAAAATAGGGAAGAATCCTAGTTCTCTGGGTGAAAGTCATTTACTAATAACAAAAAACAAAAATCGGGGGGTAGCCCCCAATTTAGAGAACTGTTCATTTTCCAAGTTTGTCCCACATCTGACAAAAATGCCCTCTTGCCACTAACCACCACAGCAGTCTTAGAAATAGAAATGCACATGCTAACATTACTGAGTGTGGCCTTTGAGGATGTGTGCATTATTCCACAGGAACAGTTCCTGCAGAATGGGTTGAACTCAGCACAGCAGTGGCTTCAGAGACAAGGGCAGATATGTTCTCGCCATCCCAGGAGAATGAATAGGTGGGGAGGGGTTGGTGAGGCAGTATCACATTGCTCTGTCAGTAAAATGACACACCTAAATGTAGGACACTTTTGATTATGGAGAATTATCCACAGCAGGACAGAATAGAAATGTCAGAAAGAGGAGTAGAAAAAAATAATGGAATTAATTAGCTCAATTTTAAAATAAAGAGTTGGCAAAATTGGGAAGGAAAAATAGAAAAGCAAAGCACTATGTGAGTATCTCAAGTTAATAGATAGAAGAGGGAAAAATCAAACTTCTGGGAGTATGTTTCTTTTTCTGGGTGTTTGAAAAAGTTCCAGTTTAATAACATTCAATTTGACATAGATTTAACTCTTTGGAAGAATTGTTTTTGTGACATATTTTCCCCTCCCTAACTGGTTTATAAGTGTGTCCCAGAGTTACATATTCTCCTTAACTCTGTTGTTAGTTTTTTGAGCCCTTGAGAACAGAAGCCATATGATAAATATGTATGTGCTGGGCATGGAGTTCATGAAGTACTTTGAATTTATGTTCAATTTAGAATTATTTTTATAAATCATGTTTTGAGGAATGCTGATATCTTTTTGTCAGTTTGGATGTGTATGTAAACCACTGTGGGTCACTTATCATTTGAAATCAGAATATGCCCTTGATATGAATAGTTTTACCTGGAGGTAAAACACACATAAATATTTAATAATTAAATCTTGAAATATTCAACATTTGAAATCCCAGAACTTGAAAGTATGTCTAAATGTACTATTATTGTATATGTAATCTGTTATTGCAGAAAACCATATCTGTGGGCTGGCAGGGAGCCAAAGGGCGTGCTTGGTATGCCTGGGGAAAAACAGGAAGCTGTTACAATTGGCCACATGTATGCTTGAGCTCGTGATTGTTTGACCTTTAACAGGATTGGGTGGACATGTCTGATCGAAATTGCTTACGCATGAGACTGCTTATATATTGAGGGTGAGACTTCTTTTTGGGGGTTGTTGTTGTTGTTGTTGTTGGGATCCGAATAAAGAAGAAACTCTTTCATGACAATCTGAGGCGTACGTGTCTTTATGTCCCGCTGGATGGCGACAGTATCTCATGATTCCAGTGAAGGATCATTTTATGACCATGCAACTGTCTGTCATGTTTATGCCAAGTGTCTATTATAAATCATCAAAGCCGTCCTGGCTGTGTGTTAGCGTAGGCATTCTATGGCATCTTCAGCTTCAGCTTGTGGAGTTGTGTGGTTCTGTGCTTCCTCTATCTCCATCCTCCATGTAGGATGTCAGTGTGTGTAGTTTTCTAAGTTTCAAGAGACAGTGTGGTGCTTGTAACAGAGTTACATCTCGGTATATTTCTATGGAACATTGTTATGGCTCTCAAAATGAGAAAATAGGGTAAGAAATTCAACTGAAGTTTTAGGGAACAATCATGTTTGGGCCTAAATTCTACCCTGAAGCAGATATTATTCTGTATTTTTCAGTTCAACCTGGTCACAGGAACAATTTTATTTCAGGTATTATCTACACACTGTCTTTAATAATAAGATAGAATGGCTAAGACAACAATTTAAAGACACCCTTCCTTTGCCTGTACATCTTAAAACTGAAGAAATGTATGAAAAATTTTGATGACTACTTGAAGGAGGGAGGTCAACTAATAATAGATAATACTCCATGTGTGTGTGTCTGTGTGTGCAAGTACTTTTTCAATTTATATAATCAACGTAGACGTTGCATGCATATACTTTAAAACCAACAAAATATCTTTTTTAGATACGATACCAGCAGATCCCTTAATGTTTAGTCAAACTAGGTCTTGAATCAATTTGTAAAAACATGACTTTTGCTTTGTTGTAGTTATTTTTATTTTCTTTTTATTTTATTGAGCATTTAGTTTTTATTAATACATACACTTTTGGCTTAGTTTGTTTTTTAAGAATTCTTATAAAAGAAAAAAATAAACTTCATGTATTTCATTTGCTGGTGCTATTTCACCTTAAATAGAATAACATTTGGTTAGAGATCCATAGAAAATATAAGACCTACATATCTTGGATAAATTAGTTCCACAATACTTTTTGCTGGTATTTTCATACTGATGTAAGGGCATTTCTGTTATCATACTGGAAAATGCTAAGACCAATCCTCATCAGCTTCTGGTTTCATGCTGTATGGTTATTCATTTAGAGAGGAAAGTGACTCATAGTTCCCTGCATGGTCTCCAGGGAAAGCATCTCTGAAATAAAGTATTGGAAAAATAATAACTTTTTTTTTCATTATGTCCCCTTAGAAAAGTTGCTTTCTACTCGCTTATTGAAGTTATATCATCTATTTTTATGTATAAGCATGATTCATCCTCTAATTTTTATAATTTTATTAAAAATTCAACTCATATTACCAATTTGTCTCTCAGGTTCCTCAGGCAATTTGACCATTCAATGGGCAAATTTCTTATACTTTATGGTACACCAGGTATACCACAAAGAATAATTATAGTACTTATCTGAGTGTCAGTAGAGGCCTAATTATATATTCATATTATATATAGGTAGACAGATTAATAATTATAAGCAAATGTATGCAAAATGTTCCCTTTCATCTACTTTTAGGACTATGAAGAAAATACCATTAATATTAGATTATCAATTTTAAAAATTAGATTATTATGATTACAAATTTAAGAATAGATTTTTACTTTAGAATTTAATTTAATTTTTAACAAACACATAAAAGCATGCAATTATACATATTTATGGGGCACCATGTGATGTTTTGATACCTGTATACATTGTGGAATATTTAAATCAGGATAAACATGCAATCTCCATTATTGTTCCTTTATGTTGAAAACATTCAAAATCCTTTCCTCTGTATAATATATTACATTCCTTTTTATAGTATGCAATACATTATCATTATTCTCTCTAGTCACTACACAGTTTAATAGCACTAGAACTCCTTACTACTTTCTAACTGGAACTTATACTCATTGATCATCTGTCCTCATCCTTCTTTCCACATTCTCCTCAACCTCTGATAATCATCATTCTACTCTCAACTTCTACAAGATCAACTATTTTAGATTCCACATATAAATAAGAACATGCAGTGCTTGCCTTTATGTGCCTGGCTTATTTCACTTTCTGCAATGTTTCTCCAGTTCCATTCAAGTGCACATCCCCCAATGACAGGTTCCTTCCTTTTTTAAGATTGAATGATATTCCATTGGGTTAAATATGTATATTTCTTATATACTTAAGTTCAATAATTAAATTACTTCATCAATAAATTTCTTTACTAGATTTTTAACAGAAGGGTAAGAATACCAGAAAAATGTTGTGATGAGAAAACAAGTAAGAGGAAGATGGAATAAGGAGGTACCATAGAGGGGAACTAGAAGGGGAGAGAAGAAGGAAAAGGAGAAGAGAAATATAGGAAAATCACTTGAAATTACTTAGTTTTCTGTTTGTTTCTGTGTTATGTTATAGGACAAGAATGTAAGAGCCTATATTTGAATGGTCTATCTGAATAATTTCAGATATACAGTATAAGCACTTAATGAATGTCTTCAGTTAATCCTGTATTGACTTTAGCCAACTGCAGATAAATTTGCATACATTTACTCTTAGAGTTGAGAAGATGGCTTTCTTTGTCAGAGATAAATCAAAGGCAAGTAAGTAAGTTGGTTAATGTTAGAGCTTAAAATAAGAGAAGACATTTTATTTTTCGTAGTAGGAAGCTTTATTCAATTCTTCTTATGGGAGAATTTACAGGTACTTAAAGGTCAGAATTCATTTACAAATGGGTTAAAAGTAGTAGAAACCCTTGGAGATTATCCTAAAATCAAATGGTGGCAATTCATTTTCCATAAAGGTTAAAATATTGGGAACACAAGCAGTTTTTTGACAATATTTTTTGGAAGATATGTAACAAAATTCAGTGAACCAGCATAGGAGAAAAAGCATAGGAGCAAAACAACATGAATATTAGGAATGTTAATAGCAATATAAAAAGAAAAATTTTACATGAGAAACATTTGTCAAGGTTTTATTATATAAAACTACAGTATTAATTTCTATAGATACAACTTAGTTTAGTAATATATAAAAATGAGATAATTTGAATTCTTTTTCAAAGATGCGTGTTATAATAGGCAGAGGGAAGTATTGTAACTAAAATAATGATATATTGCTAAGGATCAAAAATATTTAATGTCAAAAACTAGGTAGAGGAAAAGTCACTGAAGGGCATGATTCTTGATTACAAACAGCACACTTTTAACAAAGTTGTGATTATCTAACTTTATGTAGGAGATGATGCAAAATTATCTATTTATATGGCAGCATGAGATCCAAACAATAAATATTGATGGTACTGTCTGTCAGGGGAGAAGAGCTATTTCTAGATGATGGTCCCAAAAAGGTCCCAAGGAGAGCAGGGTAACAACTCAGGAAAAGTAGAATCCTTTGACATATGTAACAAAAAGAATTTCAGCACATGTCAATACAGCACAGAGATTTTTTTTTTTAGGAAGACAAGAAGTTCACATCCAAGGGAGAATGATGGTTATTTCAAGAGTGAGAGATGTGTTTTGGCGATTACCAGTTCCTCTTTGAAAGGATATTTAGTGATGGGAGAATATGGCAATGTATGGTAGGGATCTCAAGATGGTGATCTCAAGATGGTTTATGATGATCTTGTAATTTTCAGAATTCTTAGACTGATGTGGTCTCTATTACCTGATCCAATAGATAACACTACAAATTTCCCTAGGTTTCTTGAAATGTTTTAGAATCTTTCTTTACTTAATCTATTTGTTGGTAGACTGATTAGCAGTGCACAAGACAGATTTATAGATTTCTAAGAAATTTGGAAGGAATAGGCCTGGTAGAGATACTGGCTTAGAGAATGACAGGAGGCCTAGCAAACTATGCAGAACTTCTGAATTTATGATTTTATTTCCTCACTTTTAGAGGAAAAGAGATATATATTTGACATCAAATGTAAAAGTTTAATATATAAAAAGTAAACAATAAATGTTTTTACTTTTTAAATGGCATATACATCAATAACAAATGTATTAGAAATTAAGAATTCAAAAGGAAAATGGACAAAAGTTAAATATGTAAAAATTTTTGAAATATACTAAAAATTATGAAAATAAATTATTTGCTTATCTTTATGCCTCCTTTCTTTTCTTTTTTCTTTATTTTTACTTTATATATTTATTAATTTTTATTATTATTGTATACAAATGGGATACATGTTGTTTTTCTATTTGTACATGGAGTCAAGGCATAACATTTGTGTAATCATACGTTTACATAGGGCAATGATGTTTGATTCATTATTTTTTTTCCCTTCCCCCCCACCCCTCCCACCCCTCTTTT
Organism: Sciurus carolinensis; assembly: GCF_902686445.1. Taxonomy (NCBI): domain Eukaryota; kingdom Metazoa; phylum Chordata; class Mammalia; order Rodentia; family Sciuridae; genus Sciurus; species Sciurus carolinensis. The sequence goes on from NC_062213.1 coordinate 84,652,560, forward strand.
CCCTCTATACAGTCCTTCTTTCCTTCATTCTTACCACACTCCTTATCCCTAACCCTAAACCTAACCCTAAACCTAATGCTAACCCCTCCTACCCCCCATTATATGTCCTCATCAGCTTATCAGCGAGATCATTCGTCCTTTAGTTTTTTGAGATTGGCTTATCTCACTTAGCATGATATTCTCCAATTTCGACCATTTGCCTACAAATGCCATAATTTTATCATTCTTCATTGCGGAGTAATATTCCATTGTATAAATATGCCACAGTTTCTTTATCCATTCATCAACTGAAGGGCATCTAGATTGGTTCCACAATCTGGCTATGGTGAATTGAGCAGCAATGAACATTGATGTGGCTGTATCTCTGTAGTATGCTGATTTTAAGTCCTTTGGGTATAGGCCAAGGAGTGGGATAGCTGGGTCAAATGGGGATCCATTCCAAGCTTTCTGAGGAATCTCCACATTGCTTTCCAGAGTGGTTGCACTAATTTGCAACCCCACCAGCAATGTATGAGTGTTCCTTTTTCACCACATCCTCGCCAACACCTATTGTTGTTTGTGTTCTTGATAATCGCCATTCTAATTGGGGTGAGATGAAATCTTAGTGTACTTTTGATTTGCATTTCCCTTATTACTAGAGATGTTGAACATTTTTTCATGTATCTGTTGATTGCTTGTACATCTTCTTCTGTGAAGTGTCTGTTCATTTCCTTAGCCCATTTGTTGATTGGATTAATTGTAATCTTGGTGTAGAGTTTTTTGAGTTCTTTATAGATTCTGGAAATTAGCGCTCTATCTGAAGTATGAGTGGCAAAGATATTCTCCCACTCTGTAGGCTCTCTCTTCACATTGCTGATAGTTTCCTTTGCTGAGAGAAAACTTTTTAGTTTGAATCTATCCCAGTTGTTCATTCTTGCTTTTATATCTTGTGCTATGGGAGTCCTATTAAGGAAGTCTGATCCTAAGCCAACAAGTTGAAGATTTGGACCTACTTTTTCTTCTCTAAGATGCAGGGTCTCTGGTCTGATTCCGAGGTCCTTGATCCATTTTGAGTTGAGTTTTGTGCACAGTGAGAGATAGAGGTTTAATTTCATTCTGTTGCATATGGTTTTCCAGTTTTCCCAGCACCATTTGTTGAAGAGGCTATCTTTTCTCCATTGCATATTTTTGGACCCTTTGTCTAGTATGAGAAAATTGTATTTATTTGGGTTTGTGTCCATGTCCTCTATTCTGTACCATTGATCTACCTGTCTATTTTGGTACCAATACCATGCCGTTTTTGTTACTATTGCTTTGTAGTAGAGTTGAAGATCTGGTATTGCGATACCCCCTCCTTCATTCATGCTACTTAGGATTGCTTTAGCTATTCTAGGTTTTTTATTCTTCCAGATGAATTTCATAATTGCTTGCTCTATTTCTGCAAGGTGCATCATTGCGATTTTAATTGGAATTGCATTGAATCTCTTTAGGTGGCATGGCCATTTTGACGATATTAATTCTGCCTATCCAGGAACATGGGAGATCTTTCCATCTTCTAAGGTTTTCTTTAATTTCTTTCTTTAGTGTTCTGTAGTTCTCATTGTAGAGGTCTTTCACCTCTATTGTGAGATTGATTCCCAAGTATTTTATTTTTTTCAATGCTATTATGAATGGAGTAGTTTTCCTAATTTCTCTTTCTGAAGATTCATCACTTATGTATAAAAATGTATTGGATTTATGAGCATTGATCTTGTAACCTACTACTTTACTGAATTCACTTATGAGTTCTAAAAGTTTTCTGGTGGAATTTCCAGGTTCCTCTAAATATATAATCATGTCATCAGCGAACAGGGATAGTTTGAGTTCTTCTTTTCCAATTCGTATCCCTTTAATTTCTTTGGTTTGTCTAATTGCTCTGGCTAGAGTCTCAAGTACGATGTTGAATAGAAGTGGTGAAAGAGGGCATCCCTGCCTTGTTCCAGTTTTTAGGGGGAACGCTTTCAGTTTTTCACTATTTAGAATGATATTGGCCATGGGTTTAGCATAGATGGCCTATATAATGTTAAGGAATGTTCCCACTACCCCAATTTTTTCTAGTGTTTTGAGCATGAAGGGATGCTGTATTTTATCGAATGCTTTTTCTGCATCTATTGAAATAATCATGTGATTCTTAACTTTAAGTTTGTTGATATGGTGAATGACATTTATTGATTTCCGGATGTTGAACCAACCTTGCATCCCTGGGATAAAACCCACTTGATCGTGGTGCACTATCTTTTTAATATATATTTGTATGCGATTTGCTAAAATTTTGTTGAGAATTTTTGAGTCGATGTTCATTAAGGAAATTTTCTTTCCTTGATGTGTCTGTGTCTGGTTTAGGTATCAGGGTGATATTGGCTTCATAGAACGAGTTTGGGAGGGTTCCCTCCTCTTCTATTTCATGGAATACTTTGAGGATTATTGGAATGAGCTTTTCTTTAAAGGTTTTGTAGAACTCGGCTGAGAACCCTTCTGCTCCTGGACTTTTCTTTGTTGGTAGACTTTTGATGACCTGTTCTATTTCATTGCTTGAAATTGATTTATTTTAGTTGTGTATGTCCTCCTGGTTCAGTTTAGGTAATTCATATGTCTCTAGAAATTTGTTGATGTCTTCTAGGTTTTCTGTTTTGTTGGAATATAGATTTTCAAAATAGCTTCTAATTATGCTTTGTATTTCAGTCCTGTCTGTTGTGATGTTTCCTTGTTCATTCCGAATTTTAGTAATTTGAGTTTTCTCCCTCTTTCTCTTTGTTAGTGTGGCTAAGGTTTTATCAATTTTGTTTATTTTTTCGAAGAACCAACTATTTATTTTGTTAATTTTTCCAATTGTTTCTTTTGTTTCAATTTCGTTGATTTCAGCTCTGATTTTAACTATTTCCTGTCTTCTACTACTTTTGGTATTGGTCTGCTCTTCTTTTTCTAGGGCTTTGAGCTGTAGTGTTAAGTCATTTATTTGTTGATTTCTACTTCTTTTGTTGAATGCACCCCATGAAATATATCTTCCTCTAAGTACTGCTTTCATAGTGTCCCAGAGATTTTGATATGATTTGTCTTTGTTCTCGTTTACTTCTAAGAATTTTTTTATTTCCCTCCTGATGTCTTCTGTTATCCATTCATCATATAATAGTTTATTATTTAATCTCCAGGTATTGGAGAAGTTTCTGTTTTTTATTCTGTCATTTATTTCTAATTTCAATCCATTATGATCTGATAGGGTACAAGGTAGTCTCTCTATCTTCTTGTATTTGCTAACAGTAGCTTTGTGCCATAAAATGTGGTCTATTTTAGAGAAGGATCCATGTGCCGCTGAGAAGAAAGTGTATTCGTTCTTTGTTGGATGGTATATTCTATATATGTCTGTTAAGTCTAAATTGTTGATTGTGTTATAGAGATCTATGTTTTTTTTATTCAATTTTTGTTTGGACAATCTATCCAGTGGTGAGAGAGGTGTATTAAAATTGCCTAATATTACTGTGTTGTGGTCTATTTGATTTCTGGAATTGAGAAGGATTTGTTTGATGTACGTGGATGAGCCAATGTTCAGGGCATAGATATTTATGATTGTTATATCTTGCTGATTTATGCTTCCCTTAAGCAGCATGTAATGTCTTTCTTTATCCCTTCTGACTAGTTTTGGCTTGAAGTCCACATTATCTGAAATGAGGATGGATACTCCAACTTTTTTGCTGTGTCCATGTGCATGGTATGTTTTTTCCCATCCTTTCACCTTTAGTCTATGGGTATCTCTTTCTATGAGATGAGTCTCTTGCAGGCAGCATATGTTGGATTTTTCTGTTTAATCCAATCTGCCAGTCTGTGTCTTTTGATTGATGAATTCAGGCCATTAACATTCAGGGTTATTATTGTGATATGATTTGTATTCCCAGTCAATTGACTCATATTTGTTTTTGACATGATTTGGTTTCTCCTTTATTTGGCTATTCCTTTAGGCTAGCGCCTCCTGTTGCTGATTTGCATCGTTGTTTTTCATCTCTTCCTCATGGAATATTTTGCTGAGAATGTTCTGTAATGCTGGCTTTCTTTTTGTAAATTCCTTTAGCTTTTGTTTATCATGGAAGGATCTTATTTCATCGTCAAATTTGAAGGTAAGTTTTGCTGGGTATAAGATTCTTGGTTGGCATCCATTTTCTTTCAGGGCTTGGTATATGTTGTTCCAGGCCCTTCTAGCTTTTAGGGTCTGGATTGAAAAATCTGCTGATATTCTTATTGGTTTCCCTCTGAATGTAATTTGATTCTTTTCTCTTGCGGCCTTTAAAATTCTGTCTTTATTTTGTATGTTAGGTATTTTCATAATAATGTGCCTTGGTGTGGGTCTGTTGTAATATTGTATGTTTGGAGTCCTATAAGCCTCTTGTTCTTGGTCTTCCATTTCATTCTTCAGATTTGGGAAATTTTCTGATATTATTTCATTGAATAGTTTGTTCATTGCTTTGGTTTGTTTATATAAGCCTTCCTCAATCCCAATAACTCTTAAATTTGTCCTTTTCATGATATCCCAAAATTCTTGTAGATTCTGTTCATGATTTCTTACCATCTTCTCTGTTTGGCCAACTTTGTTTTCGAGATTAAATATTTTGTCTTCAATGTCTGAGGTTCTGTCTTCCAGGTGTTCTATCCTATTGGTTTATGCTTTCTATGGAGTTTTTAACTTGGTTTATTGTTTCCTTCATTTCAGGGATTTCAGTTTGTTTTTTTTTTTTCAGTATCTCTAACTCTTTATTGAAATGATCTCTTGCTTCCCGTATTTGGTCTTTTAACTGTTGATTGGTGCGATCTTTTAATGCCTGCATTTGCTCTTTCATCTCCTCCTTCAATGCCTGCATTTGCTCTTTCATCTCCTCATTTGCTTCCCTGATTGTTTTAATTATGTACATTCTGAACTCCCTTTCTGACATTTCTTCTGCTGTGCTGTCATTGGGTTTTATTGATGTAGTATCTAGGTTTGTTTGGGACATTTTCTTCCCTTGTTTTCTCATATTGGTCAGATGTCAGTGGGAATCTGAGATATTGCAGATTTCGTCTATTGTCTTATAGTGTCCCGGTAGATTTCCAGTGTATCACCTCCCAGCCTTCAGTAGCCTGAAGTCTTGGAGGAACTTGATAATGCAGTGCTTCCGAAGAAAGCTGCCCCTAGCCCCCTACTGGTTCCAGGGCTTGGAGCTGGCTCTGTGTGGAAAGGTTCTCACTGGGGGCCTGCACCGTGCGGCTGGCCGTGTGTGAGGAGCCCACCGCCAGAGTGTGGAAGGCTACCTGGGGAAGACTCTAGCTGCCCTGCTCTGCTCTGATAAACCAACCCTATCTGTTCCTGCCGCCCAGGCCAAGTTTCGCCCAGTGGGGGAGACTCACCTCGTGACTCTATTTTTGTCCAAGTCTCTCAATGCCTCCCCTTCTTGAGTCCTGGGTTCTGGAGCGACTGGAGATGCAGTTACCCTCTAGTCCGCCATCTTGGATCACTCCGTGGAAAAAGCCTGTGGCCGGAGTGGGCAGAGCCGCCTGGAGAAGTCTCTGGCTGCCCTGCCCTGATCCTAGAGGCTGTTTGCGGATCAAAGCTCTCCTTTGGCTCCGGGACTTGTGGCTGTCTCTATGTAGAAAGGCTCTCACTGGGCGGTCTGCTCCGAGAAGCTAGCCTTGAAAGGCACCTCCCTCCGCAGGGGGCCGGGCTGCTTGGGGAAGGCTCTGGCTGCCCTGTCCTGGTCTCTGAAGCCGCTTGCGGGCCGGAGCATGCCGCGCTGGCTCCGGGTCTTGGAGCTTGTTCTGATCAGAAAGGCTCTCACTAGGGGGCCTGCGCCGAGAACCTGGAGAAGCTGGCTGTGTGGGAGGGGCCCACCGCCGGAGTGCGCAGGGCTGCCTGTGGCAGTCTGTAGCTCCCCTGTCCTGCTCCGATAAGCCACCTCTATCTGGGCCTGCCACCCAGGCCGAGCTTTACCCAGTGGGCAGACTCACCCGTGGCTCTATTTTAGTCTGAGTCTCTCAATGCCTCCCCTTCTTAACTCCTGGGTTCTGGAGTGACTGGAGATGCAGTCACCCTCTAGTCCGCCATCTTGGATCGCCTCTTTTTTTTTTTTTTTTAAGAATTTATTTTATCCTACCTCAGTACCTCAGGGGGTCCAATGGAATTTTTTAGTCATCAAGTATAAGGTTAAATTTTTGCTCCCATATGACTTGAATGAGAAAAAATAAAGTTATGAATCATTTTTGTTTCAACAAAATAAAACTTTGGAAATCAAGTAATAATTTTTGTATGAAAAATATTTTTGACTGATTAGATCAGAACTATTATCTTATTATTGTTTTGGTTGGATAATTTAAACCAGAAAAAGAATCCTATCTAACTTTTGTAGTTTGTATATGTGTATGAATGATGAGCAACATCTATCACTGTAAACATGCAATCTATCATTGTAAACCTGCAATGGAATTGACCACATGTCAGCACACCCTCATAATTACACATGCATACACCCCCCCCACACACACTCTATATCTAGAAGATTGGAAAGAAACTCAGTATTTAAATAGTTTTAAAAACTTGAGGAGATGGCGTTCATCTATTTTTAAATTATTTTGCTCTAGATGTAGTGGTACTGTGTATGTTTTATTTTCTATCAAAATTAAACACAAGCACGTTTACTATAACCTAAATTCCCCACGTATAGTGGAGCCATCTTAAGTTAGGGAACCATGTGGTCAGAATGGAGTCATTTTCAAAACTCCTTAACAGGTATCCAATCACTACTAGAGTCCTTTTCTGTGCACACCCCAATTTTAAAGCTAATCCTGTAGCTTGTACCCTCATGAACTCTTCCTATTATGAGAGAGGGGCAATGCTTTGGTAGGGATAAATACTGGAGGATTGCCTGCCAAGGCATGTTTGCTGGCCAGATTCCCTTTGAGGGTGCAATGATCTGCAGAAGTACAGTTGTGCCTTCTTGACCCATTTCCAAGAACATGTTTGATTTATCGTGGCACCTCAGTATTTCTAACATAGCACAACAAACCAGAATTTTTACTTTTAAGAGGTACATTTTGTTGACTTGTTAACCTAATTAATTATATGTCTACTGTGTCACTGACTAACTCCTTGAGATCAACTATGGCAGAAGTTTTGGCAAACTGCTATCATTACCTTTTTAAAAATAAATTAAGTTCATGTTGTTTTGATTTTTGGAAGTAGATTTTTAGGAATAATGGTTTAAAACATTGATGATGGAGTCAGACACATTCTTCACATTAAATTTTTACTTCTTCAAGAAACTAATGGTACTTTATCAATAGTTTTCTTTATATGGTAATTAACACATTGATCAAATTATATTGTTATGTATTTTTACATTGTATATTGTGTGCATGTACAAATACATAAAACAAATCCCATCTATGTACAACTATAATGCACCAATAAAAAAATATGGAAAAAAAAGATGGCCAAATTAAAAAAAAAAAAAAAAAAAAAAGATGGCCCTACTAACTTCAGACAGGGAAATTTTAAGCTCTGTTGAAACTATTGAAAATATAAAAGAGGTATTTATTTATTTATAGTGGTGCTGGGGATTGAACCCAGGACCTTGTACATGTGAGGCAAGCACTCTACCAACTAGTATTTATTTTAGTGGACTGATTTGCAAGATCCCTTAAGAAGACATTGATAAAATATTGATACTGGAGATTGAAATGGAGCAAACTGCTTCCCAAGTATGAATATTTCCAAATGGAATCTACTATGATGTATGTGAGAAACCCATGAAAACCAAACTGGACCCTGGAAATCACATAAGGGAGTTTATTAAGCAAACAAAGTGTCTCCGTGCAGGATAAGAGAGAAAATGAGAGGAAAAGAGAAAGAGCACGCACTAGGGAGAGTGGAAAAGCAAGGAGGAGAGAGAAAGAAAGTGAGTAGGAGAGAAAAAGCAAGAGAAAAGATGGCAGGGAAGCTATCCTTAAGCAGTTGAATTCTGCCTGACTAACAGGGGACCAATAATGGAGAAGGATACTTGCAAGCTGATTGATGAACCAATAGCTAGCTAGGATGTTGACACACTGACAAGTAGTTGGTAGGCGGGGAAATGGTTGCAGCAGAAAGGGCCAGGAGAGCAGCTTTCAGACTGACAAGCTAAGGTTGTGATGCAGCAGAAAGGGCAGGGGAGCAGCTTTGTATTACAATGTGTAATTGTAATGCACTGATAAAACATTTTAAAAATATTGATATAATTTTTATCAATATAGTTGTATAAGAAGGCAATAGCAGAAGCTAGACAATAATAAATGCTGGATTTCAGTTGGAAGTTCCATGTCTCCATGCAAATGTGGTTTAGGGGAAAGGGAAAAATATAAGTCAAATTCACTTCTCAGAGTTAAGAAAGAGGACTACTGACAAAAATCTCAATGTGATGAATAATGTGACCCAAACCCAAACACATAATTCTGCATTTCTTATTCTATCTTGTTTACAAGAAGAAAGAATTCAAAATGTTATTTTATCAGTTTGGAACATAGACCCAGAATTAGGAGACTTTTGAATTTTCCAAGTCTCAGTGATGCCAGGCAGCACCATGGGCAGCTATGAATGGGTATTTTCAGTCCCTAAGGTCTTTCAGTGACATGTAAATTTTTCAATTTCCAATTCAGGATGCAAAGCAGGGAAGGGTAATTGGAAACCTGGAGGTCTAACTTTTAATAAGGTTAGGTATAGTTCCTCCCATTTGTTAAACCCAAGTATTCAAAGTAAAGTAAAACATAGTATAGATAGCCAAGAGGCTCAAAGCCCACCAGAACGGTTCTCCAGTGAAGTTAAAGGAAAACTGCCAAAGAGGGCAGAAACAATGCAGAAGAAAGGTGTCGATCAATTGCTAAAAGAGAGATTTCAAGTGTGGGATTGGTGTTAAAGGTTAGATGAAGTGAAGTATCCTACACCAAATTGAGAAAAGAGAAATTTCTATTTTGTTGTAGTAGTCTTCATTTAATTACATTTTTGTAGAAGGAAGTTCCATAGAGTAAAAAATGGGATGGAGAGGGAGAGAGGAGGGCTTGTGCTTGGAGAACTACTAGGGAGAGAAATCTACCAAATTATGCTATGTCCATACATGAATATACCACGATGAATCCCACTTACATACATAATTAAAATGTACTAATTGAAGTAACGATGATAATAATAATAATAAATAGAAGGAAAATCAGGGAGAGGTAGGAGGGAAGGAAAAGGAAAGCTACTAGAGAATGAATGATCAAAATATGTTCTGTGCATGTCCAAAGATGACATAGTGAATTCTGCTATTTTAAATAATTTTAATGCACTAATAAAATAAAATAAAATGCATTTTTTTTGGCATTTGTGCTTGGACAAAGGTACAGTGTAATTAAAAATATAGCTAAGTTTTTCTCTTTATGATGGCTTATTTCTAATTGTGGGGATTTGAATATTAGGGTTTACATCCATATGGACCTCAAATAGTTTGAGGATTTCTTGAAGGATTTTCAGGTAAATTGAATCAAGTTACATTTAAAAACATTTGTTTTCAAAGTCTGAGATGTACATAGGCTCATGGTGAAATCTTAAGTATTCGCTCATATTATAAGAAATTCACAGAGCTGTGGTTAAGAGGATAGATATGAACTTATAAATAAGTTAGAGAATAAAAATGATTGTAGGTTTAGTCACTGAAATTCTACCAAAAACACGCAACTTACACACGCAAAAGTAATGCAATTTTTTCAACAGAAATAGCTTGCATTACAGGTATTATGTTTTATGACTTATCCAACTAGCATTAATGTTTTTAAATTTTATGTTAAATCTCAATTTTATTCTACTTACTGAAATTTTAAATTAATATTTTTCATCAATAATAGTATTTTCCTGGTAATCAAAGTCATTTAAGTCACAAGTCTACTTTATTGTAGAATGGCTCCTTTGCATGTTCATGGTCTGTCTTCCTTTTGCTGTGCCCAAGAACTTCTTGCTACTGTGTTACTTCTATCTAAATAAATAACTCAGGAATCAGAATATGAACAACATAAACCTTGATCAACACTGACTACTACATATACATGTACATTTACATATACAACTTTAAAACAAGAATACAAATAAATGAAGGAACAAAATACTAAGAGTACATGGAATAATAGAGTAATGGCTTAGACAGTATTTTTCCTGTTGACAGGACCAAGAGTAAGAGACAGTCTTACTCAAGTGTAATCCAATTTCTCACCATAACACACTGGAATACAACACAATACCTTCATCTTATCTTTAGTGTATAAAGGTCCACATCCGAATGCGTTTTTGTGTAAGCATTCTTATCTGAAGTTGTTAACCTGTGTAATCCTTCAAATTCCATAGAGTAATAAATGTTTTCTCATTTTTACAGAAACATAGACCTGTGACTCTATAAATTAAGGATGGATATTATTATAAATGTAGATAACAATACATAGATAAAACACTAATGCATAGAAGTACATTACATATGTGTAAATATATACACATATACCGATGTGAAAATGTCAATATTTAAAGTGAGGGGATACATTTCATAACTCTATGTGTAAGCCCTGTGTGGAGAGCAGTGACATCTATCATGATCTCTGACTGCCTCATGGCTGTGGCTGCACTTGTGCTGGGAAATTTTTGTGCAAAGGTACAGAACAAGATAACTCAGTTGCCATGGAAGCTCTGTGCAAAGCCATGAAACTATATCAATCTTTACCTTGAGCTCAGACACCAGCTGCCAGGGATAAAGATTTCTGGGCATAATAAGATAACCACAATGTCTGGCACATTCCACAAACTTCAAGCCTATCTGCTTTGTAGAAACTTTCCCACAAGTAACTTTTGTGATAAAACTTTTTTTTTTAATTTTAATTTTTTTTATTGTAAACAAATGGTATACATGTTGTTTATCTGTTTGTACATGGAGTAAATGCATACCATTTGTGTAATCATAAATTTACATAGGGTAATGTTGTTTGATTCATTCTGTTATTTTTTCCTTCCCCCTCCACCCCTCCCACCCCTCTTTTCCCATGATAAAACTTTTATAATAAATGTACTGTACAAGGTCTGGGTCACTGTTTCTCCATCAGAGGATGGTGTCCCATCTGGTCCCAGCTTTATTTCTGTAAGTGTTTGTTTGTCTTTATTTACCCCCAAAACCCCTCACTGGTTTTCTAAGTTTTGACCATGCAGGTTGTGGCAGTCACATATAATTTGATTTGTCCTTTTTGAAATTAAAGCACATACACATGGTCCCTATCCCTCTGAAATTGTTCTCAGCTCCCTGCAATACCTAAGACCTTAGTGTAGCATTTCCTTACCATATATTCTTTAGTTATTTTTCCTCTATTGTTCCTGGACTATTATAGAATTTTGAAAACAGTCAATTACAATTAAAATTTTACTTGAAAAAAAAAAACTTTGACTAATGTGAAAAGGTCAAATATTTTACGTAAATTGAGAGCAAGAATGCATGCACGTATATGTGTGTGTATATGTGTGTGTGAGTGTGTGTGTGTGTCTAAGAAGCTATGACAGGACTTATGAATATATTTTTAAGTTTCTTGTCTCATTAAGTGCATTTAAGGACTTACTGCTATTCCATTGTAGATAGGTTTTTTTTTTTCTGTTGTTTTCATTGAAGTTGCAGTGTAATGTCATTTTTTTTTTTTTTACAAATCCAGCTTTGTTTTACAATTTAATCACAAATTCTCTGAACCCAAAAGAGGAGAATGTGTGAAATCCATGATGATTAAAGTCAATTTTCACTTTATATTTATTTATATTTAGTAATAAATATAGGTGACCCTCTCATGTAGATGGGTTCTACTTTTGGAATTTCAATCAACTGAGGTTCAAAAATATTCAGAAAAAAAAGAGTCTGTAATGAACATGTATAGTCTATTTTTTTCTGTCATCATCCCCTAGACAGTATAGTAGAAAAACTACTTATGTAGCATATACTTATATACCAACTTGGTATATAAGCAACAGAGTCTATTTTCACTTCATTTTGCTGTTTTGGGACTTTATGAAATATCAGTAGGGATGGTTTATAGTAAGATCCTAAACCAAGATTTTCTCTTCCTTTCAGTATTTGTTGTACAATGCCTTTCTTGAAGAAAAAATGGGATAATTTATTTCCAAACTCTTGATTTTCATAATCTAGTCTTTGGTTCATTTTATTTTTCAAAACATATTATAAATAATGATTTGCTATAATAAATATGAAAATGTAGCTCTAGTTTTCTAATTAACATGTATTTTTATCTACGATGGTAAGTGGTTCTGATTGCTGCATGTTACCCTGGTTACAACACAATTAGTTTAGTCCTTTTGCCCCTAAATTATCTATTTTTATTATCGATAATGTAAAATGTATTAGCATGTATAAGACCCTGGCCTCAATCCCCAGGAGCATAATGTCTGTGTATGTGTGAGATGTATGTGTGTTTGTATACACATCATATATATATATATATATATATATAATATATATATATCAATCATATATATATATAACAAATACATGATGTGTGTATATATATATATCATATATATGTATCATATTTATGCCATATACACACACTATATATATTATGCACAGAGGCAGAGGCAGAGGTTCAGGTTGGTTTAGGATTCAGCTTCACCTGTAACCCACTGCCATGACCAAGGAAGGTATTGTTGCTGGAGGTGTAATGGATGTCAATACTGCTTTACAAGAGGTGCTGAAGACAACTCTCAATGACAATGGCCTTGCACCTGGAATTCACAAAACTGCCAAACCTTAGACAAGCACCAAGCCCATCTTTGTGTGCTTGCATTCAACTGTAATGAACCTATGCATGCCAAATTGGTGGAGTCCCTTTGTGCTGAGCACCAAATCAGTCTTTAAGGTCGATGACAAGTAGAAACTAGGAAAATGGGTAGGCCTCTGTAAAACTGACTGAAGAGGACAAACCCAGTAAAGTGGTTGGTTGTAGTTATGTAATGGTAAGGACTATAACAAAGAATCTCAGGCCAAGGATACCATCAAAGAGTACATCAAATGCAAGAAAAGAGCAAATAAATTTTTAGCATATACACACACACTGTGTGTGTGTATAAGAGAATATGCATGCATATATAAAATTATAGGAGACATGCAAACATCACAGGTTTTGTTATCTACAGGGGGTCTCAATAATAATTCAAGAGACAAGAGTATTAAAATTGAACTAGTGTGATAAAATACAACCAAAATGTGAACTTTTTATATCTTTTGTGAATTATAAGACTGGGGGAATAAATATTTTGATCTCAGATTCTTCCACCTTTTGATATGTTGGTGTTCCTCTTGTCTGTACTTAAATAGAAGGCAAGGGAATCCTGCCATGCAACAGGATAGAGAAGAAATTTGAGGGGTTAAATAAAATAGACCCAGCAAAATAGTGAATAAATATGGTTGGCTCTTGTCTTCATGGAGATTATAGTCTAAAAGAGAAGCACTTGTGATTTTTAAGTCAAATGTCATATAGAAAATATTTCAACAGTGTTTTATTTTTAGTCTTAGTGTCTTGGGTATTGAAATATTTATAACAGTTTCAATATAAGAATAATAACTAAGCCTATAAGTTGGCATCACTAATCATGTGCAATTGAATGAATATTTTCAAGAATATTAGGGTTTTGAATCAGAGGAATTTCAGCGAACTGTGAGGCAACCTAGTAAAGTACTGAGATTTACCCCCACCAGAGATTCCCTGCTCAAGAAGATGCAGTCTCCTATGTCTCTGTCACCTGACCTGGTTGCAGCTTGGACAGAGTTGGTTGATCACAGAAGAATGACAAAATGTTTCACCTTGTGAAAGTGAATTAAAAGATGGTGATCTGTAGTTAGTTCTTATTAGGTCTTACACTTCAAAATCATGTAGGTTTGGGACACAGTAGGCATCCTGAATTTTGAAGCAAGAATCTTTATCTGGTTGTTAGACGCTCAGTTAATGCTGGCATTGAGCCACTGAGATTCTAAGAGATAGTAATAATGGAAGTGAGAAAATTAAGAATGATGAACATTGGTTTCATTCATTTATTATTTATTAGATAATATGAATAACATGATCTTCATGCCATTCTCTTTTCTAGTGGTGATCAATAACCAAAACAGACCAAACCATTTATATATCTTGAATTATCTTGAATTAGGAATGCTGATGTATGGAAAACCTTAATTGCAGCTTGATATCTTAAAGTTTAATATCATGCAAATGTCTACTTACCATTCCATGATGACTCTTTATCCAATTTCAGTATGCCTTGGGAATACATTTTTTTAAAAAATTTTTTTATTAAAATATTTTTATTTTTACAGACACATTTTGATTCATTGTACACAAATGGGGTACAACTTTTCATTTCTATGGTTGTACACAATGTATATTCACACCATTCATGTAGTCATACATATATATAGGGTAATAATGTCTGTTTCATTCTACTGTTTTTCTATTCCTACCCCCTCCCACCCCTTTTTTTCTCTACACCATTCAAAGTTCCTTCATTCTTCTCTTCCTCCTGCCACCCCCCATCGTTATATATTGTCATGCACTTATCAGAGAAAACATTTGGTCTTTGGTACAGGATAGAAGACATTTTTTATGTATGCCAATTTTATGTATGCCATTTACAGACATTTTTCAATGTCTGTAAAATTTAAGATATTTTGCTAGTATTCTGATTAACAATATAAATCCGAATATGCGATATTTTTTTGTGAAAAAAATGTGTATGTAAGTGATAAGAGACTAACATTTACTATAGAACAACAGTTGCATGCCAGGCTCCTGCATTACCCAAACACACACTTGAATACTCAATTACTGTCTTTTGGCCATATTGAATTCTCTTTTTCTCTCTTTCCCTCTCTGTGTATGTGCATGTGTGCATATATGATACTATATATATATATATATTTATATATATGGCATAGATATACAGCATATATGATATAATACATTATAACTTTTCTCAATGTTTATTAAAATACTATTATATAGACATTATATCTAATTTACAGATGAGAGAACATCTTTGACTTGAATAGCTATCCTATTTTTACTTCTTTAATAATGAATTGAACCAGTATTTGAAACTATGACTGACATCAGAGATAATAACAACAAACAAAATAGTAAACATTTAATGAGAGTTTACTATATTTGTTAGGAGAGTACTTCACCAGCATTGCTTTCATTTTAAAATAACAAGAGCCCTATGAAGCAGCTTTTATTACCATTGTTTACTTTTGATAGATGAAGAAAGACAGGGAAAGCTCTAAGAAGTGAAGGCAGAGAACAGTTGGCAACACAACTATTTACCTAATCTCACTATAGACTCCCCAGTATACAACATTATCTGTTCAAGCTTTCTTAAATTCAGTCCACACCAATTTACTTTTATTTGTATGGTTTTGAGGAGAACTTCTGTCAGCAATCCTTTGAGCAGATACAATAGCTTCCTAACTCATTATGGAAAATAGTTCATAAATAGTTGTAAGAGACAGTAACTAAGATTTGTCACGGTATATTTAGAGGGGAATAAGATATTATCCTCTTCTGCATATGTGATATTGAAATAAATGAATAAAAATTACAAAAAAGATCATTACAAAGTTCTATTTCTACACATTTTAAACTGTTTTTTGATATGTTTGATTACAAAATGGTTTTTATGTACTTGAAATATTTTGCTCCTAAAAATTTAGTTTCCGAATGTCCCTGAAACATGTCAGTTTCTGGCCACAGTATTTGGAGGCAGAATGAAAAATTTCCTACAGACTCAGTTCCTTGTTCTCATGGACATGGTCTGTCACATCATATCCAAGCCACCAGGACCAAGAGCAGAGGAATCTGTTTTTCAGTGGTGGCGCATCTGCCAGTGTGTGTGGGTTGCATAAGAAGAAAACATCATGTACTACACAACCTTACAATCAGCTGTCATCATGAGTTGAACAAAATGTCTAAGAATCTAAGATAAAGATAAATTTACAGGAGAACCACTCTTAGCAGAAATAAGAAATCCAGTAAAGAGAATATTTACCATCAACTGGCCAAGCCTAAGTAATTCGTTTCCCATTCCTTGTCATTCAGTGTTGCCTGACAAAATCTACCACTGTGATAATATATCTTCAAATCCAACAAAACAGGGAAGTTTGTATTATTTTTGTTCTAGAGGCTGAAGATTTTTCCTAGCAGTTTTGAAGTATAACAATATTATTGCTGCAGCACCGACTTTTGTTCCTTCTGTAATCCTATGACAGTGACAAAAATACTTTGGATAGAACAGAAACTCCAACGTAGGCATTTTAAAATAAAAATAGTAGTTTTATTTTGAAATATTATTACTATTTCTTATTATTTTACTTTTTTACTATGAATTAAAGTTATAGTCTCCCATAAGATCCCATCTTTATCCTGGGTTTGACAGGTTGAAGTCCCTTAATTTATATGTGAAAGACAAGTATGCTAAGCTAAATCTAGCTGTATGGTAACTGTACATATAGGAAATTGTACAGAAAATTTGACTTTTTTTTCCAAGCAGAGTAATTAAATCCTTCTTAGTCCCCCATCAGCTTGCATGTAGCTGTACAATGAGAATTTAAAAAAAAAAAGTCTAGTTATTGTTTGGTAAATAACCAAATGCAACTTGTGAGATTCACCAAAGCAAAACCTGAGGGTACAGGTAAATGATGACAATGGTTATGACTTTTCTTTATGAGGTTTCTTTGTATCATTTCCAAGTCAAAAATATAGTAAAATATTAACTCTCTTTTGGAACCAAGGTATTTTCTGCTTCCAAAATCATATCCAGTTTTTGTTTTGATTAAAATTTCTCTTTCTAAAGCTATTATTTTATAACTCACTCTCCAATTACAAATATTTTAAAAAATAACAACTTCATGAAACATTAGAAAATATTTCCAAACAGAATTTATTCTCCATCTCACACACACACACACACACACACACACACACACATTTATCTGGGCATTATAAGTGATCTTGCATTGCATTTTTTCTCCCTTTTTTTCTGTCTCTTTAGCTAAATAGACACAAATTGCAGGAGTGAAGATCTTGAGACATTAATTGTATTCACACTTAATGAATTTGGGGAGTCTGTGAAGGGTCAAACTTTTTTGTTAAATTAAAAATGAAGAGTGGTTTGAAAGAGCTCACTTGATATGAAAATTTTTATTAAACAGTGAAGAATGACAGTAGAATTCATTAACTGGTGACATTTTCTATGCCAACATAATGAGCATTGTGCTAAAGAAGCAAGATTTTGACTGTAGCCAGGGAACTGTTTCAATTTTTTTTTTTTTTTTTTTTTAGGATTCAATCATTGGTACTGATGTCAGAGTTACATATTAAAGAGCAGAAAACTCAGAAAGGGCAAAAGGTCATGAAAATATACATTTTAATTTTGCATTCAAAATATGCATTTTTAATATTCCAAGAAACTACAATTTTTAAAAATTGTCATAATGAATGATTTTAGTTTTATTCCTTGAGATAACTTTATCTTTTATGACATGAAGTCAGTTTTCTCTTTTTATTCCCATTTACTATGCAAAAATATGATCAATGATGTTATGAGAACTATTTATTGACCAAGCTGACTGGTAAGGAATGATGGATTAAAGACAGATATTATGAGTAACAGAAAGCCCAAATGAAGAACTTTTTCTCTTACTTAACCTTATCTTAGTTGTTTTCAAACTTTTCCAAACTATAGCAGATTTAAATCATATATAAGGTAGAAATTATTTTCCTCACTTCACAGTCTATTTCTAAACTTCAATTTCAAATGCCCTATTATTCGAATCATTATAATATTATTTCATTTTTTCAGCATTACCAGAAGTAATAACTAGAAGTCAAAAGATGAATATTTATAAAATTAACTGTAAATTAATATCTAAATAAGATATTATAATACCTCAATAAAAGTCTTTGGATGTATAAGATAAATACAGTTTTACATGGCAAAAATTAATTCAAGAAGCAGGAAACATACACTGGGATTTTAACTCACTCCAGTCAGAATGATAATTATCAAGAATCCAAGTAACAATAAAAGTTGGTGTGGATATGGCGAAAGAGGTTCACTTATGCATTGCTTGTGGAACAGCAGATTGGTACAACCCTCTGGAAAACAGTATGGAGATGCCTCAACAAACTAGGAATGGAACTACCATTTGGCCCATTTATCCCACTCCTTAGTATATACCCAAATGACTTTAAATCAGCATACTGTAGTGATGCACCAACATTAATATTTATAGCAGCTCAATGCAAAATAGTTAAGCTATGAAACAAACATAGGTGTCCTTCAACAAATGAATGGATAAAGAAAATGTCATATACACAATGGTGTATTACTTATCTATAAAAATAATAAGTTTATAACTTTTGCAAATAAATGGATGAATCTGGAGACTATTATGCTATGCAAAATAAGCTAACCCCCAAAAAACCAAAGATCAAATGTTCTCTGCTATGTGGATGTAACACAACAGTGGAGTGCATAGAGGTTCAATGGATTAGACAAAGGATAATGGAGGGAAGGGAGTGATGACAGGAATAGGAAAGAGAATAGAATGAATCTGATGTAACTTTCCTATGTATGAATACAACACAGTAAATCTCCACATCATTACAACCACAAGACTGGGATCCTAACTAGTTAGTATAAGATGTACTGCATGTTTGTATAAAGATGTCAGAATATATTCTACTATAATGTATAACTGGAAAGGACAAATTAAAAAAAATTAAAAACAAAACAATTTCAATATGTGATCTAAGTTCTATGCACTAATATTAGGTCATGATAAGAAATGACAGAATTTTCATTTTCATCAATCTGAAATAGTTGTTGATTATTAAGAGCAATAAAATGCATTTGAAGTAATGGGTTCCAAGGAAAAAGGTACAGTTGAGGATAGGACAGTGAATTCTTCCAAGGTCATACTTTCTCTCCTTCTAGTGATGCTGCTACAGTTGCAAATAACAGAAAATGGCTCGTCTAATGACATAGGGAAGGAATTCTTGAAAATATATCAGGCAACTCACAGATCCATGTAAAAGCAAAGAAACAAAGGGAAAAAAAATGACACAGCAGAGCAGCCCAAGGGAGCTTCATGGAAAAAAAAAAATTGAATTTGTGTATGTCTCCATGGTTTCTGCCATTTTCTTATTCTTGGATCTCTTATCTCATGACAAGAAATCCTGAGAGAGGCATTAAATTGTGTGTCACCATTTAGAGTAATACCATGCATCTTGATTTAGAATTCTCCAGACCAGCCCCTGATATGTACTGAAACTGAGTGCAGATATCAAAGATGATATTGTTTCTGGGTGGCCATGACAGCGACCTCTAATTGTCCCTACCAACCACCAGCTGAGTGTGTTTTTTGCAATACACACACTTCAGATGCCTCTGCCCCTCAGCCTCTTAAAGACACTACTATATGCACCTACATTATGACTCTAATCATGTTTCACTTGAACTATGTATATATCCTTCTACACCTGAGTATTGTGTCTTCATTTTTATCTCTACTTCTAATGAACCTATAAATGAAATGTCTTTGAGAAAATTAATCACAAATTTTAACATTTCCTATCTTTTTATTTTTAGATCCAAAAGTACAAAACATTTAATAAACTCCCACAAAAAACTACAAACAAACCAACCATGAAGACTATATTCTTTACTTCTTTGTTTTATATCATTAGTCCTGGAAAACAATCTAGTACAGAGTAGAAACACAGGTACTCCTCAACTTACAATGTGGTTATATTCTGATAAAACAGTTGCAAGTTGAAAATATCCCATATCAAGAATGAATTTAATATACCTGATCTAAGGGATAATCTTGCTTAGCAACACAGCACATGTTGGCTGTTACATATTAGCAGCTCACTCTTGGGTCCTGTGGCAGTCTATGAGTTGCTACTGCTCAGAATCAGCAGAGAGGATTATACTCCATACCATTAATATGGGATAAGATCAAAATTCAAAGTTCAAATTATACAGTTTCTATTGGATACTATGAGTTTTGCACCAAATTGAAAAGTTGTAAGTTGAACAATATAGTAGACTACTTAAGATATAACATGAAACAACACAACATGTGTAGTACATTATATGGTTAGCTAAAGACTGACATTCCTGGTGTCTGGGATATGCTGCATAATAACCAGAGTAGTGAATGAGGGAAAGGAGAACATAGGTAGGATTTACATAATGAAACCTGAACTGTTTTTTGAAAATTGTTGAAGCTGTGTGTTGGGGAAATAAGGTTCATTTTACTATTCTCTCTATAGTGTTTTATGCTTGAAAATTTACAAAATGAAGATATAAAAATAAAGCAGAATATGTATTATGCGTTAGGACCATCAGAAACATTGAAAAATCATTAGTTGAACCATTGTAAGTCAGAAACCATCTATACTTTTGCTAAATGGTAAATGAATGCTTTACTCCACATCTGGTATCTACTCTTTCTAAATTGCTTATCTTTTATGTTTGGCTCAAGTATCATTTCATTCTGAGCTCCCAGGATATCTTAGTACCCTCCTTCTTTGTTTTTGTACACCTAGATTGTTCTTCTGTCAGCATAATTACTACATTATCTTGGAAATCTGTCTTTCTATCCCCAAACCATAACCTTTTAAAAGACAGAATCTATGTATTTTTATTGTTTCTGGATAGATCTTGGAAGCATAATATGAAGGGGATAATTCTCTGTGAACCAGACTGCTGGGGTTACAATCCTAACTTGGTCATTTGTCACTATTAATCTTGTCACAGGGTTGTCTGAGTGTGCTAGCCAACTTTATGATACTATAACAAAATATATGAGATCATCAACTTAAAAGCAGGAGAGATTTATTCTGACTCACAGTTTTGGACACTTCAGTCTGTGGATGTTGCACCATTGCTTTTGGACTTGTGGCGAGATAGTCCATGAGGCATGACAAAGGAAGCCCATGTACCTCAGGACCAGAAATGAGGGAGACAGAGAGAGAGATAGTGAGTGCACATGCAAGTGAGCAGCATCCCATATGACCATTCAAGAGTATACCTCCAATTACCTAAGACCTCTCACTAGGCCCTGCATCTTAGAGTTTATGGCACCTTCCAATAGTGCTGTGCTGGGGACCTAAACATAAGCCAAATCCAAACTATAGCACTGAGGCAGAGATCATCCACCATGGTGAGGTTAGTGGGGTAGCTTGAGAGGTGAGATGCTGTATACTTCTTTTAGGAAGGTTAACTTTAAAAAAATAATTTCTTGGTTGTAGGTGACCTGGGGTTGGTAGCAGGTGGGCACAAACAGGGTCAAAGTAAATGGAACTGTTTTCAGACCAGGAGATGCAGGAACTGCAGAGTGTGGGTCTACACTGACCAAGATACAGAGCAGTAGTCTCTTGGGAAGGAACAGGACTTTGAATTCAGCAAGAGAATGTGCATTCTGGGTACAAAACTAGAACACACCACCTGGCCTGTGAAATTCCTTGACATCAGCCTCTGGAAACTAGGTATCTGCATCCAGAAGAGACAAAAAGAAGCAACTCAGAACCCAAAGAAGATCTTTTTTCTTGCAAAGTTCTTATTGTGCTTTGAACTACAATGCTCAAGATCATGCTTCACACAAAGGAGAATCCTCAGTGAATACAGCTTAGTCTAGCAAGAAATGTAAAGAGGAGGAGTTTTGGAGATTAGTTGATATAAACTGATAACTGACACAGCCCAAAAAGTTTGTATATCTAGCCTTCTATGCAATATTTAAAATGCTGAGAAGACACATCTGTGAAGTTACTTAAGATGGAAAGTTATGGCTACATGTGAACTTCTGTTTCCCCAAAATGAGGAGAAGAACAGTCTCAAAATAGCTTATATTTAGCTACATTAATACTCTTCAAATTTAGTTACAGTCCCAATGAATATTCTATACTTAAAGACAATATTTTAAAGTTACACTTCAACAAATTGGAAATAAAATTAAAACAGGTGAGACAGATCTAAGAAATGGTTTGCATACACAGATTAGAATATACCTAACAATCTAGGAAGTTGTATAAACCTACTGAAGTCTTCATATCTGTGATTGGTCAAGCAGTGTTAGTTAACATCTATGGTTTCCTTTTCCTATTACATGTTACATATTTATTTTTTCTGAGCCAAAACCTCTACTGGTCTTGGTTCTTTACATGATGGAGTGAACCAAGCCTTTATTTCTCAATGGTTTGTGTCTCCAATCACCCTGATAGGTAACAGAAAGATGTGAGCAGTGGAAACATGAGGTTAAGGGGGATGATTCTCTATAGTGGTCCTACTGTGCTGACTCCCACATGTTTTCTTTTAAAAAGAATTTGTGTGCAGCTTTGTCCTGACTTATATCAATAGAAAATGCTATATACTGGCTCCAGCAACCTGTTATCTGCAGGAAGAAATGCAGGTACAAGATCTCCTCCCTGTTGATAAGAACAGGAGTTACTTTAAAGGAGGGATTTTTGTGACCTTCCCATGGACCAGATTTCAGAACTCAGGGAGATAGGAAAATTATAAACAGAATCCTCAACCATAAAATATGTATGAATAAGATTCAACTAGAACCTCACCAAATGGGGGCCAAGGTGACCCAGATGTTGCTTTGAATGTTTATCATTTCATTATAATGATAAAAATGTTCCTTCCATGGGGTAAGACCATGTACTGTGCAGATACGAAATTTTGAGGCAAACATGCTATTAATCAAAAGTCAACAGGTGAACTTGGGTGCAAACTTCTCTCAAACTTCACTGGACCTCAGATAAAACAGGAGGTAAAGAGAAGAGTGTCATCCCTCTCCTCTCTGAAAGGACCCACTCTCTCCCTATAGAGTGTCCTCCTTCTTTCCCTTTTCCTATTCCTTCTAATAAACTCCTATTCGATAATATGTGAAGCACATTGAATTTTTCTCCAGCATTATTGCAAGACTTGATGAGAGAGGGCATCTGTATTCAGTTCTGTGGATGGTCATTCTGTGTAACAAATCCTGTGGTGTTTTAGTTGCTACAGTTTTACATGGATGGTCCAGAGGATACTCTGGATTCCAGGCACCTTAGTTTTTCCTTAAAATCTTGTATTAGTCAGCTTTCTTTAACCATGACAAAATACTTGAAATAACAATCTGTAAGAAGTAAAGGTTTATTTTGGTATACAGTTTGAGATCACTTGGTCTTCTTGTTTTGGGCCTATGGAAGCATAGCACACCGTGGCAGATACACTTTAGAATAAATCTATTCATCATGAGCACAAACAAAGAAAGAGATAGGAACGGGCTAGAGTTCCAATATCCCCATCAAGGTCATGTCCCTAATGCCCTAACTTTGTTTCACTAGGCCCCTTCCTATCAGAGATTCTACCACTTCCCAATAATACTAAGCTGAGAACCAAGTCTTTATCATATGGGCCTTTAGGGGGCATTCCAGATGCAAACTATAACAAATCTCATGATCATATACTAAGAGTAACTACAATGCAGGGCCTCACATTAGCAGTTCAATGCTTCAAACAGAAAGAAGAACCTGTACTATTTCTGTTCACAGACTACTGGCCTGAACTGATCATGTGGTACTTGTATAAACAAAAGACAGTAGTAAATTATATTTACCCTATATGCCTAGAAGAAAGAAGGTGTATTGGGTGAGTCCTAGAAGTATCTATCAGAATAGTCAAAATGAATTTTTAACAAAAATAAATATTTAGATGTGATCACCAGTACTCAGTGCATCCAGAGATAACTCTTCTTTGTTCTGTGATTCCATATGTACCCTGGGACATACATAATGATGCCACTCTTACAGTTCTATTTTTCCCCATTTCTTTCACTTATAATTAAAATTTGTACAATTTTATGAGTATATTTTTCTAAATATATCATATTTTAAGCAAATAGAAGATCTACACACACACACACACACACACACACACACACACACACATATATAATTAAAGAGTAACAACTTTTCTCCTGAAATGTACTGTAAAATGAAATGAATATAGCTGATTTGGAAACCTGACTCCTTTCATCTTTTTTCTTGCAACTACTGTGTGATGTTAGACAAGTTAATTTTTTAAAAATATATGAATAATTTTTAATTGTTCTTTTAATTACACATGACAATAGAATGTATTTTGGCATATTATACATACATGAAGTATAATTTTCCAATTGTGTGACTGTAGATGATGTGTAGTTACACTGGTTTTATATTCATATATGAACATAGGAAAGTTATACCCAATTTATTCTACTTTTTTTATTATTCCCTCCCCTCCCTTCCCTTCATTCCCCTTTGTCTAATCCAGTGAAATTCTTTTCTCTCTGTTTTAGTCAGCTTTTTTGATGCTGTGTCTAAAGGATCTGACCAGAACAATTTTAGAAGAAAAGGCTTATTTGAGGGCTCATTGTTTCAGAGGTCTTAGTCAATAGAAGGCCAGCTCCATTCCTTGGGGCCAAGGTGAAGCTGAACATCATGGCAGATGAGTATAGCAGAGGGTAGCAACTCACACATCGATCAGAAAGCAGAGACTCCACTCTACAGATGCAAAATATATACCCCATAGCCATGCTTCCAATTAACCACTTCCTCCAAGCACACCCCACCTGCCTCCAGTTACCACTGTTAATCCCATCAGGGATCAGTTCACTAATTAAGTTAAGGGTCTCATAACCCAAGCATTTCTCTGAACCATCCTGCATTGTCTCATACGTGACCTTTTGGGGGACACCTCATACACAAACCATAACTCCCACCTTATTGTGTGTTAGCATCTGCATATCAGAGAGAACATTTGGCTTTTGGTTTTTTGAGATTGGTTTATCTCACTTAGCATGATAGTCTCCAGTTCCATCCATTTATTGGCAAATGTCATAATTTCATTCCTTTTTATGAATGAGTAATATTATATTGTGTATATATAACACATTTTCTTTTTCATTCATCTTTGAAGGGCACATGGTTTATCTCCATAGCTTAGTTATTATGAATTGAGCTGCTATAAACATTGATGTGGCTGCATCAATGTAGTATGCTGATTTTAAGTCCTTTAGGTATATGCCAAGGATTGGGATAACTGGGTCAAATGGTCATTCCATTCCAAGTTTTCTGAAGAATCTCCATATTGCTTTCCAGAGTGATTGCACCAATTTGCAGACCCACCAGCAATGTATGAGTGTTCCTTTCTCCAAACATCTTCGCCAA
Organism: Sciurus carolinensis; assembly: GCF_902686445.1. NCBI lineage: Eukaryota > Metazoa > Chordata > Mammalia > Rodentia > Sciuridae > Sciurus > Sciurus carolinensis. The sequence goes on from NC_062213.1 coordinate 84,677,895, forward strand.
CATTTATTGTTACTTCATAATTGCCATTCTGACTGGAGTAAGATGAAATCTCAGTGTAGTTTTAATTTGCATGTCTAATTACTAGAGATTTTGAACATTTTTTCATATGTTTTGACTGATCGTATTCTTCTGTGAAGTGTCTGTTCAGTTCCTTAGCCCATTTATTTATTGGGTTATTTGGTTTTTTGGTGTTAAGCTTTTTGACTTCTTTATATATCCTGTTGATTAATGTTCTATCTGAAGTGCAGGTGGCAAGGATTTTCTCCCATTCTGTAGGCTCTCTCTTCATGTTCTTGATTGTTTCCTTTTCTATGAAGAAGTTTTGTAGTTTGATTCCATTCCATTTATTGATTTTTGATTTTACTTCTTTCACTTTAGGAGTCGTGTTATGGAAGTCAGTTCCTAAGCTGACATGACAGAGATTTGGGCCTAATTTTTCTTCTAGTAGGCACAGGGTCCTTGGTTTAATGCCCAGATCCTTGATACAGTTTGAATTGATATTTTGTACAGGGTGAATGATGGGGATAAATTTCACTCTACTACATATGAATTTTCAGATTTCTCAGCATCTGGCTATCTTTTCCAATGTATGTTGCTGGTACCTTTGTCTAGTATGAGATGCCTCTATTTATGTATGTCAGTCTCTGTGTCTTCTGCTCTGTTCCATTGGTCCTCTGTTGGGGGCTGTGCCATGCTTGCATCAACAGTGAGGAGGTTAATTAACATAAGCACACTCAGGTGATTTATCACTGGCCATATTCAGTTAAGTCCATGTGCACAACGCGTGCACAGATGTTCCCGAGTGTGCCTGCTCGGGCCTGCTCATTTTAACCCTTGCAGTGATAGGGCAGCTGGCTCCTCGCCTGATTGCAACTGGCGTGGCTCCATCCTTCACCTTCTGGAGGGAATATAAGTGGGCAGTGGGCAGGGGCGCAACAGTAAGGAGCAGCAGCAGGCAGAGAAAAGTAGCAAGAGGAAAAGAAGCAGCGAGTAGGGGCAGCGTCAAGCAGAGAGAAGCAGTGCACCTTTAGCACATACTCCTAGCACACACCTTTAGTTCACAGGATGCAGGATGCAACTTCAAGAAGCAGCAGAACTTTAAGAAGAAATAGATCTCTGATAAGCGTAGAAACCTCTTCCTCTAAGCAATTCTCTTCCTCTAAGCAAAGTTTCTCTTCCTCTAAGCAATTCTCTTCCTCTAAGCAAAGTTTCTCTTCCTCTAAGCAAAGTCTCTCTTCCTGATAAGCAAAGTTTCTCTTCCTCTAAGCAAAGTCTATCTTTCTCTCAAAGTCTCTCTTCCTCTATAAATTAGTGAATATAGGAAAAATAGTTTATTTTCAGGCCCCTCCGATAAATACCTGTGCAATTGTTGCCGCCGGCAGCAATAGTCTTCTTACCTGTTTTGGTGCCAATACAATGCCATATTTTGTTATTATTAGCTCTGTTGTATAACTTAAGTCCTGGTATTGTGATGCCTCCTGCTTCACTTTTCTCACTAAGGATTGCTTTGGCTATTTTGGACCTCTTATTTTTCCAAATGAATTTTGTGACTGCTTTTTTAAAAAAATTTCTATGAAGAACATCATTGGAATTTTAATAGTATGGTTATTTTGACAATATTGATTCTGCCTATCCAAGAACATGGGAGATCTTTCCAACCTCTAAAGTTTTCTACAATTTCTTTCTTTAGTGTTCTGTAGTTTTCATTGTAGAGGTTTTTCACCTCTTTTGTTATATTGATTCCCAAATATTTTATTTTTTAGAAGCTATTGTAGGTGAGATAGTTTTTCTAATTTCTCTTTCAGTTGATTTATTACTGGTGTATAGAAATGCAATTAAGGGAACACTTCTATACTCATTCTATGAAGCTAATATCACCTTGATATCAAAACCAAAGAAAGACACAAAAAGGAAAGAAAACTTCAGACAATAGCCTTTAGGAACATAGATGCAAAAATTCTTAAAAATATACTGGCAAACTGCATACTAAAACATTAAAAAGATAGTGTACCACAATCTGTAGATGTTCAGAGATGGGGTTTGCTGAGGGTGAGGACGCACGACGCCTACCTTGCCTACCTTACCTAACGCGCTTTGTCAGGCATCAGAGATCGGGCTCTAGAGGCACAGATCTAATTTTATTTAGGGTTGTACAGGACATATATAGGCACATTATCCAATCAGGTTAACATGCTTCTTAAAGTATAACAGAGTCAGCCTATAGGTGAACTATACGTTGAGGTAGTGTAAACAAACCAAGTATGCCTAAGCAATTCTGCCCAGCAATAGGTCTGAGACAAAGGACTGGGGGAATGCAAGCTCCTGCACACAGCACGAGGCAAGGCAGCACAGGCGAGCTCACATCATGGCTTGCTGGGATGATTGACAGAACAAGGCCTCCCCTCAGCTCTAGCTTAGCCTCAGCAACTGCAAACACCTTCATTCCATGGCGAGTCTTTACCATTACCTCAGTTTCTCTATCCAGACTGTTTGACTTACTTAGACTATGGTGTCAGTGACTGCTGTCAGATAAGCTTGAGGAATGTTCCCTACAACAATCAAGTGGGGTTCATCCCAGGGATGCAAGGTTGGTTCAACATATGGAAATCAATAAACATAATTCCTCACATCAATAGATTTTTAGGCAAGAAGCACAAGATTATCTCAATAGATGCAGAAAAAACATTTGAAAATATATAGCATCCATTCATGTTAAAAATCTATGCATAGTAGGAACATACTTCAACAATGTAAAAGTTGTATATGTTCAACCCACAACCAATATCACTCTAAATAGAGAAAAACTGAAAACATTCCTTCTAAACACTGGAACAATACAGGATGCCCTCTTCAAACACTTCTGTTCAACATAGTTCTAAAAACTTTAACCAGAGCAATTAGACAGGAGAAAGAAATTAAATGGATAGGAATTGGAAAAGAAGAACTCAAACTATCCCTATTTGCCAACAACTTGATTGTATATTTAGAAGGTGTAAAAAACTCCACCAGAAAACTTCTAGAGCTCATAAATGAATTCAGCAAAGTAGCAGAATATAAAACAAACACCCATAAATCAATTGTGTTCTTAGGCAAGTTATTTTGAGTCATTCTTTCAGTTACCTGAAATGCTTTTTTGAAGGGTTTGCAAAGTTCTTAAAATCCATATATGAATCATCTAAAGGACTATGATTGGTAGTTCAAAAAAGAATGAAATGAATCTCATTTACATCGTTATAATGTTCTCTTGAATATTAAGAAGCCTGAGTACACTGGCACAATATGACAGGAATGTTTCCTTGTTTTATCCCACATACCAAGAGTTCTGAACAGAGGCTCTTCAAGGTCAATGTGTTAGTTTGATAGCATCATAAATGTCCTTCCTACTTGACTACAGTTAATCAGCAGTTCTTTTTCTTTGTGTTCCTTATTGTTATAATTTTATATTCATTTTGAGCAAAAGAAATGAAGGGAAGTCAGAGCAAGAACAAGATACAAAAACTGTGAGCTCATTGGATCTACTCCTCTTTACAATTAAAGCACTACATTCCTGGAAATGCTGCAGTTGTGTACCAACACATCATGACCTGGAATATGTAACACAACTGCTTCTAGCTGCAAGGTGCTGACTCATTCAAACATCTATATTCAGTTAGTAAGTAACAAAAGGAGATAAGGTATTGGTTAGGCAACCAACAGTGTCTGCTATAGATAATTATTTAAGGTCACTTTTTGCACTTTTATTATAGAGATTTAATTCCCTTTCCCTTTTAATTTTGAAAAAGTATCTACCTTTAATTGTAATGACTATTACTGTCCATTTGAAATTAATATAGGCTAAACCAGAAAAAACACTCCATGAATCCAAAAATGTATTTCTTTAGTATCTGGTATGAACCACACTATTTTAGCCACTAAAGATATACTGGTAATCATGCCACACATGGTATCACATTCATGGAACTTATATTCAAACTTCTTTTTTTTTTTTTTTTTGCATTCTAATCCCAGGTTTATTCAATACATTTTCATTACACAAAGAAGTAGAAACACAACCTTATCTAAAATGCTACAAAGTTACAAAACTCAAACCAAATTTTATAGTACTGACTGTACAATAAATGGGGGGGGAAGCAGCAATGTACACATTGCCAAGGTATCCTGGAAGACCACCTTGAACGGCAGCCAGAACAGGGGGCTCTGTAGGGAACTTGCAGAGCTGGCTCTAAACTTGCTTACCAATTTCAGAGAGTAAGGGCTATGTGGGGCATGGGTATGTGGGAGGACTTGGAAAGACAGAACAATTTACAGGAACTAACAAGTTGGGGGACAACCCGAGAGGCTGGAAAAGAATTCAAGCAGGTGGGGAAAGGCCAGGCCAAACAGGAATAGTGACTTGGTCCCCTTTCCTACAGACACAGCACAGTAACAGCAAGGGCACAACCAGGTTTGCCAGACTGGCCCAGGTCATCTGTGAAAAAGCTGGGCCACACTGCCACCTGCAAGCTTGCTGGTCCCTGCTGGCTCTACCACTGAACAGACTTAGGAATGGGAATGGGTGAACTCTCTAGTCAGAAAACTGCAGGGCACCTCAATGGGCACAGCCCTGAACCATCAGCACTTCTGCAGCCAGAACCTGCCTACGGAGGAAAGGCTATATTCAAACTTCTGATAGATAGTCAAGAAGTCTTTCACAGTGGAGCCTCACAAGAAAATTAATTTGTTATCCCATAACATAAAATGTAGATAGTGGTGGATTAACTTTCTGACTTTTTACTATGCATATACATGGTATTACTTTTATACCATCTTTGGAAAATTGAGAAATTAGCTCAAATAATTTTCCATGGTTGTATAACTAACTATAACTGAAAGGGGTATATTGCTAAAATTAATTAATTCTTAAAACTATCACAGAGAGTAGTAAATACTGTGAAGAAATATGATGCTGTGTTTAAAAATGATTAGTGAAAGAGGTAGGGCTCCTGGAATTCTATGTTCAGCAAAAGTATTCTTCCAAAATTAAAAAGAAAACTTCCAAATAAAACATAAACAAAAAATTATTTTCTAACAGAAATGCCTTGCAATAAAATACTACAGGGAATTTTTCAGACTGACATAAAAGTATATTAGACAGTAATTCAAATCTACATGAAGAAATAAAAAGCTATGGTGAAGGTAACAATATTAAACATAAAGTGCTATAAATGCATTTTGGTTTGTAAAACTTTTCTTCTCCTGATTTAAAAGACCACTGCATAAAGTAATATTAAGTGCAATGATAAAACTGTGTTGATTGTTTATGTTGCTAAAGATAAAATTTGTAGGACAAAAATAACAATGTTGTTGGGTAAAATAGCTATATGGGAAGAAAATTTTTGCATATTACTGAAATTAAATTTCAATTAATTTGAACCAGTTAGTTTGAGCTAAAATGTCAGTTTTAATTCCCACAGCAAAAAAAAAAAAAAAAAAAAAAAAGGAAAAAGAAGAAATTAAAATGACTAACTAGAAAGTCCATCCTTGAAAAACACATACCAAACATTATACTTTGTGGTGAAAACAATAATGTTTCCCTTTAGATCAAGAACGAAAAAGAACTTTCCCACATTTTTATTATTACAGATGCACAATAATCAATACAGTGTGATAAAGGCATAAGGATAGACATACAGATTAAAGGAAAAGATTTGACAGTCCAGAAATAAGCCCTGGAGTCATGTGCAGTAGTGTGCTCCTGCAATCCCAGTTACTTGGGAGACTGAGGCAGGAGCATAGGAAGTTTGAGGCCAGCCTGGCTACATAGTGACACCCTGGCCTCAAAAAACAATCAAATAAGCAGAACGAAACAACCCAGAATTAATCCCTGTATTTCTGAATGTACTATGGTCTATTAAATTTTGAAAGAAGTATAAAACCAGCTTAAATGAGAACGATTAGTTTTTTCTTCAATAAATGGGAATTCTGAAAAGTACATGTGCTGAAAGCAAAAGAAAAAGAAAAAGAAGATTGTGTCTCTTTTTTCAACTTGGCTAGGTTATGGTACCCAGGTATTTGATGAAACTTTAGTCCAGATGTTGTGAACATTCTTTTTCAAGATGGCATTTTCTTAAAATAAATAAATTAAAAACCTTCAGTAAAGCAGATTACTTTCCAGAATGTTGGTAGGCCATATTTAATGGGTTCCAGGTTTTAAGAGAAAACTTCTGAGTTCCCTCAGAAAGAAGGAGTTTTGCAACAATAACTATCCTTGAATCTCCTCTCTGCTGGTCTACCCTGGAGGAATCACATGCGCCAATTCCCTAAAATAAAGCTTTTTGTATATCCACTCATTTCCTATTTGTTCTTTTTCTTTTCATAATCCTGATAAATGTATCTTCCTTAACTCCACAAGCAACAATTAACTCAAAATGAATCATAGAGCTAAATGTAAGAAATAAAATTTTTAAAATTCTTGAAGTAAAACACAAGTGTAAGTCTTTGTGATCATGGGGAGGCCACAACTCTAAAGGCATGGTTCATTTAACAATTGATTATCAAAATTAAGGCATTTGGAGATGCAAACAATTGCACTAAGAATGTGAAAAAATAATGTACAGAAATGGACATAGTTGATGAATATCTGGTACCCAGAATATATTAAGAACTCATAAATCTCAATAATAATGATAACACATTTTAGAAATGGCAAAGAGTATCAATAGACCCTTTTCCAGAAAAGATATGCAAATAGATAATAAACACATGAAAAGATGCCTAATATGACTAATGATCAGAGAAATGCACATTGGAACTATAGTAAGATTTTATTTCATACCAATTAGAATGACTATAATCATGGAAATAGACAATAGCAAATTTTGACAAGGATTTGGGGAAATTGGAATGACCATATCTTACTGGCGAGAATGTACCACACTGCACCATCTTTTAAAAACCACTTGACTGTTTCTCATAATGTTACCAGCAATTTTAATTCTACATACAAACTCAAAAGAAATTATTCATATTTGGAAACAACCCAAAAGTGTATCAACTGATTAATTCAAAAACAGAAAGTAGCTATTCTTAGGTTAGAGTATTATTCATCAAAAAAAAAAAAAAAATGAATGATTCACTGATACATGCTTCAACTTGGATTAACTTTGGTAACGATATGCATGATAAAGTTAGACTAAAAAGATCATATTAATTATTCCATCTGTATGAAATATTCAGAATAGGCAAATCCATAGAGACTAAAAGTAGATTAGTGGTTGCTGTGGAATAGAAATGGCTATATGAAAGTAACAATTCCTAGGTAGTTAATTTATTTTGGGAGTGATGAAAATATTTTTGATTTTGATAGTTACACAATTTTAGTAATATATTAAAAACTGGTGAATTATACCATTAAAGAGGGAATTTATGCTATATGAACTATATCTTGATAAAGCTGCTGTTTGGATGGGAAGGCATCAATGGCTTGATTTGGACACTATGTTTTAATACACTCCTTGCACCTGTACAGAAGTCAAAATGCATGCAAGTAGGTTGCTACAGAGAAGAGAGATCAAAGTTAAAATTAGAAATTCAAGGACCGCCATCATATTGCTAGAATTAAAAAGGTGGGACTAGTTATACAGTGTTCTAGTTTGTGGTTGACAAGATTTTTTTTTCTTTTATGGCTAGAAAAGAATAAACACACACATACCCACACCTACACATTAGGTTGGCATCTCACATTTGTAGGTTTCTTATTTTGGGATACAACAAATTGCATATCAAAAATATTTGATAAAAAAGTTAGTCTTGTACTGAATATATATTTTTTCCTTGCAATTATTTCTTACATAAAATAGCATAACAATTATTTTCATCATGCTTGCATTGTATTGGATATTATAAGTAATCTAAAGATGATTATAGTAGCTCAACTTACAATAGCTAGACTATTAGGTGTCCTTCAACAGATGAATGCATAAACAGAATGTGATATATATATATCACATATATATATCACATATATATATATATATGATGAAATATTACTCAGCTTTAAAGAAGAATGAAACTAATGGCATTTGCTGCTAAATGGATGGAGCCAGAGAATATCATTCTAAGTAAAATAGGCCAAACCCCAAAAACCAAAGGCTGAATATTTTCTCTGATATGCAGATACTAACTAACAATAAGGGTAGGGGGCTCTAGGGAAGAATAGAGTTACTTTAGATTAGGTAGAGGGGAGTGAAAGGAGGGCAAGTTGTATGGGGGTAGGAAGGATTGTAGAGTGAAACATATTATTACCTCATGTACATATATGACTACATGACAGGTGTATTCCTACAACATTACAATCAGAAAAAAGAGAAATTGTACTCCATTCATATATGACTTATCAAAATTCATAAATGCATTCTACTGTCATGTATAATTAATTGGAACAAATAAAAAAATTTAAAAAGATTATTTAAAATAGCTAGAATATGTCTGAGGTCAAATGCAAATACTTTTTTTTTTTTAACCAGACTTTGAACCCAGGGGTGCTGACCTTTTGAGCCACATCCCCAGTCTTTTTTATTTTTATATTTTATTTTAAGACAGGGTCTCACTAAGTTGCTTAGATTCTTGATAAGTTGCTGAGACTGGTTTTGAACGTGCAATCCTCCTGCACCAGCCTCTGGAGCTGCTAGGATTATAGGCATGTGACACCGCATCCAGCAGGGAACATGCGTGGATTTTGGTAACCATGGAAGATTATGGAACAAATCCCTTGTGAACACAGAGGGATGATTGTGTATGCACACACAAACCATGAGGCAAAATAAAAATATTATATAGATACTTAAATACCATTGACAAAATGACAAATATAATGATAATTAGCTATACCTTTTTGAAATATAGATGAACTATAAAAATGGAATCTTTGGAAAGATAAAATTTTATTTCTTTCCATAGTGATTGCACCAATTTGCAGTGTATGAGTGTACCTTTTCCCTCACATCCTTGCCAACATTTATTGTTGGTTGTATTCTTGAAGATTGCCACTGAATGAAGAATTATTCTTTTAAAATAATCAGAAGATATAGACATTTAATGACTTACTTCTTGGGGAACAACATCCTTCTGGACCAACTTCTTGTATGCTTGATTTACCTTGTTTGTGGCCAAGTCAAATGAGACGAGAGTTGTTGGAATGAATTCAAATAATTGGAGAGATTTAAGAACCGCATACCATAAAAAAATCTTCCTAAGTGACAGAGGTGGACCTGGGACTCAGATTTCCTACCTTTCTGAAACTGGGAGTAGTATGAAAGTCTACTCTTTGCTCATTACTAGACTGTGCTCAATAGAAAAATCACTAAACAAAAACCAAATAATTTAGGATCAAAGGGAATTTAGAAACATCTAGTCCATCTTGCCAATGATGAAGTGGAAGTTCACAAAGGCTAAGGAATTTGCTCAAGGTCAGAGCTGACTCTAGAATACTTATCTCCTCCCTCTTAGTAAACATGTTCCCCTTTGCCAGCATTTCCCAAAGTAACATCAAAGAACACCTGCATTAGTGTCACCAGGGGTGCTGCTCAGATTTTTAACTTCCTGGGTCCTGTTCTTTTCCTCTCTTATTGTAGAGCCCAGGAGCATCCATTTTAACAAATGCTCACCAGGGTTAGAAATAATGCACCTTACATTTCACATTTTTAAAGAAAAATATATGAAGTTATTTTTACATCAAAAATACGTAAAACAAAAGACAATATGATGGAAACTTGGAAAGCTTATCCAAATTAGGAGAGATTAATTAAGTAAGTCTTCTTGAGGCAAGGGAGGTGAACCAATAAAATGGGCAATCATCAAACATTACTAAGGTTAGATGCAATAAAAATTCATTTTGGTTAATACAAAGAAGCGGAAATTACTATGTCATGTGTGTGTGTATGTGTGTGTGATCAGTGGAACTTAGGAATCATTCTGAGAACTGAGAAAAAAACAAAATTTCATGGAAAGTGAGTCTCGTAGGAAAATAGTTCCCATGTAACTGCCAAGTTATGCTACTAGAAGCTTTGGAATTTTATGAGTGTATGTCATTGATAATGAAATTTAAAAACACAATAGCAAAAGCAAATACATGTGTGTTGTTTCTATTTTTCAGCAATTTAATTCAAAATTACTTTTGTGTTATCTCCATTTGATCCAAAGAGAAGAAAAACTTCCAAATCTTAGAAAGTTTAAAATCTAAATAAGGTAATAAAGCCTAATGTAAAATTATTGCTTATATGGCAGAGAATGAAGATCATAGAAAGATGCAAACTGGCATGAAGATTTGGTGAAGGGAGAGTCATGTGGCTGATAGACCACGGGAAGGGAAAGGGACAGGGGAGATAGACTAGGAAGGCCGCCTCTTCGCTGGATGTGGTGAGCAGATGGAATTCAGTTTCATTCAATGATTTGTTAATTTTGGTCACTTAAAAGGCCATTTTCACTGCTTAATATTGATTTTAAGTTTCAGTCAGGATAAGCAGAGGTCCAAGATAAAGATGATCCTCCTACACTGCATGCTGCTCTTTTCCAATGATACTTTTTGATGCTAATAACAAATAGTTAAGTATGCAATGCATCTGGCTTACATTACTATCAGTTCCAAAACTCTGTTTTCTAGCCAGGCAAAAATTCTGATATCAAAAGAATGTCAAAGGTTTTTACTGTTTGTTTGTTGTTTTGAATCTATATTTCCTCATTCTATAGACACTGACCACTATGTTGATTACTCTTAGACTAATAAGTAGACTTTTGTGGATATTCCTTTTTGTTTTAATAGTATCACGTGTCATTCTATCACTGACTGTTTCTTCCTTCATTCAACAAACACTTATTAAGAATATATTAGGTGTGAGACCCTTGGTAAGGTACAAAGAAAGCTGCTGAAGATAAATAAGTGAGAGTCTTTCCCTGACCTTTATATATAATCATTGTGGAAAGCAGTATGGAGATTCCTCAGAAAGCTTGGAATGGAACCACCATTTGACCCAGTTATCCCACTCCTAGGTTTATACCCAAAGGACTTAAAATCAGCATAATACAGTAACACAGTCACTCAATGTTTATAGCAGCTCAATTCACAATAGCTAAACTATGGAACCAACCTAGGTTCCTTTCAGGAGATGAATGAATAAGGAAACTGTGGAATATATACATGGTGGAATATTACTTAGCCTTAAAGAAGAATGAACTTATGGCATTTGCTGGTAAATGGATGGAACTGGAGAATATTATGCTATGTGAAATAAGTAGACTGAATGTTTTCTCTGATAAGCAGATGCTAATTCACAATACAGTGGGGGGGCAAGAAGAAAGGTATTTCGGACTAGGGTAGTGAAAGGATGGGAGGGGGTATGGAGGTAGGAGCAATAGTAGAATTAATCAGACATTATTACCCTATATGCTATGATTACCTGACCTGCGTAACTCTACATCATGTACCACCAGACGAATGAGAAGTGATACTCCATTTGTATATGATGTGTCAAAATGCATTCTACTATCATGTATAACTAATTATAACAAATAAAAAATTTTTTAAAAGAAAAAAAATTATTTCTTCGAGATTAATAATTATTGTTCTCTGTCCTCACAATCAATTGCAAATATTCATCTCTTAATTCTAACCTGGAATGAGATTTTTTTCATGGTTTAGTTTTGAAATGTTTTGCACATAAATAAAGTTCACCAAATACTGATAATCGCCTATGAATATATAATTTTAATTGAGTATAGTTATTGTTTGGAAAGCATTTGTAGAATGCTATTATTCTTCTCTTGATATTTAACTTTCAGTATGCCCTTATGTTGCAAATTAACTCTAAACAAAAGTTAAATGGAAGTTCTTTAATTGCTCAATTTAATGGATTTGAAATACATTTCTCTTGCATTTGCATTGAGACTTAAACTATAACTTAAACTTAAACTATAGTTTGAAGTTAGAAATCAAATAAATTCATAAATATCTATTGCACAATTTGTCAGTGTGTGGAGAACACTTTTCTTGTTTTAACTTTTGCCCATGAAATGTGCAAAGCTGCTTGCTATTGCTTAAATTCAAGCAATATTTGACAAGATGACAAAGATCATTTTTAGAGGGTCCACACTTGGTGGGTTCTAGCACTTAGTTTAATGCACTGCTGCATAATCCTGAAACTGTTAATATTTCTTTATTTGAACCTGAAATAAATGAAATATTCATATCTGCTGTTCCTTACCATCCTGTCTGCATCTGGTATTCACAATACCCTCAAAGCATCGGGTATATTTTTTGTAATGCAGGTCAACTTACAAGAAAATATGGAATCTTTTGGAGGATATTATTTCATCATTTTCCCATTAAAAGTTATTGTTCACTATCCTCACAACTGAAAACGTTAATCTCATAATTTTGATATGAAATAAAATTTTTTCATGTTTCAACTTTGAAATGTCTTTGCGCACATGTAGAATTCAACAAATACTGATATTAGCCTGTGAACATATGATTTTAATTGTTTACTATTTATTTATTTATTTATGATACCAGTGATTGAACCCAGAGTACTCTACCCCTGAGTTATATCCCCAGTATATTTTATTCTTCTATTTTGACACAGGGTTTCACTAAGTTGCTGAGGTTGGCCTCAAACTTGCCCTTCTTCCACAGCCTCCAGAGTAACTGGAATTATAAACCTACACCACCATGCCTGGCTAATTGAGTGTATCTATTGTTTGCACCCATTATGTTTGGGATTTGACTAAACCTAAAAGCAGTTAGGAGACAAATGTGTTATGTTTACAACTCAGTGGAAACAGACTGCAGATAGAGGTCCCACTTTCTGTTCAAAAACAGAACTTGCATTAAGTCCCTGGCATTCTGTGAAATACCAATGATCAAGGAAGTTCATCATATCCTTTTTTACTCAGGTCACTTTCCTGCTTTAGCAACCACTTACACAGAAAAATGATGACACCAAAGGACAGGGAAAGATCAGGTAAACCATACTTTCATTTCTTTTGTGCTTCCTTACTCATCAAGCAGTAGAAGATAGTTTTAGCAGAAGGTGAGTACATCAGAAGGTAGAATATTGAGTTACTTTTATGTAGTGTGTTTTAGTTGGGATTCTCCAAATGAACAGAACTAGGAGAGAGAGAGAAAGGTGAGAAGGAATTTTTAAGGGGAATTAGTTTACTTGATTACGGAGGATGAGATGTCCCAGGATAAGTTTGCTATAAACTGGAGAACCAGTGAGTCTTTCAGTGATTCAGCCTATGTTCAAGTGCCTCAGAACCAAGGTAGACAATGTTGTAACTCTCTCAGCTTACACAGCCTCGGGTGCCACTGGTGCAAGTCTCAGAGAGAAAATGCTGTGAATTGTGATGTCCAAGAGCAGAAAAAGAAAGTAATTTTGTTTCCAAAAGGGAGAGAATAGGAATTCATCATTCTTCCATCTTGTTGTGCCTGCAGCTCATTGGATGGTGCTTGCTCACACTGAGTGCACCTAATCCACTGACTCACATGATAATCTCTCAGAGAAATACCCTCAGACACTCCTTCAGGAGCTCAATCATTCTAATCAAATGACAAATCTCCTGAGTTTTCCTTGCAGCAGAAAAGGAATAGGCTCAGTGCCTACTAAAGTTTTGAGAAAAAATTATGCTTTACCAACTCTCTAGGTATCCCTTAATCCAGTCAAGTTGACACCAAGAATCCATCATGACAAGTTGTTTCCACTGTTCTGGGGCAAATGGAATATATGCACATAAGAGCTATAAAACATGCACTGAGTAATTTTGGTAATTTATATGTGAGTTAAGTGTTCTTCTGTATTTTATTCTGGTACTGATCCACATAGAGAGTAGTGCAAACATTTATTTGCAGTGTGCCCAGTAGCAAGATGCAGTAATAAGGGTATCTTATATTGTTGCTGTTGCAGTTTTTCAACACTAATATAGTAGTAGTTACACCACCACAGAAAATAATTAAACTAATGAATATAGTTGTTCCCAGTGAAAATTTATTTATGGATGCTGAAATTTAATTTTCAGGTATGATAGAAAATGAT